>NC_046680.1:12653560-12956590 GCF_009870125.1 Drosophila pseudoobscura | reverse complement strand
CTCTGACTCGCTTTATTCGTGCTTTTGTCGGTTTTGCTTACAATTTCGAATGGAGACAGCTCGACATTCTATTTATCTGCTGTTTAGCTTCCGTGTTTGTCCCACAGATAGAGACAGAGACACAGACACCCGCAGAAGCGAAAGAAGCTAAGAATGGAGCTGCAGCAGCATTGTGTGGCGCCGGAGTCGGCTGCTACATATGAAATGATTGACGGGTTTGGCAGCTTCTGCCACAGAGAGCTGCATAACTGCAAACGATTTAGAGCTGATTATGTGTGGCATAAGGCATAAATATCCACACATCTGTACATTGAGCGACATGCAGAGCAGAAGCCATGGCGCAAAAGTGACAGGAGAGAAAGGGAGGGGGCAAACAAGTCGGAAATTAAAGAAATCAACAAAGAAAAACAATCTTTCGTCGCCTCAGCAGTCATAAAATATTGAATAAAAAGTTATTCGAAATGCCAACGAAAGGGATAAAATCCATTGAGCAAATACAACATTTGCAACAAAACAGAGGCTGTACTTCTGAGGACAGGAAACTCTCCGCTGTGATACGTTAGTAGCCGATGAAGAATTTTTGTGTATTGGGAGTGGCCCGAAAGTCCCCTATCGGCGAGAATCGGGCGTTCATGTGGCGCGTCATGCACACGACATTTATGTTGTTTTGGTATTATTTTTGGGCATTCTCTTTTCGTCCCGGGTCGAGCATCAATATGCCATGTCTTGCGGGAGCATTGATTTGCCGAATCCATAGCCAATGCCTAGATATTCCTTTTGCAAGAGATCTTATCGTGTTATCGGGTTGTAAACCCCTCAGAAAAAAGCCTTGTCCAGTGGTTAAGATTGATAATTGATAGCCATATTTGAAGGGTGTGCAGGTTCCATTGAAAGTGGAATATAAATGGGAGTGGAAGAGCCTCTTCTGAGGCTCCTTTCTCGTTTCTCAGAAAACTAATCCTCTTGTGTTTGTCTTTTACAGAATCGATTAATGCCAACATCGATCCCAATGGCGGGATAATTATGGGCGGTGCCCTGGGGGGCGGTGGTGGCACCGGCGCACCCTCCACCGCCAACGACAAAGTCCTGACGTCGCTGGAGAAGCAGCTGCAGATCGAGATAAAGGTGAAGACGGGGGCGGAGAATATGATCCAGTCACTGGGCGCCGGCTGCGACAAGAAGCTGCTGGCGGAGGCCCACCAAATGCTGGCCGACTCGAAGGCCAAAATCGAGTTTCTGCGGCTGCGGATCATCAAGGTCAAACAGAATCGTGAGCAGGCCGATCGGCTCAAGGCCACGCGCCAGCTGATGGATGATGGCCAGCCGCAGAGCCTGGAGACGACGCTGGAGGAGCGCATCGAGGAGCTGCGTCATCGGCTGCGCATCGAGGCGGCCGTCGTCGACGGAGCCAAGAATGTCATACGAACTCTCCAGACGGCGAATCGAGCCCCAGACAAGAAGGCGCTGCAGGAGGTGAGTGCCTAGACCCCAGACCCCAAAGAAGGGGTAATCCTAGAGTTAATTAGATCTGGCCAGTGGCCAGGTAAGCGGAACGCTTCTCATATCTGCCTCTCTGAAGCTCAGGTGTGTGCCATACGGCCGCACGGCGTATGATTCATATACGTACGTATACGTATACGTGATTTTGTCCACGGAACAAGAAGGAACGAGAAACGAGGCTAATTATGCGGCTGTTTCAGTCCGTTTTTCGTTCGTTTCGGTTTTCATTTCGTATCTTTTTTTTTAGTTTCGCCCGCTAACTGTCGTCTCATTAATTTAATGGACGTGGAATGTGTCGCATTTACTTGGTCGGCACCAAAAAACCGAATACGAAAATTATTTGGCAAGTGTGCCCCAGGGCCTGCCCTAATAATTTTCTATAGGGTATTCCGGTTGGGGATTTGTCGGTTTTTATGTGCAGTTTGTCGCCAGCAAAACAGTGCTCTATAATTCAGAAACATTCTCGGTTTCCAGAATAATTCTGAAGGAAAAGAGATCCAGAAAAAACTCCTTTAAACAAGGCAATTGTTGGATTGAAAGATCCCTTTAAGATTTGACAATTTCTTGGAATTAGAAAAGTCTGCCCAAAGATTCGTTGAACAAATGTAGTTCCCAGGAATTAATTTGTTGGGCAAATGAATTCCTGGAATTCAGAGCAAGAGCATTCCGAGAGTCACTCGGAAAACTGTGCGACAATTTCAGTACGAGTGTTTTCCCAATTTCACAATCCAAGGAAAGACATACATACTGTTGTACACTTCTTCTTTTCGTGGATTTCCCAATGAGCTGTCCGCTGTGTGCTTTTCCTGTCGCGTGGCTCTCTGGGTGATTTATCTGTCGGCTGTAAAGGGGCTTCCCTCTCCACTTCCGCAACAGCTCGGATTCTGGCCTAAATATTATATTTGTGGCCAGATTCCCATTGCCGTTCCCATACTCGTATTTATTTGTTTTGCGGCTTGTTTGCGGCGACGACTGGCGACGCCTGTTGCATCTGTCGGCTGGAGTTGATCTCAAGAGGAAGTACAGGGCGTTACAGTGCCAGCACCATAAGATCCCCCAACAGTGGAAAGATTTCCTCACTAGTTGGGCCTATGGCTGTGAAACGCACTGTACACTGATCCCCTTGTCAGACGTGTGCCATCAATGATGGAACTCTGAAGTTTTTATTCGTTCAGACATCACTGAAATGATAAACAAACTCCCTCCTCTTTCAGCCCTTTGGGTCACAACATTTTTAGAACAAAGAGAGGGGAGAGAGAGAGAGAGCGCGCGCTGTCGTTTGGGGGGGATATATCTAAACATCTGTTTGGATCGGGCAACAAATCTCGTCCGAGCGTGAGCAAAGTTCTCTGGCCAGCCGCAGAAAATGTGAAAAATCTCTTACCGTTTCGTTTGTTTCTCTGGCGAATTTTCCCAAGCAGCTTTTCCGCTGCTGCGTTCAGTTCAAGTTGTGTTGCCGTTGACGTTGCTGTTGCTGTTGCTGCCTCTGACGCTTCCCCCGATAGAGATTTTTGTATTATTGTCCGCGCGTTTCGCGTTCCGTGTTCCGTGTTCGTGCTCGTTCGAAACTCTATGAATATGTAATAATATGAAAATAATAATAATCATGGACGAGATCAAAGAAAACTCCAAGAGGAAAATCAGACCCACACACACACACATGAGAAAACAAAAGAAATGGGAGCCGCAGCCGGGAACCGGGAGCCGACACACCTGATACACACACTCCATATTACGCATACGCCGCGTGCACCTGCCAATTGCGTAATTTTCGTTGAGCGGATCATCAGCCTATGCACTCCACTCTCACGCCTCTCTCCCTCCTGCTCTCAAATCGTGAGAGGGTCTTTTTGGGGTCATCTTGCAATTGTTAAAAATAAAAATCACATAAATTTAGACACACAATTTTTACAAAAGTCGAAAAATACTCAAAAACGAAAGTGCTTTCAGTTCCACCCCTCGCGTTTGTTGTGTGTGGGTGTGTGTGCGGCTGAATGAAGCTAAAAATACGGAAAAACAAAAGTGAATACAGTCAATAGTGCCTATGAAGGATGGCAGTTGAAAAGTTGCAAATGTTTGTACAAAAAAGGGTTTAATTTTGTATTTTTTCTTTGCAAATTATAGATGTCAAAATTATGGACTCTATAGACTCTAAGATGCAGTATTGAAATTAAATATTCATCGGCATGTCCTTCATAGGCACTTTCGACTGTAAAACACGCGTATAATCAAAGAAAAAAAAAATTAAACAATAAATGTTTGAATTCAGCTTTCGGGCATTTCGCACGAACGATAGAACTATCAAAAACGGTTTCAAGATATGTATTTTTAGCCACCGTTATAAGAATAAAACATATCGTGTGTGAATATATATATACATATGTACATCCATCGTATATAGTGCCATACATACATATGTGCGTGAGTGTATCCATGTGTCCGATATAGATGGCACCTTGAACAAACAGTTTAGAACCGCAATGTGTTCTGGCAACGAAAGTGCGTAAGGGAGAGTGATGGCCACGCCCACTGCCTCGTTGGCGGCTCCTGGAGCTGCACCGCTGCCCCACGAGCTGACGGCCGAGTGGACAGTGCGTGCCCATCTCACGTTTGCCCGTGCCGGAGAGGCGGTGCACAAGGAGTGCGGTGCAGGGCCAGTGCAGCCAGTGCATCCCGTGCGTGTGGTCTACAAGTGGTGCACGCCCTCCGATGAACCCGAAACAGAGCAGGATGTCGACAAGGTAAGTCCTGTGGCAGCGCGGAGCACTAGAGGCTCATCCCACGTTCATCTTGTAGACAGCCAACACGATGGGGACCAGCTTCCGGTCCACCAACTCCTCGGCCACCACCACCAATGCGGACTCGGCCTTCGGCAGTCCCCAGGCGTCGCGTGCCCTCCCCGCGGGGACATCCGCTCCAGGCGCCACAGCTCAAGTGTGCGGAACGCGCTGTCGGAGCACCTGCAACATCATGGTTTCCGCTGTGGCGGACTTCCTGCCGCAGGAAGCGGCCGCAGGACCGAACGAGCCCTTCGTCTACCACAACAAGGTGCGGGCCCAGCAGCTGCGCGATGCCTTCTCGCAGACCAGCGACCACGAGGAGCCGCAATTGGTGGAGCCGCAACAGCGTCGACGTACCGCCTACGAGCAGCGTCGGGCCACCACCGAGGCTCTCATGAACTTTGCCACCAGGCGGCAGGCAGAGGAGGCGAACACCTATGTGGTAAGCCAAGGCTCAAGAGGATGCACCTTGCGCTCTTTCCTAATCGATTGATTTTTGCAGCCAACCTACTCGCCCACGCCAACGCCCACCACGCCCTCGTCCACATTCAAGTCGGCCTCGATGCCTAGGATACCGCCTCTTGGGGGACATCATGGGGGAGGAGGAACCTCACCGCGGATGCCCCCCAACCTGGGGGAGAAGAAGCCCCGCACCGTCCACATCGATGTGTACTGCACGGGCTCCGAGGGGGATGAGGAGGCGGACGACGAGCAGCAGGCAGATGTGGAGGTCTCCTCCAGCTCCAGCTCGGACTCGGATCTGGCCGGGAGCAAGCGTTACGACCTGGACTCCAATTCCACTCCCCAAACGGTGCTTGACAACGAGCAGATGCTGCTGCGCCATCAGCGGATCTCTGGCGGAGCATTGCCGCGTCGCTTGGGCCATCAGAAGGAGCCGAAGGACAACCACCAGATGAGCCTGGGCCACGCCATCACCAAATGCAGCACCGCCGAGGAGGTGACCGAATCGAAGCAGCTGCTCTTCCGCAAACACATCGGCGACCAGCGGGCAGCCAAGCTGGCGAATCTGCGCCAGAAGTACATGCGGCAGCCGAGCGACGACACCATCAGCAGCACCTACCCGAACTCCTCGCACTCGACCATGCCCCGTGATGCCACCTGCAGCAGCATCTCCAGCGTGGCAGCGGGCACCGACTGCGTGGACTCCTCGTGGAAGGAAACGGACGAGCCGGATAACCCGTTGGCAGACTTTGGGCTGACCAAATCGGATAGCTTCGACTACGAGAACTCGCTGGATCGCCTGCGCATCAGCCAGATGGAGAGGCTCTGGTCGCGCCAGCACTCCTTCGATCAGCCCCAGACTACAGCCCCCACCTTGCCACTGCCGCATCCACACCAGCATCAGCACCAGCACCAGCATCAGCACCAGCATCAACACCAACACCAGCAGCATTTGCAGACCATCAAAGAAGTGCAATCGCAGCGCAACTCCTTCCAGCGGAGCGACACGATCCCCTCCGAATCGGATGGCTTCTCCGACACGAATGTGTTCAATACCTACCCGGGCCGGCAGATATCGCAAATGCAGCAGCGCAATCGCCCCGGTTTCCTGCAGTTCTTTGGGCCCTCAATCCATCCCAATCCTGGCCAGCCAACGCCGCCAGTCACGGCTCCTGTCCAGCCCGCCTCTGCAGCCAGTGCGGATCCGTTTCGACTGCTCCATCCGAGCTACCGCTGGAAGAGCGAGGCCCGCGACAATCTCAGCGTGCAGGGGGCCTCTGGATCGCCCTCCTCGGAGCGCAGTTCCCCGCAGCTCCTTTCGGCGGCCACCACTGTGCTGCGCTGTGGCAGCGAGGCCCCGCCCAGCACCACTTCGGCCAGCACATTCGGCACAACGGTCGTGACTCCCTCCCCCCTGCCAGGGCGACGCTTTGAGATTTCCCGCGACAGCCCGAGCGTGGCCAGTGAGGCCTCCACCGCCACCGTGTCGGGCTACACCCACGAGCACCTGGAGAAGACACGGCGCTTCGGCAATGTGGTGGCCATGCGCAAGCCCGGCCACCATGTGGGACCCACCAAGAACCCCAACTGCCAGTGCGAGAGCTGCCAGCGATGGCTGGCCGAACGCTTCCAGTTGCGCGGCAGAGCCTTCTCTCTGGGCGAGCGACCAGTGCTAAGGAGGCCGCAGTAACAGTAGAGTAGTAGAGTAGTAGAGTAGCAGAGTAGAGGCCTCTGGAAGGAGGATTGCACATATGTGTGCTTTAGTTTCCCTTAATTAATGCCCCTGGCAGCTGTCGATTCGAATCCCTACCAAGTAGAGGTCTGCATGAATGGCAAGAATGTGCGCTCACATGAGACTCGGACGCACGACATTTAAGCGAAAGAGACATGAATGGAATAAGTGAGAATGAGGGAGGGGTTTAAGTCAGACACTCGCTCGCATTCAAATATATGCACTTGTTTAATTGTGTGCCTTTCGCACTCAATCCACTCTTTTGCTCTATCGCAAAACCACTTCAAAACGTGTCTCTTAAAATATATCATAAGAGGCTCTCTAAGGATCTTTCACTGCCACAAGCTGAGCTCGGTTTTCGGATCGATTTCGATAGTTTCATATTCGCATGACTTCCGCATGCCATATTTCTTTCACGATATTGGTCCACTGGGTCGGGTCAGTGCAGTTTATTGCACTTTTGTACTTTGAGGCCACGCAGATTTCTAATTAAAAGCTTTCCTTCTCTTGCATTTAACACTCTTCACCGCTCCCGCTCCCTATTAACCCGCAAAGATCCTGGACACACACTGGATTGAATTTCTTTCGATTAGGTTTAACCCAAACGCGAATGTTCCTCACACAAGAATACACACAGATTGTGCGCTGAATCAGTTTAATGTTTAATGTTGTAATAAAGTCATCAAATAGTCTGTAAAAAAGAAAGTAGTGTCTTTCCTTTGGTGTGGTCTTACTTAATATATATAATACATTTTTTAGTAGATGATTGATTAAGTCATTAATTGCTTTATCCTTTTCGTAGGCCACTGGTCGCTTGTCGGAGTCGTCGAGGAAACTGGATCTCTTGCGATATTCGCTGGATCTGCGGCGCCAGGAGCTGCCAGTGGACTCTCCTGCGGCCCAGCAGCTGAAGACGGAGCTGCAGATCGTGCAGCAGTCGACGTCGCCGGTGCCCGTGACCTACACATCGCTGCAGACCGGGCAGGGTGGCCTGTTGGGGGGCAAGCCCTACCAGTCGGTGTCGTCGCTGGGGCGCTGTGCCAGTGTCACGGGCAAGCTGGAGGTGCGACTGATGGGCTGCCAGGGCCTGCTGGAGGATGTTCCGGGGCGTTCGCGACGCGACAAGGACAACAGCTCTAGTCCCGGCGATCTGCGGAGCTTCGTCAAGGGCGTGACCTCGCGCAGCAGCTCCAAGAGCTACTCGGTGAAGGACGAGACCTCGTTCGAGATCATGGCCGCCATCAAGCTGGACAACATCACCGTGGGACAGACCTCCTGGAAGCCCTGCTCGCAGCAGGCCTGGGACCAGCGCTTCTCCATCGATCTAGACCGCTCCCGAGAGCTCGAGATCGGAGTCTTTTGGCGCGACTGGCGTTCCCTGTGCGCCGTGAAGGTCCTGCGACTGGAGGAATTCATCGACGATGTGCGCCACGGCATGGCCCTGCAGCTGGAGCCCCAGGGCCTGCTCTTCGCCGAGATCAAGTTTCTCAATCCCATGATATCGCAGAAGCCCAAGCTGCGCCGCCAGCGCATGATCTTCAACAGACAGCAGGCAAAGAACATCCCCCGTGCCAAGCAGATGAACATCAATGTGGCCACCTGGGGTCGCCTGCTCAAGCGGAATGCCCCCAACCATGTCCACATGGGATCGGGCGAAGCCACAGGCGCTGCGGCTGCCCCTGCCCGCGACTCGGAGTCGCCCATTTCAAGGACTCCCTCGTCGGATGCCCTGGTGGAGCCGGAGCCGTATACACCCGGCGAGCAGGCCCAAAATCTGGAGTTCAATCCGGATGCGGGCATGCACGAGCACGTGGAAACGCCCGGCGAGTACCCGGATCCGGCGGCCAGCGGGTTGAGTGGCATGCGCCCACTCTCCATGCACATGCAGGGGATCAGCGTCCTGCCACCCGACACACCTCCCGTTTCCGCCGCCGCAGCGGCCGCTGCCGCTGGCAGACCCAGCTCGCTCATCATACAGATGCCGCCGTCGGCTGGAGGCGCGAAGGCACCAGCGGTCATCGGTGGCCGCACGGCCGCCCCCACAACGGCGCCACCGCCGCCACCATTGCTCAAGTCATCGACCACCACGCCGGTGTTGGACCAGGAGGTGAGTGCTATCCAGAGATTATCTACGTACGACCAGGCCCGTATGCAGCTCAACCTTCTCAATCCCTCTGTAAAGATCTCCATGTACTATAAAAATATATAGCTGTGTTCCCGTAGCTGGTTTGATCGTTGTGCCTGCCACATGCCACTGCCATTGCCATTGCCACAGCTCCTTTTGCTCAACTCTTATCTCATGTACATATTCACCCCCAAAACCAACCCCACCCCCACCAACACACATAAACATCTGTACAGTTATCGCATCATTATCCCTTGGTGTTGGCTTTTGTATTATCGATTGTTCATACATACTATACATACACATTTGATCGTACATGTACATAAGCTTTAATTATATACTAGTGTCTAAAGTGGATGCCACAACACACTCCATGCAGAAGCATCCGTGCAGATGGTGGGTTTGGAAGTTAATCGAAAATTCTAGAAGCGATGATCTGGTGTCAACTAGTTGGCAGTGCGAACCACTGCCAAAGGGAGCTCCGGAAACAGTCCATCATCTGGTTGTTACCCGTATGACACTAGCTTATCATTACCTGAAGACCAACTGAAGAATTGTAAGCAGCGCTTGAAAACTTAAAGAAAGTGTCATTCCCCTAAAAATAATAGAAGTCGCAGCATACAACAGTTCGTCAGGATTCAGTATTTGTTAGAAATAGAATTTCAGGGAGACAAGATATAAAAAGCTCAAGGGAAAAGGGTGCAGTGGGAACGAGAGAAACGCGGGTATGTGCCTTAGTTCACATATGCAATCGATTTTTAATTGTAAAAGTACAACTTGTTGGTCTGAATCAGCTGTGTGTAGTTAGCTGTTCGACTGATGGCATGTCTCATGCGAACACTGTTTGAGCAATTCCTCGACAGTATATAATTATTACACTGAATGTCTTAGATCTTAAAAGCTAGATTTCTGATTGAGAGTATTAGGAGTATCAGTATATTCATATTGAGCTTTATAGCTATTAGGGCTCTTCGAAAGTGTAAAGTGCAATATTCTGTTGAAAATCAGTAAATGTGAGTTAGTGTCATACGGACATAGGAGTTGCGGCTGCGAACTAGTTCCGTCAGTTTCGCACTGCTTGCTCTGCCGATGATCCCCGCCGTTTTCTCCCTTTTTGCCTCTGCCTCTCAATCTTCTCCTTCATTCATCATCATCATCGTTATCCCCTCTCTGTTCTCTGACTTCTCTTTCTCACTCACTCTGTTCATTTCTCTGTGCGAAAGAGAAGCTTTTTCTCATTCTCTTTAATACGCCGCCATCTTTCTCTCATTCTCTCTCGTTGTGCTTTGTGCTGCCCTTCCTTTCTCTCTCCCTTTCTGCGCGCATCTCTGCCTCTGTGTGTGTCTGTGTGTGCCTGTCTCCTGTCTTCCGTTATCCGTCTGTCATGATCTCCGTTAATCGTCGACAGCTGCAGGATGCCTTGCACGAATTTGATTTCCTCTCCGACATGGACTCGCGTCCGACCACGCTGCGGCGCCTGCTGAAAGAGCGGGACATGGAGCAGCTGCAGCTGGACCAGGAGGCGCTCGAGAGCCTGCTGCTGCAGCAGCAGCAGTCCGAGCAGCAGGCCCTGCACCAGAGGCAGCTGCAGGAGCAGCAGAGATTGCAACAGTTCCAGGAGGCCCAGCGTCAGGCCATCCTCGAGCTGTGCGAACAGCAGGAGAGGGAAAAGCAGCAGCAGCAGCAGCAAAAAGATCAGGCGAGACATAAGGAGAAGGAGAAGCAGCTCCAGCATCAGCAGAAGCAACGCATGATCGAGCAGTGCATTGCCGAGTCCTCCGAGTGGGCCAAGCAGCGCCAGAGCCAGCCACCGCCGCCACCACCACCACCTCCTCCTCCGCTGTCACCCACCCAGTCAACACTAACCACAGACCAGACACCGCTCCCGAGCCCGCTACCGCTACCGCTCTCGATCTCGCCAGCCAGCCGCCCAGTCACCTACCCCTGCCCCAGCCAAAGTCCACTCGTCTTGCCACCAACCAACCAATTTCAGTTGCAGCCCGATCCTGCCCAGACCAGCAGTCGCTTTGCCGCCGTCGAGGATCTGTCGCGGCCATCGGCTGTGGAACAGCAGCTGCACCGTCCGGTGCTGACCATGCCGCCGGTGGTGCTGCTGGGCTGCCGGGAGGAGGACAGATCGGTGCCGCCCTCGCCCCTGGTCGAGTATCCCGAGGACGATGACGAGTATCTGTACAGGGCCGATGGCGGCGGGGGCAGCCGGGATCTGGTGCAGTCCAGCCACAGTTCCAGTGCGGGCGATCGTTTCTGTGTGGAGGTTAGGAGGTTTTTCATTTGATTTCTTTTTTTGCTTTTGGTTTGGAATTTGCTTTTTTTGTTGGCTTGCAGGACGGGGTCACCCCGGAAAGTATGCTAGGGAACACCCTCGCCCTGCAATCCGTGCAATCGAATTTATTTAATATTATTCACTAATCCGCAAAAAGCTTTTTCGTTTCTTACATTTATTCGTCTGTGGCTGACACGATTTTTGGGTGTTATTGTTAATGTTATCGTTTTGTTATCGTTATTCGATTGCTGTTGGTGTTCGTGCGTTATCACTTTTCGACGAATAATATCGCGATGAGTGCAAAAAAGTGTTCATAAAGCCTAAAACATATTATTCATAAAACATACTCATGCACACGACAACAAAACACTCACATTTGTTTTTTGGCTTGTATCTAACATAGCGTTTACCAGCACTGCCTTTTAGTGTTAACAGTAGAACATAGTATTGAAAGCACAAATAAATTTCGAACTAACGGTCAAATCCAACCCTAGAAACGTAATTCCCGTTAGAACTCCCACTTGATCCTAACTTGAAGATGTTTGTAAATAAAACAAATGCTTTATAAATTACATTGCTAATTATTTATAACCACAAACGACTTGAGAGCTCTGAATAATATAGAAAATCTATGAAGTGAACTGATGTACATAATCCCAACGATAAGATATCCAAAAGTGACAATTTGAGTCGCTTTAAATAGACACGTTTCCGAAAAGATCACAGGGAAAGCGGAGAGGAGAGGCCCGAAAGTGCGCCCCTTCACGTGTTCTGTCCCCATAAGCACCAGCACCATCACCTCTCACACACGACACTTTCCACGACATTGCAGAACGTCAACGTTCCCTCACATTTTCCATTTCATTTAAGATGTTTACCTATCTATATGTATGTATGTACATATCGGTGTCTTTCTGTGTCTCCTCCCATCTCCTCCAATCTATGTACGGACTCATCCATATACTGGGGCTATGCGCTGTTACGCTGGCCCGCGTCTTACGTAGCCATTGGCCATTTTTAGACCCAAAGAACGACGCAGAAGCGCCTAAAATGCTAAGCGACCATTTTGCCTGGCCTCTGGTCATGACTTTGGCACTTGTTTGCCTTCAGTTGCCCGTCGTTGCCGCCGCTGTTGCTACTGCCACTGCCCTTGCGGTATATGTAGCTTCCGTCGATCCGTTGATCCGTCGATATCGATCGGTTTTAAAGTATGTAGCCATGTCGTGACGTCATGATTGTGCCAGCATTCCATGCACTAGCGCAGGTCCTGAGGAAAATGTTTGCAGTCCAGCTCCAGCAACAGCAACAGCCACAGCAGCATTCCCATACTCTTTTTCATAGTCTGGATCTGTCGCCGACTTGGCCAATCCGTCAGCTGTTGTCCACATCCGCACCTGCCATATGCAATGCACCGCCTGCTGTATGTTTGTTTGTCCCCCCCGGCGTTGTGAAGCGCAGCTCTTTGAACCACAATCCTCTTGCAGGCGCATATCAGTCTTGTACATATCACCCTCGAACCCATCGATGCCAGCTGCACCACCAGCTGCCTGATAGAGGAGGTGGCCGAGCCAGAGCCACAGCCGGAGACAAAGGCGGTGGCAGAGGCACAGTCCCACTGCCAGTCGCAGTCGCTGTTGTCGCAGTCGCAGTCGGAGGCATTCGTTGAGAGTGTATTGCTTGAGACAGTTGTTGAAAAGTTAGACAGTTCGACGAGTGAAGAGGAGCAGCTGGAGCAGGTAAACGGCCCCAGAGGCAGACACAGATGCAGAGCTCTCAAGTTGTTTCCAAAGATATTGATATAAATGAATACAGAATACAGAATATGCCAAACCAATAACATCTCTCAATTCCTTTGCCACAGGTTATACCGCAGTTGGGAAAACTCTATGTGGGCAGCAGTCAACAGCAGTATGGACAGTCCTCGCCTATCATCCAGGAGCCGCCGACTCCGACCATCTATTGCGTTAGTGCGTCGGCCGGCGCACCGCAATTCCCGCAGCCCACACAGCGCCAGGACAAGCTGCAGCAGCAGCCTGGGCAGCAGCCCATCTATGCGAATCAGTACGAGTTAAACGTGGCCAAGGCAGCGGCTGCCGCCTCAGTGTACACGCCTACGCCCACGCCCAGCTCCTCATCGACGAGCAACACCAGCCAGCAGGGGCAGCGCAAGAATGTGGCTCGGGGACTGCAGTTCCGCGAGACTGGGGGTCACGACGGGGGGCGTCTGGTCAAGCCTGGACCGCCTCCGAATGCAGGCATGCTGTCGATGGACAACTTCCGACTGCTGAGTGTGCTGGGACGAGGACACTTTGGCAAGGTGATCCTGTCGCAGCTGCGCAGCAACAACCAGTACTATGCCATCAAGGCGCTGAAAAAGGGCGACATTATCGCCCGCGATGAGGTGGAGTCGCTGCTGAGCGAAAAGCGCATCTTCGAAGTGGCCAATGCCATGCGCCACCCGTTTTTAGTCAATTTGTATTCGTGCTTCCAGACCGATGTGAGTCAGCCCAAAGTCAGCTGAGAGAGATTTCTAGTTTTAACCTTTGATACCTCCTTGCTTCCTCGACAGCAACACGTTTGCTTTGTGATGGAGTACGCTGCCGGAGGAGATCTGATGATGCACATCCATACGGACGTGTTTCTGGAGCCGCGTGCCGTTTTCTATGCAGCCTGCGTTGTGCTGGGGCTCCAGTATCTGCACGAAAATAAGATCATCTACCGCGACCTGAAGCTGGACAACCTGCTGCTGGACACGGATGGGTATGTGAAGATCGCCGACTTTGGCCTGTGCAAGGAGGGCATGGGCTTCGGTGATCGCACGGGTACTTTCTGCGGCACGCCCGAGTTTCTGGCACCCGAAGTCCTCACCGAGACCTCGTACACGAGGGCCGTGGACTGGTGGGGTCTGGGGGTGCTCATCTTTGAGATGTTGGTTGGTGAGGTAAGTCGAACGGGAAGATTTCTTGTGGGTATTTCGGATGTTAACTGACTTCCAATCCTATTTTGACAGTCACCTTTCCCTGGCGATGATGAGGAGGAGGTGTTCGATTCAATTGTGAATGATGAGGTCCGCTATCCGCGCTTCCTCTCACTCGAGGCCATAGCCGTGATGCGTAGGGTAAGTCATTCGCATTCAATGATCTTTTCTTACTAATCAATGTACGTATAACTTTTCAGCTACTGCGCAAGAATCCAGAGCGACGTCTAGGATCGTCGGAGCGCGATGCGGAGGATGTCAAGAAGCAGGCATTCTTCCGGTCCATTGTCTGGGATGATCTGCTGCTTCGTAAGGTCAAGCCACCGTTTGTACCCACGATTGTAAGTCGAATAGCGTCCCAGACAAAGAGAATTTCGATAAATATATTTGTGTGTAATTCGTTTCCGTAGAACCATCTGGAAGATGTCTCGAACTTTGATGAGGAATTCACGTCGGAGAAGGCGCAATTGACGCCACCAAAGGAGCCGCGCCACCTGTCCGAGGATGAGCAGGTGCTCTTCCAGGACTTTTCATACACGGCCGAATGGTGTTAGTGTCCCGCAACACGCCCCCCGTGTCCAGTTAGTCTTATGGGCTCACCAAGGGCCTAGCCCGATCGTTCTAACCCTCGCCCTCTGCTTTTAAATGTGTATGAATTATTGTTAGCTTAAGTGAATGTGAGTTAAATATTTAAACAGGAACGCCTCCAGATAATACCCATACAGGACATATATTATATCTAATCACTGGAGTGTTGCTCACTTGCTCACCGAAACAAGCATTAACAAAATCCACTAGAAGACGTCCTCTTTGAGGGCACAACAAGCGCATTTTTCGATCATCAATCAGGAGCAGAGCCGGATCGCTTTCAATCCAATCCAAAACAATACAATACCCTTCCCCTCCATCAGCATGAACCATATTGCATAGCATGCATCTTTTAATTTCCTAACGCGAGAACGAGAATATATTGAATAGTCTGACGAACCCTAGGAAGGCCTTATACGCAACGTTGTAGATTTTGGACAGATTTATTGTGAGCCAGGTTCCAAATAGATTTTAGAGATGAAAATTATGTATACACACAGCTATTTTACAAGCGCCACCAGTAGGAGATCAGATCAGATCGTATCGGATCGGATCAAAGCGGAACGGAGCGTAGCAACATATTTTCATAAACCACATACAAGAACAAATTCACGGATACATATATTTTATACATATATTGCATGCACACATCCCAGGAAAATGTCTTGATAAAAGAGCTCATCCTCTAAACATATTTTTAGATAAAGAACGAAGGAGAGAAAGTTAGAAATTGAGAGATAATACTTACAGTTTTAAAGTGTAACCCCTGTAAATTTCTTTGCGTTTTCAAATCAACTCGTGTCAGCCAATTGTGTGCCCGAGTTGTGTTATATTTTAAAGCTACATTTTATTATTTTTTAATTCACACACAACGCCTACATTTGTTATTTATTATTATTATACAAAAAACTGTATTGCTTTGAGCATTTTAATTCAATGATATATGGATTTCAAACGATTCGCTTGTATGCCCACGAGAGAAATAGAGAATGGAACGGAACGGTACGCTTTAACAGGAAAAAACATAATGCCGTTCGGAGAGAGTCTGCCCCTCGTTGCCAGAGACATGTGGCATGCGATCGGATTGTTGTTTCACTTAAGATCTATGCTATTTGTAATTTAATTTTTAAATTGTATTTAAGTTTGTAATAATCAATTATGGAAGCGTAGGCTAAGCTATCATTATGTGAAGATAATTATTGATAAATACGATTATGATAACGATCGTGCACTGCACCCCTCATGCAGAACAATATACAACCAAGCAGATCTATTGTCATTACGATTATGATTATGATTATAATTACAACGGCAACTTGCGGCCTGGAATATCGATTCATCACCAACAAAAATGTCCCCCCATTCCCTTTAGCTGCCAAGTTGTGCGTGTATCCTCTTATTTATGCAACTATGATATGATTTTTGAATAAATGTATCTATCGCTATTGAATAAATGCAGTTTTGAGTCATCAAACAAGTTTGAAATTGGGTTTTTAATGCTTCACAAGGATTTGACAGTCTGTAAACAATTGACTAAATAAATACACATAATCTTAAAATATTAGGGACAGCGTTTTCTATAAATTAAACATCAAGCACCTTTAGAACTTCTTTTCACTGAATCCTTCGGTCACCTGGTAATACAAAATGTTGCCTGTATTATCCACGATGGCCAAAAATATGTTGCTGAAAAAGAACAAGGAAAATAAACAAAAAAAGAACAATAATTTAAACCAATGCTCACTTTTTTCCAAATTTGTCTTGCATTGCCTCAACCAGGCTGAAATGAATGCCCTTCGTATGGAGCAAGGGTATGTAAGCAGCCTGTGTGTCCTCTTTCCGCAAGTAGAACACCTTCAAATCATCATCGTAGTGCGGCTGCAGGTGGCCGCAGCGCTCATCTAAGAAAAAAGGCTTTATAATGATCCTTAATAGCATATTTGATTGATTGATTTACCCCTTTTTAAGTCGTTGTAAACCTGAAGAGCCAGGGCCGCTGTCAAATCATCGGGACATACATTCTGAAAATCTCTCAGCTGAAGCTGCAATGAAAAATTGAGAGTACAGGAGGGAGGCTAATGCATCGACCTGAGAGCCGCTCACCATGGCTGCAAATGCTTTTCCAGGTTCTTCTACGCCCACTATGCTTTGAGAAAGCGTTTGAAATGGAATATAATAAAATGCCACACCGTCGTTTAAAACAATACTTTTCGGAAACAGCTGAAGTACCAACAAATGAAATGCCTTGCCTGTGTTTAACAATAATTCGACCACAAAAACAAATTGACGTTAGTAGGATTGCTGAAGAAAAATACTCCAAGCAAAACGGCTGCCACTTTAAAACTGCTGCATTTGTTGCGCACTTTAATTAAACAATTATTTTGCTTTATTTTCATGAGTTTTAACAGGAAGACAACAGAATCGATAGCCGAAAGCTTCTGTTAAAGGAATTCCGATAGCACTGCTGTTAAGCTTGACCTGTGTTGGAAAACCAAAAGTGTTGTTAAGTTCCAAGTCGTTTAAGGGTTGGCGCTACTTTTGAATTTGAATGGGCTAAGACGTTTCCTTGGGTAAAACGGAACTGATTAAAATAGGAATTTAATGAAAACATTTAATGATGCCATAGAGAGTTCATTACCTCCGCTCTTTGATGAAAATGTTTATGGGAAAGAGGCGAAACTAAGCGTTGATTGTCTGTTACGCGCCTCCTCAAAATAGAATCTTTGTATGCAGACATTGTCTTGTCTAGACCAACAGACAGTACTGCCACTCGGGCCCTTGACAGTACAGACCGCCCCAACTCCATGAGTAGACAATGTAGACAGGAACAAGGCAACAAATTATGCTAAGTAGATGCAGTTGGCCAAAGACTGAGGAACGGGTTCGAGGATATGCATGGCAAGCAGTTCCTAAGGCATCTGCCAGGACCTTCGCCTTGCGGCTGGCGTGTTCCCCGAGTGCCTGGCCAAGTGATAAGGGTTTGGCAGCAGCCCCAGCCAAAGGATTTCCTCGCCCAAACTTGAATGGGTATGTGCATGCATATCAATGGATGAATGCCTGCGTTAAGCAAATTTCTGCTTCTCGCAACACTCCTACAACACTCCCCGCAGTTCTATGCAGATTTGTTTGCAGTTGGAGTCGTTACTGTGGACGGGGCTAAACATGGAGCTAAGGAAGCGCAGGCTCAAGGTATTCGATTAGGATGTGCCAGAAAATCAATGCAAAGATGAAAAGTCAATGCGGAAAATTCTTCAGACCACAATGGACCTCCGACCGGGCGGCGTAGACCAGATGCTGCGGTCGATGGCTATTATTGAGCTTGTCAATGACAGGGCCATATGACGGAGTACAGAGGCGCTCAGAGGGAGGCCGCCCAGCCTCAGCTGCCTTCCCAGCCAGGGCAATTACAGTTTCTACAACGGCAACGACAGCAATTGATACAGTCTCACACACATACGCGCACGTACCCTTAACGCTTAGAGCCATGTGTGTGCTTGCGTGCGGGGGTGGCGGGCTGTTGGATGCTGCTTGCTTGCGGTTACTTAATGCTGTTTACGGTCCTGTCCAGAGTTTGTCCTGCCAGTGGCCGGAACTTATTTGTGCCTGGAATGGGTGCGATGCGGTGTGTCGTGCAGTTGGCCATAATATTATTTGCACTTGCTCTACTGCTCTCCTGCTGCCCGGCTGCCCGGCTGCCCTCTGCGCTTATCCCCGGGTCCGAGCTCACGGCACGGCACGGCATGGCGTAGCCATTGCCAGGGCTAAATGGCCAGTTGAAGCATTTATGGTCCACAACTAGTAGTCGTTGTGTGTGTGTGTGCGTACATACACATTCATTCGTTCAATTGCTTCATCTGCTTGGCTTGGCTGGCTGCTTGTTGGCTTTAATTAAAAATACTTTCGCCTCGTAAAGTTCAAAGGTGAGCTCATATATGTATGATATAAATTGTTTTCCTTTCTTTTCAGAAGAAATTCCCATACGAAGCTGTGGGAGCAGCTGAGTGCTTCACAGGGCATGCAAATTGTAGTACTCTCTCTCTCTCTCTCTCTCTCCCTCTCCTGGTGCCACTTAACATATTTGCCACATACTGGTACTTGCCTTGCACCTTTCTGCTGGTCATTTGCATGCCACGGCCACATGCCACAGCAGTGCGCACTGGTGGAACCGGAGGTGGCAGAGCTTGACATGGACTCCGGGACCGCTCTCTGACCGCTTTGAGGGCAGCCGCCGGGAGCGTTTTAATTGAACAACCGGCAACAGCTCCACGGGGATCAATGGAGATTTACAATATTGGATCGACGTGTCAGCTGTGCCTTGGCTTTTAAATTTGTCCCCCAGCTCTGGCTCTCTCTGTCAGTGTTCCAGCCCCTCCTCTGACACTCTCCGTGGATGGCATTATGTTGTGCAAGCAGGAAATTAAAGTTTTATTTGGTATTTGGATTGCTTCTGCATCCTTTCATTCGGGTCAGACCTGTTTCTTTCTGCACTTATTCTTCGTTTTTTACAAGCTTTGGAGTACTTATTGCGTACTTTTGCCAGGTTAGGAGCTCCCTTGGACTTCGGGCCAGAGTTGGAGTGCCTATTCAAATTTCTTTTATACTCTTCTTAAACTTTAGAGCGGACTCGCAATGGCAGAAGAGTTTTCTTAGCATTAAAGATTTCATGAGACTTCAGCCACCAACAAATGGGGGGAATGTCCTTGGCAGTTCAATGCGAATTATGTACCAATTATGGCTTACAACTTTGGCAGTGGCAGTCGAAACGTGGCAAACAGTATTGGTATGCATGCATTAATACCGCTTATTGGATTTGTATGTGCCTCCGTTAATGACAATTTAAGAGCCCCTAATGGCTTAATGGGCTTTGGCCATCATTGCGGCATCGAGTCAAAATGATTTTGCCGCATCATTGGCAATGCAATTAACTCAACCATTTGGGTTTATTTCTCTACTTTTCCAGTTGTTTTTGAGGTTGGGGGGGGCGGTGGCGGTGGCGGTGGCAGTGTCCCCGGGTAATTAGGTGGCGACTTTCGTGCTAGTTTTTCCGCCTGTCTGTTTGTGTCTTTTAATGGCCCTTCGCTGACTGTGCACGAAATTTCATTAAAACTCTATAATTGCATGACAAGACAAGATTTTCGCACTCATCGTGGCAAAAGGTGGCGGAGGGTGGTGGGTGGTGTTTGGTGCAATCCCTTTTGCTTATCCCTTTCGTGTTCACGCCGCAAGTTCTGGCAAATGGCGTGGAATGCAATTGATTTCCATTCAACTGATAATTGAAAGCTTTGCCCCAAAGATATAATGGAATAGTGGCAAATGGCTTTCCTTCGGTGATTCCAGGATGGCCTTAGCCATCTTGTGAATACCAGGAAAGCGAGGCAGCCTCAGGTGCCCATTAGTTGCATCGACAGACATCGGTAATAAATATCATAAATATGTACTAACTTATCCTTGTCCTGCTTATGTCATCTCGATTCCCTACTTGGAATCATGATTTCCATTCAAAGACAGCAAATAATTGCCCTTTTTGTAGCAATTAATTTTTGATATTCCCTCAGGGCCAACGATTGAGACGCAGATGCAGTTTCAGGTCCAGCAATCAAACAAATGACCAAGACATGCAATTAATTGCATTGATACAAACATAAGTTATTTATGCACACGAGTGCATCAGAATATCTAACATGTGTAATGCAAAAATCAATGACAGAGACACAGATACAGATGGGGATAAGTAAATGTGATTTACTGGGAGCCCTTGCACAACACTTTCGAGTATTATTACCCTCTGGTCCTGAGATACAAATCACAGAGAATGTGGCCATGTTGTAATTTGAGGCTGCGGTGGTCTGAAAGTAAATTGAATCTTGCTTTCTTGCATTTTCAGCCTGATAGCTTGGTAGCATTTGATGGAGGATGAGATGCGGTGAAAAGGGCAGAGGCAGAAGCAACAACTATGTCGAGAATTATACAAAAGATAATGCTGATGCACAATTGAATTTGCCGTTGAGCATACAGAAAATGCTGCTCGCCAGTGCACATCAGGATTCATTTTCCACTCCACTGGAGTTGAGCGCGTTTCGCGTTTCAGCACAATTTCAATGCGACAGACAACAAGGACTAAGCAGCAGACGGGCGGGGACGGAACGTTCTCAGTACAATGGTCCGGGCCAGACAGCATTGTCACCGTTGCTGCCGTCCACTTTGGCAGGACCATAAACATCCCCATTGAGTGACATTTGCCACAGTGGGTCCCAACCGGAAAACTTTACAGCATTTGTTAGTTTTGCCGTTGTTGCTGCTGCTGTTGCAGGGAGCATTCATTTGCGTAATTAGTGGCCAAGTGGCATCCACAATGTAGCAGAGCCAACCGCATGCCATACCACAAGGTAAGTGCTTCGAAATCACCGCAACGTCTCTTGATTATTGGCATCGAGCTGCAGACAGCTGAGGTCAGCAGAACTCATAGCATACTTCTCTGCGGTAACTGGAAAGGAGTTGAACGAGCAGCAAGGATGGATAGGACGCCCATTCAGGTAAGAGTGCTGCAGTGGCATCACAGCTTCGCTCGACTGACTGCTATGGGATTGTATGGCATCCATTTCAATGGCATCTAAAGGGGTCTTTGTTGAACAGTAATCCTCTTTACATACTCGTACCTACTCGTAAATATATTATTGCAAACGTTACTGTATACAGAAGCGTTTTCGCTACAGTGTGTCGGTGTTTAAGCAAACACTCGCTATGTTTAAACAAAATTAAGAAAAATTATTAGAAAGCCGATTACTTGAGATTCACATTTTATGACATCATTTAGCCAAGGAGCCTAAGAGATTTTCAATGAACATAAAAGTTAATTGAAAATCAGATTCATTAAGGCTTGATTTTATTATTCCGGGCTTTTCAGTCAGCAGCCTAATGACATTTTATATCCGCGTTACGGGCTACGGTGTCCTTACTGTCCTTCGAAGTTGTAATTGATTGCTTTGATTGAATCCACCGCACTGTCCCTCCACAAAACGCACCAAAGGATTAAAAGAGTGTAATTAAATTACGTTTAAACTTGTAGATAACTTAATCAGAGGGGAAGGCAAGTGGAAAACTGCACTTGTAGCCGACCACGTGCCGTAGAGAAGGCGAAGGAGGTTCGGGCATGGCATCCCCTAGGCTACGTGTTAAATTACAAGGGCACGCACACACTGGCACCCGCTGGAACACACGGAAAAGCGAAAGGAGCAACAGCAGAGAAGATAGCGAGGAAGGGAGGATAAGCAAAAATATCAAATCAAAACAAAAACACACGATTTACCGGCAAAATGCACGTGACATCGGTTCTCCTTCGTCGCTTCGTTGCTTCGAAACCCGAAGCTCGTTTTTGAACGCAAATATGATTCTTCAGAGCGTAAAGCTCTCTCTCCGAGCCGAACTGGGCTGTAAACTGTTGTCGAGCAATATTCTTAACCACCAGCAACATTTAAAGGCGGGCGGACTCAAAAAAACGTCCTTGCCGACCAAATCATCCAAAATTCGCATTTCGCTGTCGACTGTTGCAAGGAAGTGTTCAAGTTTTGGTCCTCCAGTGCACAGTGGAGCTGATACCAGTGAAAGCAAAAGTGAGACTTTAAGGCCCACAGTACATAAATACATATATGTAGATGGTGGATGCATGTGTTTGAGGAGTGTGTTTATTCAAGTGTTTGACGTTGAGTTGGCCAAGTGGATTTCTATTTTAGCGCCATTGAAAGGCAGCGTGTGAAGGGCTGTTGTTGGGGCACTAGCTGTGGCCGTCGCCGTCGCCGTCGCCTCTGTGCTGTGGCATTAAGTTCTGCTGCAGGCGTTGCATGCTACTGGCGTTTAGGGAGTGCAACTTGGGCACGCTTTAAAAGGCGGCACGGAACATTGAGACATTTTGGTAAAGTGCTTAAAGGTTCTGCTCTGCCTCCTCGCCATCGCAGACTAGTGCATTGAGTGATTGACAAACCAAAGACAGGAAGAAAGAGAGACTCTTGGCAAGTGCACTCTGATATTTGGCCAACTTGTGTGCGGGCAGCTGGATCCGGAAGTTACAGCCATGTGGAGCAGGCAGCGAATACGGCATAAGCCGCTTTGGGCCCTAATATCCTTGACCGTTTTGCTGCTGGTCTTCGATAAAAGCAATGCCAACACGGAGACCGATGAGACCACCAGCACGTCGGAGCCAGGTGAGCTTTAATTGGATATATGTGTGGTACATGGGGGGACAGGTGTACATGTGTGCAGGTGTGCTTGCAGTTTGACCTTCAGTTAGCATAGAAAGAAAGAAACCCGAAAATGGATTATGACAGGTCTCAACAGGGCTCTATCGATGCACAGGCACTTTATTAAATGGGATTTCCATGCGATGTTCACACACGCACCAACTGCCGAAGCCGTAAGGAAAAGCCACAAACAGACACGACCAGGAATCAGCAACAGAAGCAGCAACAGAAACAGAAACACAGAGAGGAAAGGCCAAAGCGCAAAAGCAAATAACTGGCAGCAAATGAAATATTTCACGGCATCTGCGGCACAAAGGCAATCAAAACGATGGCCCAGCGCTCGTTCGGCCCAGGGCCCAGGCTCAGGACCAGGCCATGGCCATGGGCAGCCTTAATCCCAATCAGAATCAACAAGCGGAGAGTGGGGGTGGGGCAGGGAGCGAGAAAGGTGGGCGAAGAAAAAAGCAATTGCACGAAAGCTCGTTGCGAAGCATGGCATGGAGGAGAGGGAGAGGCCTTGGGAGGCTGGATAATAGAAATTAATAGCGTCATGTGAGTCGTGCAAGAAGGGAAGTGGCTACACAGAGGGATTGGGGGCGGGGGGCTGGGGAGTGGTTGTGGTTGAGTTCGGGTTAACACGCGAATGTAAATCGACCGACAAGACAGCCTCACACGCAATTTCCTGCCAAGGACCAAGTACCAAGAATGCTATGCGCATCAAGTAATTAATTCATTTCGACTACCCTTGTCTCCCGTCTCCCGTCTCCCTACCTCTGCCTCACATCGACAGTCGGTGGCGTCTCGAGGACTTTAGCTGCGACGCAAAATGTTGGGAATATTGCGACTTTCTTTTTGGCTGTGGCGCATTTGTTGGCTGTTGGCTTTTTGCGCGTCACATTTCGGTGGCTGGTGGCTGGTGGCTGGGGGCTGGGGGCAGGGT
This sequence comes from Drosophila pseudoobscura, assembly GCF_009870125.1. Lineage (NCBI taxonomy): Eukaryota > Metazoa > Arthropoda > Insecta > Diptera > Drosophilidae > Drosophila > Drosophila pseudoobscura. Next base: position 12,932,968 of record NC_046680.1, on the reverse strand, counting down.
GTTTCGTTGCACTTTCAATTTTCAGTGTGGCAAATATTTGCTCAGCCAAAACCCAAATGAAACGACGAATGGAATTTCGTTTACAATACTTTCCAATGGAATCCAGAGTGGCGACATAATTTTGACACAGGGAAAACCAGTGAGAGAGAGGGACAAAGAGAGTGGGTGAGAGGAAGAGAAATGGATGAAATATGCAATAACCGAAATAGCGACTAAAACTGACAGACCAGAAGCTGCAGCCTGCAGCGTGCAGCCCACAGCCCGCAGCCCGCAGCCTGCTGCCCCATTCCCGGCCATGCCATTGCATGTCCCATAAATCCCAGAGCACGAAGAATGATGATGATGTTGGCCGTGCAGCAGCCAGTGGCATCATGGTCACATGTCTATGCGTGTCGCTGCCTTTCCCGCTTAGGACAAAGCTGACTTTGCATTATGCATGCAAATGGGCGGACCGAAGGGGTGTACGAGTATAACCAAGTAACGAACTGTCAAAATCGCAAAGACAGCAAAAAAAACCAAGAAACCAGCAGCAGCAGCAGCAGCAGCAGCAGCAGCAGCAGCAGCAGTTGAAGCCGTAAAACACCAAAAAAGGAAAAGGCAAGATGACAAAAAGTCGCCAGGACATTATGCAATCCTTATATGAGTGCTAAAAGATAAAGACTACTCCACTTCGCTCCCTCCCACTCCCACTCTCTCTCTCTCTCTCTCTTTTATCTTCTATCTTCTTTTGTGCATAACTGCAGGAAAAGGATAGCTTCGGCCGGAGGGGGAGCTCCCACTGAGATTTTATGGGGCACAGGAGTTGAAATGGAAATAGAAAATAGAAAATAGAGTGGAAGCTCCTTCAGCTCGACTGTGCATGCATGAATGATATATAGAGCGGCGGCTGTCGAGATGCCAACGATAATCGGGCAGAAGCAAGTTTCCAGAGGTCGGGTCGGAAGGAGGACATTTCCTGATATCAGAGCCACAACTCGAACTAAATGTGAACATACACTGGAGTAACTGGAGTTTTATTAGCGACAAAATCACTTTCGTCTCACTAGCTTAACGCGAATATGGTTCTTGATGCGCAGTGTAATTCCCACGTGGAAGACAATCGACTTGGGATCGACCAGCGGTTGGATCTCGAACTTCTTGAGAATAACAGTCATCAGGGTTTTCATCTCTTGCATGGCGAATTTTTGAGCTAAAGATAAAGGAAACCAATTACTGTCTATCCGAATCGCGCCTTCGAATTGAAGTTTTCCACTTGCCAATGCAATTCCTTTGCCCCGCACTGAACGGAATGTAGGCGTAGACAGGACGGTTCTGGCTGTTCTCCGGCAGAAAACGTTCCGGCCGAAACTCGTTTGGGGAATCCCAGTGTTTGGGATTGCGATGGATGTCGAAGGTATGTATGTGGATCTGGGTGCCGCTGGGAAGGATGAGCCCGTTGGCCAGCTCTGTTTCCTGCACTGCTTGACGGCCCATAAGTGGAATGGGCGGGAAGAGGCGCATCGTCTCCTTTATAAAGTATTCCAGGTACTTTAGCTTGCTCATCTGATTGATGTCCAGATTGCTGAAGTCATCTGCAGGAGGGAGAATGAGTCCAGTGTAAGAGTGGAGTTTGCTTAAAGATCTCTCTGCTTGCCCTCAATGTGCTCTTGAATTTCCTTGAAGCAGAGCTCCTGCTTATCCCGATACAGCGACATGTTCATCAGGGTGAAGATGAGAGTGATGGAGCTCACATCATAGCCCTCGAACATCAGGGTGTCTACCTCCTCGCAGATACCAGCGTGATCGATCATCCCATCCTTCTCGGCACATATCAAGGTATCGAGCATTGCAAATCGTTTGTGTCTGCTGACAAAGCTGCCAAAGAGAATGAGGTAGAAGACTGGTCACGCAGACGCACTCCCTTAATAAGAGACTCCCTTACATGTCATCATCGGCCGTCTGAGTAGATCTTCTGTGTTCCAGCTCCTCCTCGAGCAGTATCCTCCGCTTGGCAATGATCTCGCTGGAAAAGTCGTGGACCACTTTCAGGAACGGAGCGTACTCCTTGGCCACAAACAAATTGTAGATGGTAGTGCTTCTTAAGAAAGGATTGCTGAGGCGCCGGACGAAACTCTTCTCGATCATATGGAAGCTCTCCCGGTAGCGATCACCTTTATCGGCCATTTCATCCAGTTTCACCCCCATAGCCGTCTCTGAAAGAATACAGATGGATTACAGAGAATTCCCCATTTTCCAAAGATCCGACCTACCACAAATGGTGTTAAGCGTAAATCTGGGTATGAGCTCGCTCAGGGAGACGATGTTCTCCTCTTGACTTTGAAACTGCTGCACAAACTTCAGACTTTCGGCTCTATCAGAGTGGATTGCAGAGATGTTAGCTCGCCGTATAGACTGTTTGGTGAAAACACTCACTGGAAGATCTCCTGAAACTGTCCCAGTATATTGAAATGGAATGTGGGTGTCAGCATCCTGCGACGCGCATGCCATTTGTCTCCTGAAATAGGGCCGTTTGTTAGGGAACCTCTAAATTATTGACCTTTCGCCTTACCTTGTGATGTCAGAAGACCTGTCTTGAGGGCTGGATGAAGAAAATTGTAGACACATCCTTTTCCTATCAGCGATTTCTGATCGGTCAGTATCATTTCGGCAGTTTCGGCATCGATTACGTTGTAAATAGGCATGCCTACGACATATCGAACATAACTCTTACCAAGAGTCTTTGACAAGTCGCGCGTGAATTTGAAAACACCAGCTATTAACGAAAGATTGATAAAGAGAGGCCCGTTTAAGATTAGACCGGTCACAAGCAAAGTTCACCCATGCCCATGCCCCACCGTTGTCTTTGCCGTACAGATCGAAGCAGTGAGCAAAGATCGTACGGCCCTTGGGCGAAGGTACTAGGCTCTCCACCGGCCGGTCATCCCTTGTGTAGACACGCCTTGAGAAGAAGGCCAGAATGTAGTAGTCTTTGTTGACCTGGTAGAGCCAGTGAATGACCACACACAGGGCCACCGTCAACCACAAGGTAATCATCGCTCCGCAACCGCACTGGTGGGCTCCCCTCACGAAACTGCGATTCATCCGAATGGCCATTCGTTTTTTCGTTTTTAGCAAAAGAAACAACAAAGCTGATTAGATAGGTACGACTATATGTACGTATGCGAACATACGAGTAGGTACATATATCTAGTAGCACGAAATTATGCCTTCGTTTTTTTATGCGTTCTCAACTGTCTAGAACACGATTTTCTGTGAACTGTGAACTGGTTGTAAGAAGAGAACTTGGACGAGAGTAGTGGATAGTACCCGTGAATCGCAGTGCGAAGGGGTGTATAGTTGGATTATAGATTACGATGCAAGGTTGATTATGATTATAAAGAAAGGCTTTCATTTTCCACGAATTCTGTGTATTTATTGAATTGCCCTCAAAGAGATTCTAAGAGCCGACTTATTTGTCTATAGAAAAAACCAAATCAAACAAACAAAAATCAAGTTGAACTTGTTCGTTTAATATTACGAGGTTTTATTAACTCAATCGATTAGATGGCAGCTATAAAGATATCCTATGTATATTTCTGAACGTTTAACGACATCTGCTATACTATTACAGCCGTCCAGGACAAACCAATACCAACTACGCCCGAAGAATCACTTCCGTCTCACAAGCTTTACTTGAATGTTGTTCTGTGTCCGCAGTGTAATGCCCACATTAAAGACAATCGTCTTGGGGTCGATCAGGGGTAGAATCCGGAATTTCTTGAGAAGGACAACAATCAGAGTCTTCATCTCCTGCATGGCAAATTTTTGACCTAAACGGAACGAAATATAGTCATTAGAGACCCAAATAAAAGGCGAGTCATCATTATGTCCCTTACCAATGCAGTTCCGTTGCCCCGCACTGAACGGAATGTAGGCATAGGTATGCCGGTTCTGGCAATTCTCGGGAAGGAAGCGCTCCGGACGGAATTCATTTGGAGAGTCCCAGTACTTGGGATTGCGATGAACATCAAAAATGTGAATAGTGATTTGAGAGCGTTCGGGAAGGATGAGGCCATTGGCCAACTCCGTCTCTTGGATGGTCTGACGAGCCATGATCGGAACGGAGGGGAACAGGCGCATAGTTTCCTTTATAAAGTATTCCAGGTACTTCAGTTTGCTCAACTGATTGTTGTCCAGATTGTCAAAGTTATCTGCAAGAGGGATAGAACGAGTAGAGAATTGTAGTGGAGTTAACTTAAGAGTTCTATCTGCCTACCGTCTATGTGCTCTTCGATCTCCTTGTAGCAAAGCTCTTGCTTTTCGGGATACAGGGACATGTTCATCAGGCTGAAGATAAGGCCGATGGAGGTAGTGTCGAATCCTTCAAACATTAGAGTATCCACCTCCTCGCATATCCCGGCATGATCAATAAGGCCATCTTTCTCTGCACAAATCAGGGTGTCCAGCATGGCAAAACGTTTCTTCCTGCTTCCGAATCTATAGCAGAGTAAGATCCAGATAAGCAAAAATGCCCTTTACCTTTTGATCCACTCACATATCATCATCGGCTGTCTGAGTCGATCTTCTGTGTTCCAGCTCCTCCTCGAGCAGTATCCTCCGCTTGGCAATGATCTCGCTGGAAAATTCGTGGACCGTTTTTAAGAATGCATCATACGTCTTGGCGGCAAACCAATTATAGATAGTTTTGTTCCACAGGAGAGGATTGCTTAGGCGCCTGATGAAGCTCATTTCGATCATGTGGATGCCCTCGCGGTAACGATCACCTTTCTCGGCCATTTCATCCAGCTTTACGCCCATGGCAGTCTCTGCAAGAAGGGAAATTGATGGATGACTAACCAATGTTTCACATTCATATATATATTATACGTACCACAAATGCTGTTCAGAGTGAATCTGGGTATAAGATCGCTCAGGGAAACGATGCTCTCGTCTTGACTTTGAAACTGCTGCACAAACTTCAGACTTTCGGCTCTGTCGAGGTGGATTGAAGGCTTCAGGGAATGCGGCATTCGTTGATTGCTAACAAAACTCACCTAAAGATCTCCTGGAACTGTCCCAGTATATTGAAATGGAATGTGGGAGTGAGCATCTTGCGGCGAGCGTGCCATTTCTTTTCTGAAAGGAGTGGGTATTAGTTTAGGGCTTGGAACTCTCGATCATTTTACCTGTAGATGTCAGAAGACCAGTTCTAAGGGCTGGCTGTAGAAAATCGTACACCAGACTTTTGGTTATCAGTTTCGGATGATTCAGTATGTTCTCGGCGTTCTCTGCATCGATAATGTTCAGTAAGGGCACGCCCATGCCATATTCCAAATAGCTTTCTCCTAATCTTTGGGACAGCTCTCGAGAGTAGCTAAAAACGCCAGCTGTTAAAGGCATAATAATCAGAGAGAGTGAGAACGAGAGAGAAGGAGTGAAGAGATAAGCAAAGAGGGCTCAAGAGTCTCATATGTCTCACCGAGGTCTTTGCCGTACATATCGAAGCAGTTGGCAAAGATCGTCCGACCTTTGGGCGAGGGCAATATACTTTCCACGGGCCTGCCATCCTTGGTGCGGACTCGTCGGGAGAAAAATGCCAAAATGTAGTAGTCCTTGTTGATCCTATAGAGCCACAGGACGAGCGCACACAGTGCCACAGTCAGCAAAAAGACAATCATCGCTACACAACCGCACTGATGGACTGCTCTCACGAAACTGCGATCCCGAGCGATTCATCCGAATGGTCTTTCGACTATTGCCTGTTTAAGTTTATAATTACAAGCAAACATTAAAGCTGATAAGATTTAATACATTTACTATGGGTAGATAGATTATTCGTACAAGCTGTCACAGTATATGCACACCCATGATAAAACTATACAAAGTGGTTCACTCCCTCTCTTTCTCGTCTTAGATAACCAACACTTATCCAATTTATCACTCACCCTGCACTGAGTAAAATAAGCCCCGAAAAAAGTGAGAGCGTTGCGGGACTGGACCACCTCATGGGCGTGTACAAACATAATATGCATGTGTACACTATCGTCATAATTCAAATGAGTCTGCTGCGTGATTATGATATAAAGGAGGAAACCACACTCAGGATCAAGAACTATACGCTCAATGATATTATTCTATCCGTATCCATATTGCCGCAGAACTGCTAGTAAAGCCGTTAAAACTTCGAAATTTTCAAGATCTTTCTGGAATTATCAAACAATATTTTACTAAAAGTCATTACGAATAGTTATTGCTCTTTGAAAGAAAGGCTATTTATTGTACCTATTCGCAACAATTTTGATAGTCTCTTGAGGATCTATTGAATTGTATGAAAAATAAACCCGGATATCTCTGAGTCGTACACATAACTAATATAAAAACTTTTGTGTTTATAAACACACACGAAACTCAAGCCAAAACGAGTAAGACTTGTTTCTCGATAGATAATAATGGTTTGGACTTGTTGTAGAGCTTTTTTTATATATGTAGCGCGATTAATAAGCTCGGCTAGGCCTTATTCAACGCTTGAACCCCCCATCGGTTGCACTGCAGTTGTTAAAGTATCTTACGTACGTATATTTCTAGTCCGGTTAATGACAACTAGTTACAGTATAAGTTCTAGAAACCAAACCAACACTTAAAAGTTTTAAGCAGGGCGAATCAATTTCGTCTCACAAGCTTTACTTGAATGTTGTTCTGTGTCCGCAGTGTAATGCCCACATTAAAGACAATCGTCTTGGGGTCGATCAGGGGTAGAATCCGGAATTTCTTGAGAAGGACAACAATCAGTGTCTTCATCTCCTGCATGGCAAATTTTTGGCCTAAACGGAACGAAATATAGTCATTAGAGACCCAAATAAAAGGCGAGTCATCATTATGTCCCTTACCAATGCAGTTCCGTTGCCCCGCACTGAACGGAATGTAGGCATAGGTATGCCGGTTCTGGCAATTCTCGGGAAGGAAGCGCTCCGGACGGAATTCATTTGGAGAGTCCCAGTACTTGGGATTGCGATGAACATCAAAAATGTGAATAGTGATTTGAGAGCGTTCGGGAAGGATGAGGCCATTGGCCAACTCCGTCTCTTGGATGGTCTGACGAGCCATGATCGGAACGGAGGGGAACAGGCGCATAGTTTCCTTTATAAAGTATTCCAGGTACTTCAGTTTACTCAACTGATTGTGGTCCAGATTGTCGAAGTTATCTGCAAGAGGGATAGAACGTGTAGAGAATTGAGTTAACTTTAGAATTTGCTCGGCCTACCGTCTATGTGCTCTTCGAGCTCCTTGTAGCAAAGCTCTTGCTTTTCGGGATACAGGGACATGTTCATCAGGCTGAAGATAAGGCCGATGGAGGTAGTGTCGAATCCTTCAAACATTAGAGTATCCACCTCCTCGCATATCCCGGCATGATCAATAAGGCCATCTTTCTCTGCACAAATCAGGGTGTCCAGCATGGCAAAACGTTTCTTCCTGCTCACGAAACTACGGCAGAAACAGAAAAAGTTTATCAGAGATTCCCCATGCTTTCTGATCTATTCACATGTCATCATCGGCTGTCTGAGTCGATCTTCTGTGTTCCAGCTCCTCCTCGAGCAGTATCCTCCGCTTGGCAATGATCTCGCTGGAAAATTCGTGGACCGTTTTTAAGAACGCATCATACGTCTTGGCGGCAAACCAATTATAGATAGTTTTGTTCCACAGGAGAGGATTGCTTAGGCGCCTGATGAAGCTCATTTCGATCATGTGGATGCCCTCGCGGTAACGATCACCTTTCTCGGCCATTTCATCCAGCTTTACGCCCATGGCAGTCTCTGCAAGAAGGGAAATTGATGGATGACTAACCAATGTTTCACATTCATATATATATTATACGTACCACAAATGCTGTTCAGAGTGAATCTGGGTATAAGATCGCTCAGGGAAACGATGCTCTCGTCTTGACTTTGAAACTGCTGCACAAACTTCAGACTTTCGGCTCTATTAAAGTGGATTACAGAGATGTTAGCTCGTCGAATAGACTGTTTGGTGAAAAAACTCACTGGAAGATCTCTTGAAACTGTTCCAGTATATTGAAGTGAAATGTGCGTGTCAGCATCTTGCGACGAGCGTGCCATTTCTTTTCTGAAAGGAGTGGCTATTAGGTTAGGGTTTGGGACTCTCGATCAACTAACCTGTGGAAGTCAGAAGCCCAGTTCTCAGGGCCGGCTGCAGGAAGTCGTAAACCAGACCCTTGGTTATCAGTTTCGGATGATTGAGTATATTCTCTGCGTTTTCCGCATCGATAATGTTGAATATGGGCAGGCCCATGCCATATTGCAAATAGCTTTCTCCCAATCTCTGGGACAGCTCTCGGGAGTAGCTGAAAACGCCAGCTGTTCAAGAGATATTGAAGTGAGAAGAGAACGATCAGATAGGCGGAGGCGGGTCAAGACCCTCCCATATCTCACCGTGGTCTTTGCCGTACAGGTCTAAGCAGTTGGCAAAGATCGTCCGACCCTTGGGCACGGGCACAATGCTTTCCACGGGCCTGCCATCCTTGGTGCGGACTCGTCGGGAGAAAAAGGCCATAATATAGTAGTCTTTGTTGACCCGATAGAGCCAGTGCACGATCACACACAGGGCCACCGTCAGCCATAAGACGACAATCATTGTTCCGCAACTGCGCTCGCGAGCTTCTCGAACGAAACTGAGACAGAATGCCTCCGGCTGCATAAAACACATTAATAACAACAAAACATATATTATATATATATTAAACTGATTAGATTGTAGTGAGTTCTCGTGTATGTACAATGTGTACATATACTCCTATAACGTACATCATGTACACGATAGCACGCTCATCTGGCGGCGATTTGTGCCGGGTAGACGCGTGAGCCCAACGAATAGAGATCTACTACCCAGCAGATACTTAGTATATGGAAAACCGGAAATAATTGCAGCTACTGCGTGTGGCAGTACACGAGCACTCTCCCGTTCGATCATTCTTAAGGAGCATTCAGTGATATCTTATCGAATATTAAAGGGGTCACCAGAGTCTTTAAAATTTAGGTTTATGTTATCGCCATGGATTCTGTCTGTGGGAACCCCTTATCGATTAGGTTTCTAATCAACTAAGTAACATTTTCTATTTTCCGCTGGTCATTCGCCTTTGGTATCTTCTGGCAGTTCCATTTGCATCTGCATCTGCATTTGCATTAGCTGCTAATTGGCAATTGAATTGCATCAATTACGATGAGAGTGCGAGTGCGAGTGCGAATGTTGCAATGCATTTTCTCTGCTGTGTTACTGCTTTTGACCCACTTTCTGTTAAATTGAAGAGAAATTGCGAAATAAGAGATGAATCGGGGAGAGCAAAGGCAAGTTTAAGTCTCCGCCGTTGGCGATTACAAAGTTCCGAATGCTGGAAAATGTTGCCATGACTTTTTCCTTCCGCTTTTGTAGACTCAGACTCCGTCTCAGCCTGTGCCACTCATGCGAAATACAGCACCCCCCGGCACCACCCGGCACCACCCGGCACGCCCCCTGATTACATGCTCGCATGCCAAATGCATATTGAAAATGTGCAATTTCGATTGCACTTCAAAGTCTGTCGAAGTCGCAGTCGCAGTCGTAGTCGAATCGGAAGTGCAGCTGAAGTTGGAGCCAAGTTATTAAATTAGATCAAAAATGAAATATTCATCGCATAAGCTCCTGCCAGTCGAGAGAGCTCTCGTTCTCATGTGCCACAGCCCCTTCAGATGTACATACTTACATATCTCTCTCTCTCACTCTTTCTCCTTTGCAGATGCTTCTCCTGGCTGCCGGGCGCCGGATGTGCGCTTCACGATTGTCAAGCCGGATGAGACCACGGAGCAGCCGTATGCCAAGTTCGAGACGACGCAGGTATACCTGCCCGAGGACTTCACCACCGCCGATGTGGAGTTTGTCGACTCGGTGGCCCGCAATCCCAGCGAGAACCACGCAGCCATTGTGAATCCCTACTCCCTGGACCTGGGCGATGAGCATCTGCATGTCGGAGATGCGGCTGCCAGCCTGGTGGACGACGAAGACGAGCTGGATGACGAGGAGGAGACGGGCACGGGCACCGAGGAGGGGAAAAAGCGCACGAACAACAACCGCAAGCAGGGAAAGAAGCGTCGCTCCGGCTCCGGGCGACGGCGCCGTATTGAGAATGACAATGGACAGACGGGACGGGGCCGCGGCAGTCGATACAAGCGGCATGCTATTCTCCATGATGCGGATGCCTCGTCGGACACGGATCGCTGGGCCGGCAGCAAGCTGGCCGCCGAGGGGGATGTCTACTACGTGCACATTGCCGACATCCTGAAGAGCCGCGAGCCGAGTCGGGCGCTGCGCTCCAAGCTGCACAAGCTCAAGCAGAAGGCCAAGATGCGGAAGTGCCTGGCGGAGGGCAACAAGGAGCAGTGCGCCAAGCTCAAGGCAAAGAAGAAGAACAGGCTGGAGCAACCCTCCCCCTCCACGTCCGAGGCGGAGCAGAAGGTCGAACGGAAGGCGGAACAGCAGCAGCCAGAAGCGGAACGAAGGCAGGAAGAGCAGCAGCAGTTGGAGTTGGAAATTGTCCAGCCAGAGACCTCTGGCCATCATCGCCGACGCGGTGACAGTCACGATGCAGAGCTCGACCAGCGTGACCTGAATCCGCGTTGGCGCAGCCGTCGCAGCATCGATGCCAAGGGCGATCTTGGCCAGCTGCAGCTGCAAGCGGCGGGGACGGCGGCGGAGCCGGAGGCAGAGGCGGAGGAGAACCAGTCCCAATATCGCTACGAGAATCAGTCGAGCAGTGCAGCAGTGGCCCTGCAACGTGTAAAGCGCAAGTCGGGCAAGACCACGGGTGCACTGAGCCGTCCGAAAGGTGGTGGCGACTCCAGTTCCAAGACCACCAGTCGCAAGGACAAGGGTGAGTGTGTGCGCCCACATAGCGGCCAGACACTGGCAATGCCACAGTGCCCAATGCTTACAAAGAATTTGCCGCCGCTGTCGCTGTCTCGTTGTCTGTCTGTCCGTCTGTGTTGTGCCCAGATCTATCCACCAGATCGATCGATTGAGTGGAACACACAGAGAGCAAATACAGTTCGATCCGCGTCTCTGGCCAACGCCAGAGCCTCTAATGCCCTTGCAAGAGTGAGAGGTTCTAAATGGTTATCTTATTAGATCTATTCCTGGTCCGCTTTGTGTCAGTCTTTACGAAGACATGCTATATCCAGATCTTCAGCATCCATACCTTCAAGACTGATGGAAGATCCACAGTTGAAAGACGGAAAGTATTTCAGTTTTCACTTAGCCTTTACAGAATAATTAAAATTGCAGATTTCTGCCGCCATTTTGCAAGGGCACTAAAAGCCACACACTGGACATACACACATACACACACACACACACACACACACACACACACATAAAAAACGGAAGTTGAAAGTGGAGGACACAGACACACATACTCGAACATACTCGTAAAAGCTAATCGCAGTCGCACAGAACCACAGCCACATTGCCACATCCATAGCTCATCCCCCATCTGCTTAACACCTGCGCCAGGCACCTGCCCGATCACTCCTTCCCCTCCTCCCTCCCAATCACCCCTCCGCATCACCAACCCTGACGCTAGCCCTTTTTAGCTTTTCATTGCCCCCATTTGGACACCCCCTGCTGCGTGGTCATGGTTTATTTGCTCCGTCTATATCTTTGTCGTGGTTTGGAGCAGAGCAGAAGCCGACCTGTCCGTTCACGGGCATCCCGGACTTTACTTTGTTGGATGGCTGCCCGTGCCGGCCTTTGTTACGGTGCTGCAATCCTCAATGATTTCCCTTTGTACTGCCCCGCCTCCTGCTGCTGCTGCCCCTGCCCCTGTGGCCTTTGTTTGGCGTGGGCTCTGGCCAGCTATAGCAGAAACCGTAACCATGTCCTCAACCTCGTCCTCGTCCTCGTCCTGGTCCTCGTCCTCTTCCCTTTTTTTTGCTTTCTATTAGCCGGCCCCATTCGCTGGCATAATATTATCCTTCGTGTTATCTTTGCCTTTTCACTTCTCCTTTTCTCGGAGCTCTTTTTGATGGTTTGCTTAGAAATGAAGTTGTATCCTGTTAAGTGGCCACTCCGCCACCCCATCACCCCAGCCCCATCTTTATGGTTTTCTTTTAATGCATATCTGAGGAGCCCGACCCGCTCGAGTTTCCCATTGAAATTTTCAGTTGGGAGCACATTTCGCACGTCTCGTGGCTCCTCTATGGTTTAATGTGTGTGCCCAAGAGGCAGACTCAAGGGTTTCTCGCTTGCACAGCCCCACCCCAGCTCCATTGAAATGGGGCAGATCCTGCTGAAGGAGGCAGATTCATTTTGGAGTGGTTGGGTCAACTCGTTGACTCTTTGTGCGGATAACTTAGACGGCAATTGGGATGGGATCATTCATTGTCAACCAGCAGCCTTCAGCATCGTCTACCGCATTCAGCATCCGCATTTGGTCATCCTCATACCGCATCCCGCATCCACATACCGCATCTCTCATCCCGCTTGACAGCTCATTAGATGCTTGCTCTATTTGCCCTCTCAATGTCTATCTACCCCCGTTTCTTGGCATGTTACATTGCCCATCTCATAACGCCCACACCTTCTGTTCTTCTCGTCTACCCCTAACTCTCAACTGCAGGCATCTACGACGAGGAGGCCGGCTACTCGCCCGTCCATCCCGACGACACCGAGTTCGACGAGGACGAGGAGGAGGAAGAGGAGGTGGACATCCTGCAGCAGTTCACCGAGGTGTCCGAGATCCGATTCCCGGGCGAGATTGGGCCCATGGGCGATCGTCGGCTCTGCAAGATACGCTGCGTCAAGGGCAAGTGGGTGGGACCGCTGTGCGCCACCAACGAGGAGGGTAAGTGAGCCATAAACACGAACAAATGCACAATGGAACATACTGTCAGCACAAAAGATACAGACACATATAGCCATAGATACAGTTGCAGTTACAGCTACAGCTACAGCTACAGCTACAGCTACAGCCTACAGTTACAGATTATACGAGTACATTTAAGTCACAAAAAAAGCAATTGCCAAATCATTTATACGAATGCAAATACACACGAAACAAAAGAGTCCGCAAAACCAACAGACTGTTGTTTCATTTGACGCCCACTTAATGTTCTCCAACCTCCCTGCCACCCCCACCCCCCACCAACTACAATCGGTCCCGCCAGATGATAACGGGAATGTGAAGTTTCAGCCCCTCTACAAGAGCTGCCACGTGAACCGGATACCGTCGCATCTGCTGCTCAGCTATCGGAACATCTCAGTGGTAAGTGGACGACGAGCCTGTGGCTGCTGCTGCACCACTGGCATCACAAAACAGGCACCACTAGAGCACCAACCACCACCACCGCCACCACCACCACCACCAAAGCCACTGCTACAGCACAACATTACATGCACACCCACACAAGCACACACACGTACATGGATCTCTAGGGGAACCCTATCCAACGCCTAGAGATCTCTGGAGAACCCTACGCTTAGGTAGGCCTCAATCTCAATATCAGCTTGGTCCAGAGGAGCTCAGCCTCCGACCTTCGACTTTCTCTCTCGTCACGTCGCCCTCAGTAGCTCTCTCTCTCTCTGTCTCTCTCTCTATCTCTCTGACTATCTCTATCCTCATATCAGCTGCACCAAATCTCTCTCTATCTCTCTCTCTCTGTCAAGTCCAGCGTCATCACGTGCATGCGGATGCCCCAAGAGGCAACGATTCTCTATGTTCTGTTTTTTTTGGTACTCTCTGATTCTCTCTCTTGCAGACACCGATACCACCAAATCGCGGCTGGCGTAAAACGCGCTTATCCAAATCGACACTTCTCTCAAATACAGAAATTGTGAGTCGTCGTTATAGATGCTGTTGTGTAGAATGCTCGTTCCGTAGATGTCAACGAAACACCAGATACACAGATACACAGATACCACACACACATAAGCCCACGCGACAACCGGAAGTAGCGGGTCCAATTAGTGGGTCCTGTTTATGGCTTGCGACCACGAATGAATGCATCAAATGCACGGTCTAGACCCATGCACTCTCTCACACACACACAGATACTCGCACAGCGATACCCACAAATATACTCGCAGATAAAGATAAAGATACACTCGGACACACGGAGATTTGGGGACATGCACGCCAGAGTATCCTGTTATCCAGTACCCCGCCCCCAAAACAGATCTGGACCACATTTGACTTTCTGCTAACATCTCTCTACTCTTCTCTCTTTCTATCTCTCTCTATTTTTCTTTCACTTTATCACTCTTTCTGCACGCTTGACGCCCAACACCTTCCTCCCGCCTTGTGCCTGCCTCTCTTGCCCCTGTCCTTGTCCTTGTCCTGCCTTGGCACATTTTCCTTGCTAAATCCCAGAACGTTGGCTGGGATCTGCCGCATGGACACTCGCTGCAGGCCCGCTGCCAGGAATTGGGCATCTACAAGCTGCTCGGGGAGTCGCGGGTCCTCTGCTCCAACGGGCTGTGGGCCCCCCGTATGCCCAGCTGCGTCCCCACCACCGTGCTGACCAACTACTCGGAAGACAGTGCCCCGTCCATCCGCATCAAGATCTTCAATGGCTCCCACTCGTTCGAGCCCTCCGGCGTGATGGCTGTTCCACCACACAGTACGGTTCTGATGGACTGCATGTATCCCCGGGTGCGGGGAACCCCCGAGTGGAGCTGGACCAGCTGGTACATGCAGTACTCGACAGGTGAGTACCATCTCCCGTGGAAGGAGCTCTTTGTACATGGGACCCCCCACCCCACAGGTTGGTCGCCGGCGCAGGAGGAGAAGGCAGTACGCTACCGGCTGAGCATCAAGAATATCGAGAACAACGACTCAGGTACCTTCACCTGCACGTCGCCGCGCGGACTGACGAACAGCATTGCCGTCGTGGTGGCCACTTCCACGTGCCCGCAGCTGACAGAGCCGCTGGCGCCGCTCAAGCTGCGACTGGAGGGCAACAAGCTCGGCCAGCGAGCTCTTTACGAATGCCCCGAGGGCTTCCGGCTGGATGGAGCCTGGAATGCCACCTGCCTGGCCTCCGGCAATTGGTCATCGCCGCCGCCAACATGCCACTCCATCCAATGTCCGCGCCTCGAACTCGACGATCCCCATCTCAGTCTCATTGAACTCAACACCTCGGCATGGGGGCGCGCGGTGTTCAAATGCCAGTGGGGTTTCAAGTTGACCGGACCGGCGCAGCTGGACTGTGAGCCGACGGGCGTCTGGAGTGGCCCCGTTCCGCGTTGCAAAGGTGAGTGCTGTATTCTGATGGAGATTCGAGTTGATTGGATGCAAAAGCCAAACCGTAACTCAACTGACAATTCGTTTATTCGATTCCACACCTGCCTGCCACAACCGTACCGCAGTCATCCAGTGCGTGATGCCAGTGGCGCCACTCAACGGACGCATCGGTGGCACCAGCCTCAGTCAGCGGCGGCTGACCGTGGGCGCTCTGGTCACATTCAGCTGCAACGATGGGCACACCCTGGTGGGCGAGTCGAGCATCATTTGCACGGAGAACGGATTCTGGTCGCACTCGCCGCCATTTTGTAAGTAGACATCCGCTGCTAACATACACACATACTCGTATATGCACAGAGATGCTGCGAGAGATCCCAATCTTCCGAGTGGGGCCCACTCACCATCCAAAATGAATTAATGACTCTTGTGTTGTATTTCCGCTGAACCAATCGACCGATTGCGATCCCGATACCGATTACGAACCGATTCTGATACCGATCACCAATCACCACAAACATACGCATACGCATTCGCATACACCATACCATGCATGCCCAATGACCATCCATGCAATGCTCTCCATGCTCTCGCCCAACGTGCAGGCAAGTCGCAGTGTCCGTATCCCGGCGATCCGCCCAACGGTCTGATAGCGCCGCTAAAATTCAATTACGATGCGGGCGACTATCTGAGCGTCCAGTGCCGCCCCGGCTTTGTCCAGACCAACGAGGACCACCGGAACACGGGGCCGCCGGAGCGGCCGAAGTGTCAGCCCGATGGCAATTGGTCAGGCCCGCTCCCCAAATGCCGCAGCTACGAGGAGGTGTAAAGATAGAGCATCCGACGCCATTTTATTGACACTCTTGGATCGAGTTGGCAGCCCTAATTTAGTATTATGAACACCCATCCAACGTGAATTGAATAATGAGAATGTGCTAGAAAAATTCCAAATTCAAACAACATGAAGAAAAACCAGAACGATAACATGAACATCAAGAAACCGAGTGATATTTAGATTAACTTAGTGAGAGGTATCAAAATTAGTACGATATTTTACTAGATATGTTCATTCCACAGCTAAATTATGCTCGTACCTATATATTTTATTGCATTCTATCGTATATGCTTTAGTCAGAGCTCTCTCCCCCCGCTGCACAGGCCCAGGCCCAGGCCCACACACGAAAAATCTTCTAGGATCCACCCGAACCGCTCTTCAGCAAAAGATTAGGTTGATCTCAAGCAAGCTATATATATATACATATATAGTAGATACTCGTATTTTGTTCTTCAGATTGTAAAACTTTGAAAATATGTAATATTCAGTAATCGTTTCGCTTGAATTTTAAACAGAATAATTCTGGTACTCACACTTGTACTTTTACTAAATATATAAACGAATACTTATCCAAATGCTAATTACAGGTATTTATGTATTATGGTTGCAAATCAAAGTTGCATAAATGTAAATGTTTAAACCAAACACACTTACCCACAGTAAATATATACATACATATACAGGATATTAATTCTTCTATCAAAATAAATGTTGCAAAAGGAAGGAAGCTGCAAAACAGTTATGATACATACATAATTAGTTAGGAAAAACGAAAAGTAAAGAAAAGCGAAACGAAACGAAAGAAGCCCCTGCTTCTCGAGGGCAATTGAAAGTCATATCCATTTAATATATCAAACACACAGAAGGAGGATATTAGTACGAGTGTGTAAGCAGCTGCAATGTATGTAAGGAGACGAACATTTTAAATAAATTACGAATACTATTGTGTAAAATGCAATTCCCAGTCTTTAACTGTCTTGATCTGTCTGCTGTGGAGGGGGGCAAAGTACACGAATAAAAAGGTATTGTCAACCGAGTGAGCAGGAAGGAGTAACTGGAGGCTACCCTCTTAGGGGAGTATCATGCAGGGAGGCGACGAGCGAAAGCTGCAGCCACAGCCAAGGTACACTTTTACCAGGTGAGCCAATGTCATAGACTAAAACTATTTCGTCGCCGCGTGTTATAGAAAGCGAAAGGCAACCCAGGGGAGCGGGAGTGAGCTTTACCTTAAACACAAACCTACCTTGGCCAAAGCTGCGATTCATCTGCGTGAGAGAGTGAGTGAGTGACTGGGAGAGGCACAACAAATAACTGTTTCGCCTAAACTTTTGCCAAAGCAAGCGAAAGAGCAGCCGCTTTGAACGTTTGACTGAAATGCCGTTAGCCCATGAGTGAGGTGGGAGTGCACTGTGGGAGTGGCAGGCGAGAATCGCAAGTGAAATTAATTTGGCAAAGGAGTGGGGAGTACTTAGTAATTGACTTTTTACACGGATGAGCTTTGTGTTTGTTTCATTTTTGTCACCACATTTTGCCTGGAAATTAATTTGTTTTGTTTTGTTCGGGAGCACCTTCAAACGATTGCAGGAAGCTTCATTTCCCGCCAGCTCATTTTCCACACATGGCCGCTAAAAACCCAATTGTCGTTTATTCACAGCCACGCCCAGGTCCTCCGCCCCCGGGCCCCACATTTAATGGCAATTTGGCGGGGAAACTGCTGGGAAATGTGTCTAAATTGAGACGCCCCCCGTGTCGCAGCCACACCGTGCGGCACGGCCGTGTGTGCGTAATTAAAATTAACTGCTGCTGGCTGCTGTGGTTGCCACAGCTACTGCTCGGGCCTGTCTCCTCCTTTTGTTGCAAATTGGTTTTGCTTGTTTGCAAGTCCCAAAAAATTAATACACCCTGCTTTTGTTGGTCTTCGTGTACGACATAAAACTCGCATTTAGCTGAAACTCAACTTTCAACTGAGGCAACTTTAAGACACCAACTGTTCTGGTTCTCGTATCATTGGAGCACATGCAATTAGACGCACGCGGATGTGTCATGCAGGAGCGGATGCGGATGCGAGTGCCAATCTAGTGTCATATCCGTTTCCGATCTGTGTTGAAAAAGTTGCACAATTTTCATTAGCACCTCAAAAGTTTCTCAGTTTAGGAAATGGAACTAAAAGGGGGGGGGGGGGGGGCCGGGAACTGTGAGCGCTGTGAGAGCTGTGAGAACCGTGAGGAGTGTGTCAGCTACTGGACACATGGAGCATGGAACACGGAAAAGGGCATTCTCGGATATCCGAGCCAGCTCAAACATATCACAACTGCAATATTTTCTGTCCGTGCTCGGGTCAAAACCAATGAACTATGCATGTCACGTAGCTCAAAACCTGCCTCGTCCTCTTCCTGACCTCGTCGCTACCCTTCCTTCCACAGTCATAAAAAACGGGCCCTGCCCCACAGCCCTGCTCTGGTCTGTTCCGGATGTTAAATGCATTCCAAAGCCACGGGGCTAACTACTCTTGAACTCCCCTGCCTCTTGGCCCCCCGCTATATGTGTGTGCTCCGTGTCCGTGTCCGTGCCCGTGTCCGTGTCGGGTTGGAGACAAAGTGCACTGGTGGCCATAAAGTTATCTATGCCATTTATTTGCAGAATTCGCTGGCTTTAAAGTTGGCCATACTCTTTCGGCTGCATAGTTGACAAATTTTTCCATATCAAACATTCAACTTTTGTGTGGGGCCATAAAGAATCAAATTTATTTGACAATTTGTATGCAAAACTCGAGAGCAATTACTCATACGAGTGGATCCTGCTCCGGGAGACCAACAGGGAATAGAATCCCAGAGACCAACGGGAAGGGGCATAATTGAGTTCTTGGGTAGGCGCTTGGACACTTGTGGCAAGTTGTATAGGAAGCTGAAGATGTCATTAATCACCACACTGTCAATCGATTGGGAATAATCCAGTATTAATGTAATATGGGAACATATTAACCGAGCCATACATACTATGGCTATCACTTACCGAAAACCGACATTCAAGTCCCATCCTCAAGGCTCAACTCACGGTACAACTATAGTTCTGTGCTGGTTGAACAAACATGACAGCTGTCAGGAGATACATATGTACATATGTATATATCTGCTGATATCGGTCATGTGCTTTCATATTTGATTAATGTTCCCCCTGCTCACGGCTTGCTGCACTCTCTGTCTCTCCCTCTCAAAAAGCACATCCATAATGAGCTGGAAAGTGCCGCAGGCTCTTTGCGTAAATATTCGTAGCATATGAAATGCCACATGGAATTGGGCTGCTGAATCCTTTACCGAATGTGCAAGTATATTCGCAAATTGCACTTCATAATGGGCGTAGAGCAGCCCGCTCAAAGGGACATTAAAGAGCGCTTCCGAAAAGTTCCCTCAAGTGAGCGCCTGCGGTCAGACCTCGTTGAGATCCCTGGGAACGCTAATCGAGAGTCGCCTAATTACCTACTGGCAGTGTGGTCATGGCGCTAATTAAAACTTCACTCCTGGCGACGACACTTCTTTGCAGCAAAAGCTCAAATATTTGAGTGGCTGGCAGACGCTCTCACACTTGAACTCGTACCCGACAATAGGTCACCAAGGAGCATTTTGTTGCGCTCTGCTCCGTGCTCTAATTAATCTAACAGCCGCAGAGTCAAATACAGGCGGAGTCGTGTGGCAAGGGAGTGGAGTGGAGAGGATTCGATTCAATTCCAGCGCCCTACGCACCCGCCGTGCTGCCAACTCGGCTGCAAAGTGATTTATTCGCGACTAGAAATTAACATTTAGATTAAAGCGCGACGAATTAACATTTTTCCATAAATATTTATTTGAGAGCAGAGCCGGAGCCGAAGCCGAAGCCGAAGCCGGCGCAAAAAGTTAAACAGTTTCAACGGCTTTGGATGCAATCCAACTTGGTTACAGACCCCGGTGCCTGGACCCTGGACCGCTCCTGGCTGCGAAAGTATTTTGCATTTGCCACAACGTAATCCGAATCGGATGCGAAAAGGAGAGGCAACGCAACACAGGACGCAGTTGACGGGGAGGAAAACGACGAAGAAAGAGAGAAACCTTACTGGACATTTTTTTTGCAAGCTCTGTACGAATTTCGCTTTTTGCATTTTCCAGCCAAGCCGCAGCTGCTTGAAGGAACACAATTTATTATAATGCTGATACGCCAGTGCTTCGTGCCAGGGCCAGTGCCAGTGCCAGTGCTTTCTTTCTCTCTTCTTTGTTATCATTGATAACAGCGAGGGAATCGGAGCATCTGGCAATCGATACGGCGAGGGGTCATGTGCAATCATCTGCAATGGAGAGTCGAATAAACAAATGAAGAGACGACAGCTTCCTCCAGGGGCCCTATGGCTTCTTTTCGGTGGATGGATGGTAATTGAAACGGACGGAGCTCAGCCCCGCTGAAAGGCCAACAAAAAATTATATGCAAATAGACCTTCCCGCGTGCTTTAAAGTTATGATACTCGCACTCCAAACTCTTTTGTGGCGGCTTTCAACATTTACATACTCGTATGTACATTACCATAATTGTGCCATCAACAGATACATGTTTAAATATTTGTATAGTATATTTGCATACATTGTATGTATGTATCCATATCCATATCTGGTCTGACTGTGAATGCAAGTTCCGCTTTGATGCTTCCAGCTCAGTGATTTTTAATAATAAAACGAGATTGCTCCGACAATATATATAAATTGATAGCCCGCTGTGCGAACTTCATAAAATTTGAGATGCCAAAGGAAAAAGTTCTTTACACCTTTTTCCCTTTTCCACACTCTCTGAGAAGCCACACAGTTCGGGTGGAAGTCAGAAGCCATATAAATCACAGCAGGCACGACAGCAGTGAAGCAGGAACAAGCAGCTACAACAATGGCCATAAAGGCGTTGCGTTTCAAGTCGGCAAAGACAAAGTCAAGTTGAAGGCAGCACCGAGCACCGAGCACCGAGCACAGCTTCTACGAGTAGTACGAAATGACAATTGACACGAGTTGGCAGCCCCTGCCACAGTACAGTACAAACACACACCTTAACCCGTGAGGCAGGGGCAAGAGCAGGGGCAACTCGAACAGAAGGAAGGCCCTTTCCTCCCGTCCGTCCCTTTGCGCGCTTCACGCAATTTATTTTATTGTTGTTAGGCAAACAACTTTCATAAGTTTCCAGCTGTTCACAGACGGCACTCAATTTTGGTCGCCATAGTAGTCCTTGCTTGTCCACCCCACCTCCACACCGCCACACCGCCACACTGTGTTCTGCCTGTGTTCTCCTGTTGGTCATTGAAAGTTATAAAGTGAGTTTTGCATTATTAGTTGCCAGTTGGTGTGACTAAATTGCTGGCCAGTGGCCACAAAAAGCGCCAGCCAGCCCTACGGATGGTCGGCCGGACAGGGACAGGGACAGGGACAGTCGGACGTACTATAATTACCATAAGCAGTTGCAGCTGCTGCGGCATTTAAATTTGCAATTCCTTGTGTCGTCTGTTGCTGGCGAACATTAAGCAAAAAAAAGAGGAAACAGGAGACAAAAATTATTCTCGGAGTCAATGCAAATTTGAAAGCCAAAAATGCAATTACATTTATTGTTACAAACAAATGTTGGGAAAACTTAGCATAGAAAGTCGATGCCGAATACTCTTACTGTTTCCTTCATCTGGTTGTACGCGTAGCCCTTAGGATAACAGAGCAAATAAGGTATGGAATGGAATTAAATGGGAAATCCAAGAGACCCCCATTGTGACCATGAAGCCTGGAATAGTCAAAGCAAAAACTATCAAATAACGCAAATAATTGCATGCCAAAACATGTCTGGCTTGTTTGGCTCTAAGTCTATATGTATGTACATTTGTGTGTGGCTTTTGTGCAGGATTTGCATACGCAAAGAGAATCAATTCAAAGCCGAAAAGTCAATCAATTGGTGAAAATCGAAAAACCAAATGCCACAGAGGCAGCTGCTGTTGCTGTTGCAGTTGCTGTTGCTGTTGCTGTTGCAGGAAGGACCCCAACCACTCTACGAGTATATGGTGGGTGTCTGGTCCAGCCCGTGCAGCCGAATCACGCACTGAGCTGCAGCTACGTGCATGTAAATGATGTATATCTTATTGGTGTGTGTGTTTGGGCGCAGCAAACAATAAATAAAGTCTAGCCAATGCCCGGCACTTCAACAAAAAAACAATTATGTGGCTGCCAGAGGGATACGCAGATACTGCAGTTTGTGCCTAGGGATTGGGATTCTGGATTCTAGATCCAGCTTGTTTGATTGTTTGTGTAAACAATAAATAAAAACCTGAAAAACCTGAACAAGTAGCAAATCGGAAACGGAAGTGGCTGCAGCCAATCCATAAGTGTTGAGAGCTTACAAAGAGCAGCCCAGGGGTTTGCTGATTGAAAGCTTATCGATGTGCTGTGTGTAGCCACGCCACACTTTAAACTACGAAGGATCATGAGGGGTGCGGTGCTGTAGGAAATCGGAATTTCCAGCGAAAATCAGATTGGCAGCGCACAGACACACGGGCAGCCTCAAAGCCAATTAGGGTTTTGGGTTAGCTAAAAAGGTTTCCGCAACCGACGACAGCCAGCTGTCAGGACACATTTCGCTGGCTGACAAACATATGTGTATACATATTTACATATGTCTGAGCACATACCGTGCTCTGCACCACACACCCCATCGCATATCCCGCATCCTGCCGCTGTGGCAACCATCTCCAACCATCCTGCTGCTGCTGCTGCTTGGGGCAACTCAATTTAAAGAGCTCAACGCTCATCGCTGGCTGGCTGGATTCAAAGAGCTTCTTTAATTTGATGGCCAATCGAGGGTGAGGACGGATTCCACAGTCCCACAGATGCAATTACCCAGCCCTCTATCTCACCCACTGGCTCGGGCTCTGGCTCTGGTTCTCGCTTTTGGCCTGGGTCGGGATCGTAAATTGCCAGCGTGATATTAAATTACGTGTGACTTTCTACTTCCGTTGGTATAGTACGTAATCCGTTTCCGGTTCGCTGCTTGCCTCGATGGGTCGCAGACTGGGTTTACATTTACCGTTAATCTCGTGCTAAGCGTCTCCAATAAATTATTTCCCCTATCCCCCTCTGACCCGCTCACGGGTAGTGTGGCCAACAGTATGAAAGAAAATTTGCAATTAAAATGCAGGCGCAGATAGCGGCGGCGTCCAGCATTCCATTGGCCATTTTTTTCCCCCATGTTTTCTTTTGGCCCCCTTCCACCTCTTCTTTTTGTGTGCGTTGTGTGCTGTGTGCGGCCAGCATGTTGACCCAATTCCGAGAATCGGACAGAACCGGCGGCAAACATTTCGTTTTGGTCGGTCAGCAGTCAGTAGTTGGCGGCTATGTTGGCTGTTGGCTGGTGGCTGTTGGCTGGTAGCTGGGCACTGCATTGTCGGTTAATGCATTCAACGTTAATGTGTGGCAGCCACTCACCAGTAGTCACCACCACCATGCAGTATCATCATCATCGTCATCATCATCATAATCCAGACGATGCGAATTTCGCTGCCATTTTGCGGCGGTCTTGCTGCTAATGCAGCTTTGGTCGCAGCTCCAGTTCCCGGTCCTGTGTCCCTACCTCCATCCTCCCGGGTTCTGCTCCCCGGTTTCGTGCTGCTGTCACTGCGGTCTGCAGCTGTTTATCCAGCTAAAACGCATTTAATGGATTGGATGTGGTCCGCGCATGGGGAACAGCATTTGCATTTACCCCAAAGGCATTTGACTTCGCCCTCGTTCAGGAGTATACGTGGCGTATGCGTAATTTGCGCTGAATATTAGTAGAGTAGACAATCGAAGGCCCTTAAAGGTGTAACCAGATCTGCACTGTTCGCAGTGCCATGAAAATTGAGTTATCCGTGGAACAGAATATCAGGTGATGAGGTAGACATGGTAATCAGCTTAATCTTCGTCCCTCCGACAGCAGTTATCCACTTTGCGGGGAAATGGCTTAATGGTGTTTGTTAGTCACGGCACACTTCAAAGGCGGAGTGCAGATGATTGAGTGGACCAGGAGGAGGCCAGATAAAAGGCATTCGACCAGTTCGAATTGCCATCCTCCTCGTCCTCCTCCATTAGCCCAATCATCTACCCAGGACGCAGCAGGCAGGAGGCAGTGCCCTAGGTGGAGGACACTCAATTAAATGTTGACAGTGGACTGGAATTTGGCAACAACTGGGCAACTTTTCACCAGCCCGCATAATGCGTGTAAACGCATTGTGCCAACGACACGAGCTTTGCTTGGAATCTGTGTCATCGGACCTCCCCTACGGGTGGGACGCCGATGCCCAGCTGCAAGGGCACTTACTGCGAGTGCCGTGGCTTTTAAGTACCCACATATGAGTGGCAAAGGAGAGTCCTGCTGCGGCTGGCATCCGCTGCTGATTTACGCCTCTGCAAAGTGACAGCAGAGCTATTTTTATGCGCATTTATCGCTTTAATTGTGGGAGCGCCAGGCGCTGGCATCGTGCCGCCTTCCTGTGTCATACTTTTGCATCCTGTTTTAAGGCTCCCACAGACACTGCAACCGCCTCTTCTGTCGTTACTCTTTCATCAGGCATGGCCTGTTTGCCACGCCATCAGTAAACAGGGCAACAATGATGCTGCTGCTGCTGTAATGGCGGATGCATCCATGAGCTGACAGCAATGCAGGTCACGGCACTAAAGGCATCAATTACATTACTGCATTAAAGATATCCTACTCTGCGTCTTTAAACTGGCCTAACATTCTCTTGAAGTGGATCTTAGGCGGAATTTAATTAGATTCCAGCCTCAGTTGAAACCACAAAACCGCAGTGATAATAATTAAACGCGTAATTATAACTATATGAATAAAAAAGAATTATGAGGGTAGAGCCCAGACATTCATCCATCCCGCAGTAGCAGCCACAAACAGGTGCAGCAAAGCCTGTGCTGCTGCTGCTGTAATTAATTACTTATAATTCATATAGATTTCAATTAAAATACATTTATTTATTGCGCCTCTTTATCGCATATACATATTTATGTATTCACAGTAGGCTGCGGGCATGCTTTAAACTTTGATGAAGACTTTAAGCACAATCAATTAACAGGATTTCTCGGCTGGCTCCATTACAGTCCTGTCTCACATTCCACTGTAAATAATATAACTGTTGTCGGGCATCGACTCGAATTGAGCTATGTGAGAGAGCAGACAGCTGACAAAGAATGTTGCACCATGTCATTAAAATATGATTAAATTCTTATGGCATCTCCAGTATTGGGCATCGCTTTTGTCCATAAAATCATTCGATCATTCGATCTTGTATGTGTCTGATGGAGGTCCAGTTCCAGAGTTTCCGGGGACAGACCCTCAAGGCGGAGAAGCAGGAGAAGGTGTTCATAGGGTAATTTTTAAAAATTAAACAAACAATTTTGCAATATTATCTGTATATACAATGGAACTGAGTTCTATGACAGTTTTGTCCCGCCGTCAATGAAAGGTGCATAGGTGTAATGGATAGTGTATTAGTATCTTGTTGTGTCCTAATGGTCTGTCCATCCTTAATATAATTGGTACCTCCCACACTCATTGGGCATTCAAATCCTATCAAAGCCATAACTCAATATGTAACTGCACCGACTATTGTATATGATCTTGTGGGCATTAAACCCAAGTCAAAGCCAACTCCCTCAGACAAAGCCGCACTCGAAGTGGTCACCCATTCGTATACGTATTGTAAATCAAATTACACATACGACGCAAGGGTCGCCACGGCAGGCTTCGAATGGGGCTGTACAAAGCGATAGGAGTTCTGTGATGAATGTGGTAGTGGAGGAGATAGGAGGCATGCAGCACTAGGCACGAGGCACGAGGCATGCGGCTGCATTAGCTTGAGCTGCATTTTAATACACACTGCGCAAATAATTCACACTGTAAGCTGCCGCAGCTCCAGTGGCTTCATGGCCATTATTCATGGGCCAGCCAAAGTCGGAGGGGGACACTCATGTATATTTGCGCTGGTGGCAAGGTGAGCAGCGTGGCTGCCCTGAAATTTTGGGCATGTTTTAAGGGCGGCGGGGATAAAGGGTGCAGCGGACGGGAGAACAACACGTTTATACCATTTCCCAATGGCCTGAGTGCGCTTTTCACTTTTATTGTTGCTGCTGCTCCTGCTCCTGCTCCTGCTTTTCGATGCCTGCCGACCATACATCTGTCTGGCTGTCGGCAAATATGAAGAGGAGGAGCAGGAGGAGCTGAAGAGGCAGGATCAGGAGCAGATGCTGTAGTTGCATTGCCACACATTTATGTATTTATGCGCTTTGCTTTACCTTTACCGAATTTACCTTCTGTGTTGCCGTTTTTATGACAGCTTCCGCTGGAGTGGCGTGCTACATGTGTTTGCAACCGTGTACACTTTTCCTTGTGTCTTTCCCTCGTGTACCTCGAGAGTTTTCCCCCGACCACTGCCGAATGCTTCTATACCCGGGGCTTTACTTTGTAATGAAAATCTTTTAATCACATACCAGTATACCAGTGTATGTTTGGGTCTGTGCTCTGATTTAATCTTATAAATGGGAATATATTTCTCTCTCTCTCTCGCTATGCCACATTGCAAATCATCAACGAATGGCTAACCGCACTCTGACATACAAATTCATAGCAACCAATCGGTCAAGAGATTTGTGTGTGACAAAAATTCGTTTCGTCTGCCAGAAGGCCTGTGTTGCCCATGGCAACCCCCTCATCGAATGTGAAAATGATATACGATGATGTTTGCGGGAGTGCGAGTGTGTGTGTTTGGATGAACCATGTTTTTGTTTGGAACTTTACGATTTCAGTGCACATTGAATTGAGCCGTAGGGGATGTGGGGGATGTGGGTGTTTGCAATAATGTGTGGCATTTAAAAGCCCGACGACCACAGAACAAAACTCCAAGAAGCAGCAACAACATTTTGGGACATTTACATGTTGCCAAACGAAAAATACTATGAGAATGAAATATCTATGCGGCTATGGAGATACTCTGTACTTCGGTGTGGCCCATCTTGGAAAACTTCTTCATATACAGTACACATATATCAATATACAGGTAAGCCAACCGATGTTTAATCAAAGAACTTCGGTCGGGAGTTACAGGGGCCGAACAACCCTTGCAAAACATTGTATCCCAGAGACCAAGTAATGGGACTCGAAGCCACATCCAGGCAGGCTTGCAATCCGCAAAGCCGAACCTTAACCCAAACCCGACCCTATCCCATCCATCCCCTACTCTGATCCGGGAGCAGGCCCCCGAACCAGGCCCAAATCTACGGGACAAGCGCAGACGGACGCACAATTCGCATTGTTTGGCTTTTGCTCCTGCCAGCTTAGGCCCGGATTTGTACTCTCTGTGGAAGGAGGATGTGTGGTGTGAGTGTGTGTGTGTGTGTGTGTGTGTGTGAATGGTAGAATGTCCTAAAGTGGGTAAGTGTATGGGTGCTCGTGTCTGTGAAATTTTCTGATTTATGGCATTAAATGCACAAAAAATGCCTGAATTGGATTTTATTTGAATTTAATGGGTTTTTAGTGTTTTAGTGTGTTTTAATGCGATCCCTTTGTGGTCGTTTGCAGATTCACAGATTCCAATTTGTTACTGTACATATTTGGTCTGTTCTGGTCAATTTAATGGCAATGCAATTAGGGAATCTCGGCAAGGCGCGTACAAAAACGTAATAGCTTTGGAATTGGAGATTATATCTTCAAAATGCTTTAAATTTTTCTGCAATTGTTGAGTTTAAATTGGAAAAATGGAATCTGGAATAGTATAGAATGGTTAATGGACAATCACTGGCCTGGCCTATATCGTTTCTGAGCTATACGTCACAGATATCCCTACATACACTCCGCCGTAGTTAAATAAATCTCTCATCTCGTTTGTTAATGCCATAATTCAGCTAACAATGCGCAGGCCATACACAATATCATATTACGTATACGACGTGCAGCACAGCACTGGAAAAAATGGGAATACACGACATAGCAACTGGGGGACAGGGAACCAGGGGAAACAGGGGACAGGGAACAGAAGAGTCTGGTGAGCAACGGACCAGGCCATATGCACTACCAATTTATGGCTTCAATAAACATAAAGTTTATAAACTCCCGAGGCGCTGTCGTTGCTCATCATTTGCAGCGGATTGTCGTGCTGGCAGCAACAGGAGAAACAGACCAGGGAAGAGGGAAGAGGTCCAGAGTGAACGGGAGCAACGATGGCCAAATAAATAATGAAAAAGAAAAGTGATGTCATAAAAATTTTATCTCTTAACTGGAATTGAGCAACAGGAACCAGGAGCGAGCATCCAGCACCAGGCAGAAGGAGAAGAAGCAGCAACGGAAAGAAGCCAGGAAACAACAAAAGGTAGCAAGCGCAGTATCAGCAGCAGCGGCAACAAAGAGCAGAATAACGACACAAACAACGACATCGCATGGTCACTCTCGTATAAAAAATGACAATGGCAATGCCTTGCCTTGTGTCGAGAAAGAAAGCAGGCAGAAAATGAGAGAGAGAACGAGAAGGAGCAGAGCAGAGCAGAGCAGAGCAGAGCAGAGGGGCCAAACATATGTATGTATGTATGTACATATAATAGCCAGAACCACAAGAGCAAACAAAAAGCCAAACAAAGCTGGCAATGCTGCACTTGGATGCTGCCGCTTCTATACCAGTGAACGAGGGTGTATGAGTGCCCCGTTATAAAGTTACGAAACTGCAAAATACACACAGCATGCACTCACACGCACGTCCGCCACAGCCAAGCATCAACAATTTAACGTGGCACAAAATTGTTTCCGCCTCTCATCGCACCTCCTCCCCTTGCCCCCGCAAGCTTACAGCTTAGCAACGCTGTGTCAAAGGTGGAGCACGAGCTGTACATAGATAGCGGCAGCACAGCGCCCCCCTCCCCCCCAAAACTACTTTACTATGTATAATGCCATGAAAATATTACATAAAATAATGCTCTTAAAGTTTGTATGAGCACCGACAGCTTCATGCACAATTAGGTGGCTCTGGCACCACGGTCAAGTCTAAGGGGATTTCATTTCCTTTTCCACCTCTGGGCCATGTGTGTGGCGGGCTGCCAGAAACAGCACTCGAGCCTGCCAACTTTAATCAGGAGAGCGGAAAAAGGTAGCAGCTTGGATCCAAAGAGGATCCAAAGGATGCTAACAAAATGACAAGTTTTGTAGAGTACTACAGGAAGTAAATGGGGAAAGCAATGGAGTAGATTGGAGACTACGTAGGGCTCGTCGGGGGAGGTTTTTCCAATCTCTAAACATTATTTGTGCATTTAAGGCATTTAATTAACAAAACTTTGTTGCATTATTAAAATTAAACGTTTACTATTGGAGAATATATAATCAACAGATACCTTTGACTAATCATTTTTGTCTTATTTGGTTTTTCGAATGCAATATCAATTATTTAGTTCTGAAGAAATTCGTGCAAATTGCTGCTTAATTCCCAAAAATGGTAAAAATATAATTTAACATTCTATGGCAGCAAAAGGTTTTACGCAGTGAAGATAATAAATCCCATCCAACCCGTTCACAGAATCCAACTTTTACTTTTCGAAGGATACCCTCTGGCTGAAGGAGTGTCGAAGTGCGGGGAGAATGTCTGACGGGCGGGGAGGGGGGCGCAAAGTGCCAGAGAGTGCTGCTAACTCATTTCACAATTTGCCAGCCAGGAACGGTTTTAATGTGAAAACTTTTGTGGCTACAATGTATCCACACGGAAAGGTACGAGTGCGACTGCAGGACTACAGGAAACAGACAGACCTTGCTCCTGGCCCCTGATCCTGTGCCATGATTAAGTTGCGCAAAAGTTCGGCTTCCATTTCTGGCCAACAATGGCTTCAGCCCCCTTTGCGGAGTAAGGAGAGTAAATCGGAGTCAGTGGGCCAAATGCAATCAAATGTTCAAAACAAAACAAAACAATTGTTACAACAGAAAGCGGGATGCGGGCATAACGCATTTCTAGGCCATACAGTTGCCTTGGTCATGTCTCATTCAATTCCCATCAGAAACATACTTGAAATGAAGCACACTTGTAAATGAATTATGTTTAAACTCTTAAGTTGGTTACGCAGCCCAATATTAACCAATAGGCCATCGATCATAGCCAGTGCTGCAGCAGCAGTGTTGTTTGCACTGCCCACTCTACCACATTATAATCCACATACATACATACGCATACATACGCTCCCGTTCTCTCGCGTCTTTCCTTCGCCTTCTCTACCGCTCTCTCGATCAGTCGCGCTCTCGCTTGCATAGGCACTTTGGAACCTTGAAAGCTCCGTAGCTCAACACCCACCACGACCATTGAACATTGAGACGCTCTGGAAGAGCTTGAATGTAAATCAAATACAAATAAGCTACAAATAAATGTTACTTGTGCCGTACCGGCACAAACACACGCCCATGGAGGAAAAATGTTACATTTGCTATCATTTCGATATAATTTGCCTAACAACTAAAATCTGCTGATCGTGATCGTATCTTGTACCTTACTGTAATGTTGTATGTGCAGCAAAAGGGACCTATGTATAGTACACATGTCAGAGTTAAGTTTCGTGACGGACGAATATGTTTGCACATGTGTACTTTATTGAGTTGAAAACGATTTATTCTTTGCATTGCAAACATCTGGTTGA
Organism: Drosophila pseudoobscura; assembly: GCF_009870125.1. NCBI lineage: Eukaryota > Metazoa > Arthropoda > Insecta > Diptera > Drosophilidae > Drosophila > Drosophila pseudoobscura. The sequence continues at coordinate 12,902,193 of NC_046680.1, read as the reverse complement.
AATCATAAAACCTTTACAAATTCAACACAAAGGGGTATTCAAGACAACAGTGCCTTCAGCGAAGAAGGAAAAATAGGCAAAGGAAGATGTACGTGTTGTAAGTATGCACCCGTAAAAGAACAAACAATATATTGAATATGATTTGCCAACAGATGTGGTCCATGCTATTCTCACTCAATCAATAATCCCAGCAGTGGGGGAATACAAGAAGGACTCTCCGTCACCGTCTTTGCCCCTTCAGAAAGTAAGCAGTAATATGAAGAGCAGAGGCTGCTTTCAATTCCGATTTCTCTGGAAATCGAAAGCGGACTACGGACTATGCAAATCCGAGCTTGTCGGCTTCTGTGCCGTGCCACACAATACATTTACATAAAAATGCACTTGATCTAGTTGACGGTGGGGCGTGAGGAGGGGCGCAGATGTGTGTAAATATATCTCCTTACAGCTGTCAATGTGTTCACACGCGTGGTGCTGACTGCCTTGGTGTCTTCATCCGGTCTCCCTTTTCTTTTCGGGAGTTGTCCTCGATGATACGAAAGCTAATCGGCTTTGCGATGGGGTAATACTTTGTGCAAGATAGGAGAATCCTTATCAGAAATCATACAGTTAACGTATTTAACCTGAATGAAATCCATGGGCTTACTCGGATGGGAAAGGCGTACACGTTGCTCTTTAAAATGCAGGCACCTGCAAAGTTTTTCCTTCATATGAAAGGATAATCTTTAAACTGTAAGAAACAAAATCCGTCTTTCCATTAGCACTCTTTCGTAATTGGCTCATTGCTGACTCCGTTCCGTTTCAATCTCATGGTCGGGTTCTGTTGCTAAGCAATTTGCACAGCTTCCGTTGGTGAATAACCCCCACCGCGCCCCGCGCCCCTGCCCCGGCACTTCTATGAGCAGGCCCAGTCGTAGAGGACTAATTAATTTCATGGTACAGGCCCAGGTACAGGTACAGCTACAGGTCAGTGGTTGAGCTGCATGGCTGGGATTACACGCTAAGCCTGTGCTTTGAACGCTTCAATGGCCGAGTGGGTAATTGGTTGGAGCGATGGAAGAGCTGTGCTCGGACTAATTCCCTGCATATAATTACATCTGAAATGTGGCCATATTGGCGGGGAGCAGGGACTGGCACTGGCACTGGCACTGGTACTGGTATTGGTACTGGTGGTACTGGTCCTCAGCCGCTTTAATTTGCTTCCATTTAGCCTTAAGGGAACTTCTGGACACTCAGACATCAATAATAAATGAGACTCGACAAAAGTTGTAAACCTTTTTCGGCACTTATCTGTCACACGTCACACGGCGCCAACATCATTTGTCAATTGTCATGGCTGCCGGCTTAAGCTCTACTCCACTCCACTCTACTCTTACCCTTTGTCTCTACTCCCACCTCTCGTGCCCCCTTACGTTTCCCGTACTCTTGGTTCATTTACACAGAAGGACACCCGCATACAGAAGTTCTGTTTACCAACGTTTCGTTTCCCTTGTCACGCCCAATTGTTAAAAATGACAAGTAATTAATTTCTGTCCGACCCCGATCCCGACTCAACCCCCCTCCCACACTGACCACAGTGCAAGCATTCTGTGGAGGAATTGGCCACGCTCCGCCCTCAGCTTCCGTGTCCAGGGAGTGTCCTGGCTGGCACATTCCCTAGCTTACTTCGATTGCCTATAATTTGAGGTCAACTCTCTTGAATTCTCTGAGTGATTTGTCGACTTAAGGGTTAATGAGTGGCCTGTGGTTTGAGGGCACAATCAGATTGATGTTGGGTAAATTACTTAAATGTTAGAATATCTTCACTGAAGTTATTAGTCTAAACAGGTATCGATTCAGGGCTTCACCGGACCTTAAATGTTAGAATATCTTCACTGAAGTTGATAGTCTAAACAGGTATCGATTCAGGGCTTCACCGGAACTTGTCCAACAAACTGCTGGGAGTGCATTTAAGAAGCAAATTATCCATGCTCTAAGGACTGAATAGAAGACATGGGTACTCGCACATTCTCCCCCTCATTCATTCATGACCATTCAGAGAGCTCTATACCATGACTCGCTCCACATCCTTTGACCACTTGCCGCAGTCCCTTTCAGTCCCATCCAAAGCAGCGTCACAAATGACTTCATTAGCCAGCGCTCCCATTCCCATCCTCCCTCGATGCTGCCGCGGAGACGCTACCTCTATTAGCTGAACATGCCCCGCAACCTACATTCCACATCCACTTAGCGCTGATAAGCTGCTCAGCGGGGGGCATGGCAAGAGCGTCAGGTTAGGTCTGGAGGATACTTTGGGGCAGGAGGAGTGATGACAGCTCCCGGACTGCACACAAATGCCATCATTAACAGGCTGGAAGCGATTTTATTGTGTTTGGCTTAAGCTCTTAACTCTCTCCCCTCTCCGATGTCTTCTCTTTGAGCTCCTCTCATCAGTTGGCCTAATGATTTTCACTCTACAGTGGGCTTAATGGCAAAAAAAGAAATGGCCAACAACTTTCCCGACTGCGCTGGCTGCATTTACTGGCTGATGAGCAAAACATGTGTTCCAAAACTTGGACAGAGTCCTTCTATCTCTCTCTCTCTCTCTCCCATTACCTCACCCGATTTCTCTGGTACCCCTTCCTCTCTGAGTCTGTCTAATGCTGCAATTTGTAGACCGCTGGTTTTATTACGGCCTGGGGCTGTGGAGCAACGAAGAGCCAGGGCCGGGCCCCATGCTGCTCGCCGCAGGAGGCTCCTGGCTTATGCACCCCATCCATATACATATGTACGGATCCGTACTTAGCTGCTTTTGGGGGCTGGTCGAGAAACTTTCAGCAGCTGGCAAGTTGGCGACATTTTCGGCTGCCAAAAAGTTTCAGAGCTGTGTTCGTGGCGGTTCTGTGAGAGCTCTCGTTCCGCTTTGAGTGGAGTTCATTACGAATGCCGCGTGTTGACTTATGCATAATTACTGTTTTTCATGGCCCCCAGACCAGGATACTACAGACTCTTCAGACCAGAGTAGACTATGGCATGGCGACCAGGCGAGGCAAAAGTTTTTGGACCGCGTTGCACTGCCAGTGCGACTCCCTGCCCCCGCTCTATTCCGTTTCGCTCCGGCCGGGTGGGTCATATGCTCATTTATGTGGATGACGCACTGACCTGTTTCTAATGCAACAAAAACGCTAAGGCGCCTGCCAGGCACTCTCGGTGCAGTCAACTGTGCCCTTTTGCCTCAGGGAGCTCCGAAAGCACCCAGCAGCGCCCACTCCTTGCAGCCGTAGCATACTTTTTGCGCCGCCTGCCTAACAGTTTATTTTACGCACGCCTTGACCAGAGAGCGAGAGAGGGAGAGAGAGGAAGAGGCTGTAGGGGCGGGGGGCGACTGCAGCACTTTTCCAGCAAGTGGAAAAGTCAAGCGGATAAACAAGAGATTAAAATGTCATAAACAATGCTTTTTGCTCTTCCTGCCACGCCCCGCTCCCGATCCGGCTCCTTTTTCTGCCAAGCAACTTAATGAAAGCCGCTCGAGTGCCCAGAGTGCAGTCGAGGAAAAGTGTTTCCTTTGCTGCAGCGAAAACTATTTTCGAATTGAAACTTTCCATTGCACCCATGTCTGCCCCTGAACGGGAGATGGGCATCGCTGGGGCAAGTTGAAGCCCCGTCGATGGCAACTCAATAAATTTCCATTAAACTTTTGATTTGTATCTATGACTTTTTGCGGAGAAAATGCAATTGAAATTGCTTTCTGTGGGGGCACAAAAAACGTATGCACGAGCATACGTACATATATGTAAAATATTCGAACACCCAGCCAAAAGCCAGAGTAGTCCCTGCATGAATGCTGCCTCAAAAGAGTATACCAACATCGACCAGGGCTCGAAATAACTTTCCATGTTTGTAACACAATTGAAAAAAAACTTTATTTTCGCTGGGCCTGCAAACAGTAGGAGCGTTACACAAATGATAAACTATCATACAGAGGCATAAATTATGTTCACTCCCGTATTTGCGCAAGAAACAAGTAACTATAAAACACTTAGATATATTCAAGTTTAGATTTACCGACTTGTGGCAATCACACACACACTCGTACGCCCTTGGGGCACACACACATGGGGGGTGGGGTCGTAGCTGGTTTCGATCTATGGGCTACACTAAACGAAATACTGGTTGCACAGTCGTTGCAAGCAAAACTCTCTCGGGACTCTTCATCCCAGACAATTTTCGACGGCAAAGGCCAGCCGCGGTTGGTATTGATGCTGAACGCAGGCTGATCTTTGCCGGAGAAAATTATGAATACGACATAAATTGCGATAGCTAATTTCCTGATTATATGATTGTATGGTTACGGTATTAAGTATTGATTTGTAAATATCCATATATGGACAGACCGAAGGAGGAAAGGAATGAATATCGTTGATTGAACAAAGAAATGGCGAGTGAAACTATGACAAATAATTGCCAGTTACTCAGCGCCGGCATTGATCGTAATCGTCTTGCCCTTGGGGTCGTCGAAGCGATCCATCGTGTTGATGTCCATCATCCAGCAGATGCCAATGAATATGATGACCAGCAAAATAACAACTACCATCAGACCCATCAGAATTGCAGGCGAGACGAAGCCCACGCAGTCCCAGGAGTCGCCAAAGACGAAGCCTTCCTTGTAGATACTGCTGAACGGAGCCTGAATTTGCAGAGAGTTAAAGCTCAGGCTGTTGTACAGTCCATTAACGGCAGCCGTCTCCAGGGTGAGGTTTCCGCAGGCGTAGGAGAAAGTGGTGGGTGCATTGATGATGCCAGTGCTGCGGAAGGTCTGTCCGGCGTAGGCCACGTTGGTCAGGCTAAAGTAGCCGCCATCGCTATAAACAACATCGAACGTGAGTGACTTGTCCGCATCGGCAGTGGCCAGTTTAACGGAGAACTGAGTAGCGGGAGTAGTTCCGTTGACGATGCTGATAGAGTTGACCGAGAAGGGGACCCCGTTGTACGACACGCTGGTGTAGAACATTCGAAACTGATTGCCCGAAACCCACATGGTGCCTCCGGTGGTGGCGGCCGTGTCACGGCGCGTGCGACGCTGCACCACAGGGGCGGTAGAAGGTGCGGCCAGGTACAGATAAGCTACCTTGCACTCAAACTGCTTGCTGATAGCGGCAATGGCAGAGTCTGTCGAAGAGCACAAGGAAATTAGCACCCATTCTCACTCGCAAAACTGATCTGTGTACAAACCATGTGACTCCAGGACAGCCTCGCGGGTATCTTCGTCATCCTCGAAGCTGACGAACAGAGCGGTTCCCACGGAACACTTGGCCGGGCTCGCAAACCGACCACTGGCATCGATGCTGTTGTGCTCCCGCTTGGTGGCCACCGAGCGTAGGGCCTCCGACGGATTCTCCACGCTGGTGTAGTACGTCTTGGGACTCACGCCCTGCAGCTGGGCGTAGCAAGACTGCGACTGGGAATTTGAGCATAGGAAGTCCTTGGTGCTCAGCTGCAGTCAGACGAAAAAGCATTAAGAACTAAACTCTGCTATCAGCCATTTCACGTGCAGCACTTACGCCATTTTCCTCGAAGGCCACAACCATGTGATCTTTCAGCAGCGCTGCCAACTGGTCAGCAAACTCCGCCTGGGGCACAGTCTTCAACGAAGGCTTCGCCTCACTGTACAAAGAGAAAGGACTTGGTATTAGCAACACAACTTGTGGCCCGCAATTCTGACCCACCTGTTGGCACCCCATAGGAAGACGGGCGTTTGCTCGGCCAAGGCTGCTCCAATGACACACAATGCAATCAGCGATTTCCACAACATCTTGCTGGCAGCGCAGGAACGACGCACTTAATGGGGGCAAACAATAAGGAAACAAAACCAGGCATAATGTAAGAACAAAAGAGAACACAAAAAGCAAGAAAACTAACCGAAAAGTCAACTCAAACTACAAACGAAAAACGGTGGACAGAATTTTCGCCTTCGCACGAAAAAATTGAGAAAACTTATGACCGACCAAATCATGTGATCGTGTGGCCGCGGATTTATCGTTAAAACATACCGTCCGACCCTCAGAAATATACCGTAAATATACTGATTTATATTTTCCATATTCCTCAATTTTTATATTCCGCGGAATATTACTAGCTATATAAAACATTTAGCCATGTTATAATAATTTTATACGATTGACAAATTAATTTTTTACTCGACTGGTTTGTTTTAAATACTTGACTTGTTTTCTTGCTACGGCGATTGCAGTTTTTTCTTCTCAACAACAATATAGCGTCTCGTTATGATGAAAAAACGATCTTAGCCCACTTCAGCCCCTTTATTTAAATAGTTCAACGACTTCAGGTAAATGGCTGAGAATATTAACGATTGTAAATTCTTTTGATAGATTCATGCCATCTGTCATCTGAACTTAAAAATAAGAACGCTAACTTTCACCGGAACTGCGCTAATATTATTAAATTTTCATTATTTCCGATGGAATATTAAAAAACCGCATTGGCTTATAATGGGTTAATCGTTCTCCGTCGCGGACTGGAAACCATATTCCTCGATTTTTATATTCCGTGGAGCATTACTAGCTATATAGAACCCTCAGCTCTGTCGACCTAATTTTATCCGATTATTGAATTAATTTTCTACTTGATTGGCTTATAAATACTGGCTTTCATTGTATTTTCTCGAAAATAAAGTTTTTAAGCGAAAAAGGTCAAACAAATGAAACCTAATAAAACGTAAGAGAAAAATCGTTCCAATTGTTCGATTTCTTTATTCTGTTGAATAACGCTGCCTAACTAAAAACATTAGCTCTGCCCAAATAATTTTAGTCCATTAATGAATACATTTTCTACCTGATTGACTACTTTTATGTACTCTCTTTTATTTTATAGGGTAGAAAACAAGGTTTAAGTAAAAAAGGTCAATAAAAAACAGTGGCAACTTGAGTGTGGAATGTCACGTCAACCGGATTTTTTGAACAGGTATACCCTATTTCGTTAATATTATATGAAGAACCTTTTTTCAAAGCTGTTTTAATTTAATTTTAATTTGCCGAAGCAGCTGGATCAGGCGGTGTAGACGGTTGAGTCGAACACTTACCATATGAGGGATATGATACTCATCTATCATGATGAAAAAAGGTTCGTTCTTGAAATATGTCAAGTGAGACACGAAGTTAATTTTTCTCTCCAACATTTCCGGCCGCTTTAAATAGTTAATACATTTTCTTAACTGGTCATCCACAAATGGAAATTTTTGGAATGTTTTAAAAAGATAGAATATTGGGCAGAAGTGGCGGTGGGGGGCTGGAGCAGTAGCAACAGCAACGTTAGATGTTATCTTCCTCACACCACGCTTTGCCGGCACAGGAACTTGCGCTAACTGGTTGTTGGTACTGCATTTCCTTGTTGGCGATGCCGCAGCAGGAGGCCTGGACAGTGCATCTGGTATACCCCCGGTCGTTGCTGCTTGTGGTATCAGTGCTCGAGAGTGACTACATAGCCATTGTCTCCAAAAGCTATAATAAGGAAAAAAAACCAAGATAAATATCCTTACTCCTTGCAAAGAACTGGATTAAATACACACTTGTTGCTGATGATGTTGAGGTTGTCGAGGGGTACCAAATGGTAATTGGCAGCGGCCACTTGGCCAGCGGCTGCTGTTCAATATTGCGCTTCTGTGTGTGCTGCTGTGCTGTTCCACTGGCCTGTACCGTGGCCGTATCCATATCACTGTCCATTTACTTGCAGTTCGAGCACTTGCACTTTAGATCGGATCGAAATTGTTTTGAAATTTTCGCGGGCGCCACAGTTGAAAGTTGAAATTTACTTTGGTTTTGCAGCCCTAGTCAAGTCACTACACGACACGCACCTATCGACTGTTTTAAAAACAGACGAGAACGTACTATGGAGAGTACTATCTACTATAACGTACTCCATAAGAACGTACTATATTATAAATTATATTAATCAATTAATTGATTATTATTAATATAATATATAATATATATATATATTTTATAAAAATATTCTTTCGATACTATTGAATCAATTCTGCCAACGATTCTGCAGCCCTAGGCAAAAGATTCCGTCGAATATCTAGATAGAACCCTCAACGTACCTTGCTTTGCGTACTGCGCTAAAATTTAATCAAAAGTTAAATAATAGGCCATATAGCAAAGAACGTGTTCGAGTACCATAGTACTTTTCTGTCGTGCATAAAAAATACCATACAGGAACAGAGTTTCTTAGTTTCTTAGCCGCCAGCTTATTGTTATTATTTCCTCCCAGTCAGAATGAAGAGTTTCAAAGCGTTCTGCCTTCAAGCAAACAGTCACTTAATATCTGAGCAGCCAGCTTTAAGATTCATATTTGCCAGCTTTTGTAGCTTAATACCAGAGATCCTTTAGGAGTTTCGTAGTATCCAACATCTTTGAGTTTCACAGCACTCAACTTTTAGTTTCAGACAAATTAGTTTTATGGCAACAAGAATTCTCAGCAGCCTGCTCGTAGCTTAATATCAGCCATACAAGTAAAATGCCCTGCCATATCTCCATATAACCTATTAATGGAATGGTTGAAATAATCCGATTAAAGCCTTTAATATTAGATATAAAAAGAACTTAAAAATAGCTCAGCGAGAAGCTAATATGAGCTTTGCAGACATTTTTATAATCACGATATACTGCCCAGACTTGGAAAAATAATTAATCCTCAGAATATTATTACTTTATCAGATGAATCTATTTTTAATATTTTATGTTATGTTCTATACAAATCTTCAGCTTATCTTGGCAGGAAATTTGAAATTTATTATCGAGATTGTATTTTGACACACTAACATTGTAGAGCCCTGACGTTAATTATCATTAATCAGACTTCGAATTTGATTAGCTTTTGACTAATTATGTGCGTCAGTTTTGATCGACTGCAAAATTAAATTAACTTCTGCAATGGACCGCAACCAGTTGGACGGTGATTTCCCTGCGCCAAATCTAAGGTCGTTGTGCCAAACTGAGACAAACGAGTTCTGGTATATTTTGAGCTATGATTCACATCGAGAAAGATTTGATTTTGTAAATTTTGTAAATTTTGTAATAATAAATACACAGCTAAAGCTTTAATAGGACTCTCCGCTAACAAGCATACATCGTAATTATGGCATTAATACTAAGAATACAAACAGGCAACTGCTGAGGCACAAACTATAACTTTGTGTTAACGATATCCTCGCGCGACTCCGTCGTCTCCACCTCATTCCACTTTTGTATCTTTCCCGATCCGAAGGCCCAGAAGAACAGCGCGGGCAATATATACGCTGCTGCACCAATGATGAATATCCAGTGCCACTGATCGATCGTGTTCTAAGATAATGAATGAGAAGTGTTATTGGGTTTTATAGAATGTACTATGCATAGTATTATGTTATATGTACTCACCTCGTTTTTGGTAAAGGCAGCGACGATCAGCGGCGAAAAGATTCCTGGCGTGGTTCCGACGCAATTGATGATGCCGTACAGCGTGCCCGCATAATTGGGAGCCAAGTCCTGGGAGTTGGCCAAATTTGAGGCTGTCGCAGCGCCATTGAAGCCCAGCGATATCGTCATGATGGCCACACAAACATAGGGATCGCGGCCAAAGTAGGCCAGGATGATGAGCATAATGCCCGGCAAGATGTGAGCTGTCAGAAAACGGAAAAATTATTTCAAGATTTCCATTCCCATTCAGTCAATGAACTTACAAGGCAAGCAGAATGCTTTTCGCATTTTTGTAACCGTCCACCAGTCCCTGCGGCGTATCCAATCTGCCACGCCGCCGAATCCAAAGGCACAGATCAGACGGGCCACATGAGGCAGGCTGGAGAGGACACCGGCGGAGGACAGATTGAAGCCCAGCACTTCGCTCAAGAACTTGGGTGTGGCCGTGATCAGGAAGAACAGTCCCCACATGCTGCCGTAATGGAGCAACATCAAAGACCAGAACGGCATGGACAGGATCAGCTCCTTGTATGGTGGCCATTTCTATAACACGAGGAGTATGAGTACCTATGATATTGTACATTGATTTCCCAGTTACCTTCTTATTGCTCAGAGTGTTGCCCAGACTGTTTTCAATGTATTCCCGCTCCTTGAGACTTATAGAGCTATGCTGCGCCGGGGTGTCTGCCACCAAATAGAACCACACTGCAACCACAATCAGCACGAAAATGCCAACAATGTAAAAGGCCCAGTCCCAACCGAGGTTCTCTATGATAACGCCACTGATCGGCCACGTGATGACTGTACCAAATGTACCCCCCATTAATGAGGCCACAAACTTTCCCTTCTCGTCCGGCGGAGACCACTTGGAGACCAGACTGTGGCAGCAGGGATAGACAACGCCATTGAGGAACCCAATGAGAAATCGCACAGCGAACACTGCGTATTTATCCCAAGCAGCGGCAGCCGGAGTCAGGGCTGTCAGGATTCCTGCCACCAGGCAGCTATAGCCCGCCACGTTTCGTGCTCCCAGCATTTCGGCCAAAGTGCCTGCTGGCAACGAGGTGATCATATAGCCATAGAAATAAGCACCCAAAAGCAGAGCCTGATCCGACTGCGTCCAGTTGTAGCGTGGACCATACTGAACAGAAGGACTCGATGATGTAAAAGCAATGGGATAATGATTAAACCTATACTCACGTCGGGCAGGACCTCCACAGTGCCGTTCTCGTTACTGCTCGTATCCTCCACCATGGCTATTATATTTATGGAGAGATTCACCCGCATCATGTAGCTGAGGAGGCAGGCCATGAAGAGCATAATCGCCACATTGATCCGCTTGGGCACATAGACTGCAAAACGACACCAAATATTGTTTATTGACAGATCATTATTTAATTTTCAATTTCGGCACAGGCCCCTAGCAGCGCATTAGAGCAATTAGCGGATCATATAAGATATCTACTATGTGTGTTTGTGTCTGTTTCACCTGACGAAGCAATCTAATGAGCTGCGCATGCGCAACTTTCAATATTTGCGATTGGGATTTTCGGGGTATTTTGACTTCACTTCGCTGGATCCACATCACGTGAAGTGAAGTGTTATTGATGAGACATATGCGCATATGAATCGTGTGCTTCCGCGGAATCAAAACGTGTAGCAATATTTTTGTCGTTCGGTTATTGGCTTGGGATACTTACAGCACGGAATGACGGCCATTTCGGCTTGTTTTCTTATGGCCTTTTTTGTGCCTTGTTTCAGGTGTCAGAGCTGAAAAGAGAACAGCGCAAAACAGTTAGGAAGAGTTTAATGATAAAAGCTTGTATAACTTTTTTGGGGCTAATATAATGGGGGACTCCCTGGACTTGCAAAAAAGTGGTACAGCATTGAGAAGTCTTAAGTTGCCCAATCCATACCATGTTGTTTCTTTAGTTTTGCTTCATGGCGTTTAAGAGTTTAATGATAAAAGCTTGTTCAACTTTTTTGGGGCTAATATAATGGGGGACTCCCTGGACTTACAAAAAAGTGGTACAGCATTGAGAAGTCTTAAGTTGCCCAATCCATACCATGTTGTTTCTTTAGTTTTGCTTCATGGCAGGAGACCCAAACGTGTCTATCAAGTTTTTAATGCGAATTGGCCAATAGCTCTTGACAAATTGATAATCTTAGTTACATGTGTTGTCTCCACTTCGAAAACCCTGACATATTCGCAATCCGTATCAGTAGAGAGTGCAGTGGTGGGGCTTATCGAACACTTGTCAAATTTAAAAAGCACGTATCGGTTGCCTCTAGCCGCTGGCACGTGAATGCTGCAATTCGGTTAAATTGAGCTATGAACTGGAAAAAGTGCATAAATCAAATGCGAGAACCGATCGTGCGCTCATTTTTCGAGAAGGCTTTTGATGGGTATCAATGGCATTGTCGAAATCGGGCTTTGTTGTCGGAATCAGAATCAGAATCGAGTGACCAATTCATCGTGTAATTGCATCGCAACATGCAACTCTCATTCGGATCGTTCTGTTCTAACAAAATTTAACTTTTTGGCAGATGCTATCGAAATAGTTTTAGACTTAATAATGCCGCCCCCTGTCACAGCAAAGCAAAGGTTTTTACCGGTAATGGGAAGCATTTAAACAGCTGCCCTTCACTTCACTTCGCACAAAGGAAATGTTTGCGCGAAAGCTCTACAATACTGTACATAACATGTGCACTTACACGTGCATATGTACATACTATATCTGTATGCATATAGGGCCTTGCATTATAAAAGAGTTTCAATTAAAGTCTCGCACAGTTGTTGACTTGAGTTGCGGAGAAAACGTAATTATCGCCTGCTGAAATGACACAGATATTTCGACACAACTCATTTGGGCCAAAATTAGGGTGTTTTCCAACTGGTTAGCACACACACCACCCCACCCCACCCCGTACTACACCACAGAAATCCAATAATTATCCAACTGTTCCTTTAAATCAACAAAGGCCAATACAAGTTTAATCGATCTGAGCAATTCCAATAAGAGCTTTATGCTTGTCGCGATAAGCAATCTAAACGGGCCGCCAATCAGTTCTCTATTCTCAAAAGAACTCAGGGAATTCAAGGAAAGAAGCGCCATCTTATCGCAATCATTAGCACCATCACATCGGTGCTTAAACAGCAGCTGGTTCTGAAAGGGCCAGCTTTTTTTTTATTGATTGGAAAATCCTATATAATAGGCCCTACTGCATAGCTGCTGGGTAACGCCTGAATGGCAAACTATTTGCATGTGCTTGCGTGACATGGATGTGAATGGATAATTTTCGGAAAACTAATATGGCAAAACAGTGACCACAAGCTCAGTGATACTCGTACCCGTATAGACTGGACTGGCGATACGTGCACTGAAAGCTACGACACTTCGATTATACTCCAAGCAGATCAAGGAACGCAGCCTGCTAACGACCTTCGATATTGCCTTTAGCCAAATGTTTTGCTTGCATAAGAAAGTAATTTACTCAAGTTATAATTAGTGTGCTCAATACAGTCGTTCTGGTTTGTAAAAGTGCTAAAAGCCGAAACAAATCATCAGCACAGCACAATATCTCCATAAAAATTCTGTCAGATACTCTTACGATTGCCAGTACGAGTATGTAGGTGTTTTGTCAGCCTCTTCTGTCTAATCTGGATCGCGTCGTCTTATCATCATCATCATGCACTGCCCTTCCCGCCAATGAATGACTTTATGAAAGCAGCACGACAATTTATGGGCCATAACGAGTGAATTATAAAAGGATGGAAGTGTGTGGATGGATGTGGTTGTGGATGTGGCCATGCGATAACAGAGCCCATCCGCTTGTAAACGCGATCATTAGAGTCTGGTTAATCGTCAATTAGCCGTAATCAGAGTGGACTCTATTCTTACTGGACTCCGGCAAAATCGTTGGGGATGATAAATTTTGATTTGATTGATTTACAGTACAATACACGCAATCGAACACCCATAATGCTTTATGATCAGGTATATACTAATGAGTCGAAATATAGGTGAAGTAAACCAAAGTTCGCATGGGTATGCGCAGCACGCGTGCTATTTACATAAGACCTGGTGGCTGGTCATCCACTTGACATGGTTTGGTAGTTTACGAGCACGAGTGTCCCTCCCCTCCTCTCTATTTCTTTCGCTCCTCTACTCCTATGGGACGGACGTGTTTTTGGGTTTCTGTTCTGCTTTTGTTTGCATAGAATTCTGCAAGCGAATTCAACGATGGCATTGAACCGTAACTGGCAAACAAATCGAAATATATATATATAGTATGTAATGAATCCAGTAAAATAGCAGTTATTGTTGTAGATTAGATCATTGTTGTTGTGGAATTTTGGTTCTCATAGCCGAAAGCTCTAATTCGCATTGAATTTTTGCATTTTTGCACGTGGTAATTATATATGAAACAAAAGTACACTCTTTAATTACGTAGCTCACTGAAAAACGTGAAATATATTGTGTAAGGACTGCAAATATTTCTCGTTTGACAAAAAGCTAAATCAATGTCACTTTTTCGATAAATTGCATGCGCATGCCAGTAAAGAACACTAAACAATGAAGAAATATTGGGCGCTAATTTGTCAAACAAACGTCCCACGGTCTCGAATAATGAACTACAGTAAATTTGAATATTTTATACGTTTAAAGAACGACGCTGACTTGCACAATCACCTAGATAGTTCTGCCGATCGGGCCATCGCCATTGCGGTTGATATCCTCCTTTAATAATGGATTATCTCAAAAACGTTGCGGCTCGTTGCCAAGGCACAAAAGATCACTTGTCCGAAAGCAATTTGAATTTGTTTCGAATAGATTGGTGGTCGCGGTTCAATGATTCGCACCCCAATAACGAAACCAGTTATTATTTAAAATGCAAATTTTAGTAAATTAAATAAAAATAGAAAATAGACAAGCCAAAAATAGGCTCAGGCTCCGCTGTACAGTTGGGCTCGGCACACACGCACAACCCAAGACAGACAAAAATAGACCGAAGAGGGCACGTCTCCAGAGACAGATTCAGGTTTGCAACGGCAAGTGTCCGTGGAGGTGTGTCCTCCTCAAAGAGCCCGTGCTCTGTGCACAACTGATTTGTATGTACTGTTTGTAATCGACTTTGACGGTTTATTTTTGCCTTTAAATTTCTTTCTTAAAAATCTGTAATATAGCACACACATTGCCCACAACACGACACGCGATCATCAGCACACACCGACACTCTATATAGTTTTGATGAAGTTTTTGTTTTGTATTTCTTCGTGGCACAAATTCACCATGAAATTTCGCATGAAATTTTTCCATGACGGCCCCCTCCAGAGACAGAATAGTGTCCAAAGATTGTTGCCAAAGGTGTTTCTACTGTGGTAGCTAAACTGGATTTTCTTGTTGAAGTCCATTAATATCCTGCATCGAACTCACATTGTACGGACTTCCTTGGGACGACTGGACTTCCAACTGATTCAAGCTGCTGTAACGCCGTCAGCTGAGAGCGCCGCGGAGCTAATGAAACTGAATTGCCAACAGCCAATGGCATATATACTTGGACGACGTTTTTGAGCAAAAACCTCAACCAGCAGCCCAGCCCGCTGTCACACTCGCAGTCGCAGTCTCAGTCTCAGCAGCGCCAGTGGCAGTAGCAGTAGCAGAGCAGCGTACAAAAAAAAAAACGGTTAAAAATGTTTTAAATTGTTGTTGACGGTGGGTGACTTGTTGCTGTTTCTGTACGCTCCGCTCGCTGATAGCGTGCCAAAAGTCGCATGCGATTTGTGCAAACGCTGAAATATGGGAAAATTGTTAACAAAAAATCACAAAATCGTGCTAAATTGTGAATCAATAAACGATGACTAACAGTTGTTTCCTAAAGTTTCACTCCACCTATACGTTGTCAAAATTCAGGAGTAGACGCTAGAATGATTTATTTACTTTAAAAATTTAGCAGTTGATTATAGCGAAAAATTGGTCGACCAAATCGCTCTAAGCCCGAATGAAGTTTTTAAAAATTCTTTTATAACACACGTGCCTTTGCTTTGTTGTGAAAATTCAGCAAACCGCTCATTTGTAAAATATTTTGTTTAATTAGCGCACTTGACAAATGCCAGCAAAAAGCCAGAGAAGCGCAAAGAAGTCACTTTATTAGCACGAATTTATGTTTTATTGATAACTTTATTTCTAGACTGCAGAGGAACTGTTCCAGTCGACAATGAACCCGATTCGTTCTGAATGAAGTGTAGTGTCTGCCAAATAATTAACTTTTCCCAAAGATTAAGCTTTATTGCGATCTTTAGCTTCCTGGCCGCCTATCTCACGGTGTGGATGTGTGTGTGCCATAAAATAAATATTATCTCCTCGGGCTATCCACTTGTCTTGTACCATCCGAGGGTTTTGGATGTTGCCAGCCCATAAAACTCAATTGATGCATTTAGCTGCTGGTTTCAGATAAGCGAAAAAGATGAGTTCTGATAAGATCTGTTACTTTTCCGACGTTTACCAAAGTTGTCAGGAATATTTTAGTTGAAGCATCGCAAAGATATAAAATTTCCTAATGAATTCCATGTTTATTAGATTGATTTTCACATGAAGATTCACTTTTAATACATATCATATATCTTGGCATGTCTTAGAACATATTAATTAACAATTTCCTTTAGTTTTTAAGCAGAAATAATAGTGGCATTTTGACTGATCAATTTCGATTTAGAACAGATAGATAACAGATTAACAAATAAAAGTGGCTCTCAGGCCATGTTAACATAAAGCATGCGATGCGCACATACTTTTCCCACTAGCTCGCTGTATTCAATAATCTCGACGCGATCGCTATCAGTGCCAGTAATCTGTGAAAAAGATTAAAGCAAATCATTCAATAACAAGAGCTTGCTTGTAGAGGATTTACAATGAGAAGAGCTGTACCTGAACATAATCCTTATACTGCATGCAGGTTGTGGCGTCGAGCAGAAGCAGTACTTCATCTAAATGCTCAAGTAAGAACTCGTTTACATCTCTAGCAGCTGCATCTTCATTTAGGCGTTGATACTTGTTTTTATCTAGCTTAGAACGAATGACTGAATGCAATTGTCGTTAGTTATCAGTGCCGAGAGGGATGGGATGGTAGCATGAGACCTACCGTCGGTGAGGAGTATCCACACGTAAGTCTCTGGGCAGAGCAAATATGAGGCAGACAGCTTTCCTTTGTAGCGCATCTTCGGACAGGAGTGTATGTAAAAGCCCATATAGTAATATTTCAGGGCAGGCGTAGTGGCAGCAATCGTCTGTACGAAATCGATTTCCCTACAAAAACAACCACACGAAGTGAATTGGTACTTTATCGTTGTAGATCATTTTTTGGAATATCTACCTCAGCGAGCCATATGTTCCCAGCGAGAGAAAACTGTAGTCTGGATCGTAAAAGAAGTACACGGAGCTAACCGACCCAGGCAAGATATCAATAACGCCCACGGCAATTAACTTCTCATCGAGCCAATACTGCTGATGGAACGATCCATAGCCCATTTCGGGCCCATCATCTGGCTTTTCGTTCTACAATGAAGTGAATCAAAGTAAAGTAAAGTTTAATATATTGATAAATATATGAGGGTTATTTAAAATCAAATAGTGTGTAGCAACCTTCATGGGCGACACCTGCAGATGATCCTGGTAGGCCCTCCGATCCTTGGGTGGATCATTGTGTATCGCTATTTGATACTTTCTGTACAGCGCATAGCTCTCGGGTAGAGTCCGTTTAAATTCCTCGCTATAGACGTGTACCAAACTCAACTGCGGATAGATTTTTCATATATATTTAATTACCTTAAGGGGAGATTTGATCAAAAACCGCTGCATACTAGCTAGGGTGAGGCGTGCAGGATTATCATTGTGTATGATTACTTGATATTTTCGGTACAGTGCTAGTACCTCCTCGGCACACGTATGCTGTGTGTCTGAGGAATCGACCAAAACGATCTGCAAGAACACAAACAGCACAAACACAGTGTGTCTACATATAGGGAGACTAATACTCAGGGTCAGACACGAAACAACAAAACAAACAATACATAGCACAAAAATAGAAAATTCACGCTAACCAGGCTAAGTTCTGCAAACGGTCAAATAAATATTTTATGAATGTACTCACCTTCAGATGATGCTTGTTTGTTTCGCTGGTTGCCGATAAAAAGTCAGTTAAACTCTTCTCCTGCGTGAATGCTTTCTGTGATGATTGCTGTGCGGTATCACCCAACTTAGCCTGCCGGCGTTCCAAGCGCATCTGCTTGGCTTTCTTGCACGGCTTATTTGATATCACCGCCGCAGCTATTGAAGAGGATATTAGAAACTATATTTATGCAGATCAGTGAAAGGATACCCACATTTGGTGGATCCCTGCGATGGCGATTGGGTTAATGGCACCTGTGCAGCTCTGGCCGGCTTTGCTTTTGATTTTTGAGCCTTTGCGAGTGACACAGCCTGTTCCACATTGATTACAGCTGGACTCTTATCTGGCATCTGAGGCTGCGGCTCGCTGGCAGGTGCATCCACACTCGCAGTTACGTCATCCTCATTTCCTGCGCGTGCCACCTGCTCGACCGGGTCACGTTTGCCATCACGCAAAAATCGATTCATACGTCGAAGAATTCGCTTGTTGGACTTCGTCAGCTTGAATTCCAATGCATCACATTTGATAGTATAACAGGGACAACAGGTCTCCTTGTTCTTGAGCTTATAGCAGTAGTTACCGCATCTGCGCCAACCCCGATCAATGAGATTTTGGTAGTCTTGGCAGTCCAAGCGATATGCATGCATACCTTTAAAAAGAACAACAAATTGAGTCATTGCACCTGGTCCGGTCTTCTGTTCTTACCATTGGATTTGCTGCAGTGAATGCCTGTGCAGTATCCACATTTTCCGAGCTGGCTTCCATAGTATTTCACAATGCTGACACTCATGATCCGTTTTTATCTGATCCAACTGCAAGCATTCCCTTCCATTCGCATTTATTATAAACAAAAAGATTTTGCGAAATTTGTACTGTCGACCCTCAGAATTATAAAAAAATATACCGTCTCATTTCAAAAATATACCGTAAATATACTATCGAATTCATTGTATTGAAGTTGCATCATATTCCTTGTTTTTGATATTCGGCTGAATATTACTGGCTAAGACCCTCAACTTTGAACTCATTCCGATTATAAAATCTATTTCCTGGAAGCCTGTAATGTTTATTGCAATGTTTACAAAATAGCAAAAACCATTTCCATTAAATTAATTGTTTTTACATGGTAACTACACGCCAACTACAGACTTTCTACGTATAAACTACATTGTTTTTTTGTTGAACTTGTTTTTTAAACCTCGTTTGAGTCAAAATACAGTAAAAGCAAGTATTTAAAATAAACCAGTCAAGTAGAAAATAGATTCATTGATTGGATAAAATGATGTGGGCAGGGCTGAGAGATTTATCTAGCTAGTATAATTCGACGGAATATCAAAAATGAGTAAGATGTACATATAATAGAACTGGAAATGTATGGTATATTTTAAAACGAGACGGTATATTTTGGTATATTTCTGGGGGCACTGCTGGCCTGCAAGTCGGTTAATTTGGTGCTGGGGAATCTTGTAACAAAATCAGATTAACAATAGTTTATAAACCGATTAGGTACACAAATTAAAAATGAAGTAGGCTGGAAACAACGAGAGCACATAATCTGTAAGTGTATTGGTCCATGAAAGATCAAATACAGACAAAGGGCAACAATTAAAGTGTCTGAATTATGTGTGGGCTTGTGAAGTGCGTAGTTACCAAGTGAAAGTTTTCAATGCTCTTGCTGAGAACAAGATGCATTTGTAATCCTTATATCGGGTCAAACTACTATAATCCGCCAGACGCAATGGTGACTTCATATGTAGCCCATTCCTAACTAACGTCAGTGGGTACTGGCCAACGACCTTCGGCCAAACCGAATCAGTTCAATCATATTCTGTCGCTTCCTCTAAGCCTTTGTCCGGTAGTAAATGATAGTAATCGAAGCAGTATTGATTATCTATATGATTAAATGTAGCTAATAAAGCATATTTTCCTTCGACAGTGCACAATGATTGACGCGGCGTCTGCCGAGCTGGCCAGCCACAAATTGAATGCACAATTTGATGACAATCTGAAACTGGCGCACGAAGAGGATAAAATAAACCATGTCAATGGGAAAGAGGCGCCAAAACCGACACCACCTCTATCAGACGTACCCGCCGAACTGCAGACTTCGTACCGAAGCCTGTTTGTTGCTTGCCAGGAACACGCCGCATTCTTTGCCAAAGATCACACTGAATTTGGCCAACGCTTGCATGCCGCCCACATTGCCTGGCAGGACTTTATAGTGCTTGCCAATCGACTCGTCCTGCAAATCGAGGTCTTTGCCCATGAGTACGACTTTGATGAACAGACACCAGGGAATGGGTATCGCAGCTTCGTGTACGTAACCAATGCATGCATTTCACATGGCATCAACATATGCAAGCAACTGCTCGCCACACGCAACACTATGTTTTTCCGGAAGAAGGTCTACATGAAGGAAGTAGAGGCCTGCTCGCAGCTGCTTTCCTCGATATGTACTTGCCTGCAGTATCTCCTCATACTGCGGCAATGGTCGGCCAATACAGGAGATCTGTTTGCTTGCGGCAGCCACACTGCGGAGCAGCTCTTTGAGTTGGGCGACACCATCAATCAGTATTGTTTCTATGGACGTTGCTTGGGATTCCAGTACGGCGACTCCATACGTGGTATTCTACGCTTCCTGGGCATCAGCATGGCCAGCTACTCCGAGTCCTATTACTCACGGGCGGATGATGGGACTATTGTGAAAACCACGCGCAGTCTTTGGACTAGTGGCAAGTACCTGATGAACCCAGAGCTACGAGCCCGGCGTATTGTCAACATCTCGCAGAATGCAAAAATTGACTTTTGCAAGTCCTTCTGGTTTCTGGCCGAGTCGGAGCTAATGCACAAATTGCCCAGCATCGTGGGCACCTCCATTAAGGTGAATCGGCTAATCGAGCTGCCGGCGGAGCCGTTTCAATTACCGCGACGAAAGAACTTTAAGGCGAGTGAGCAGCAGCAGCAAAACAGCAGCGATGTAAACCAAAACCAAGGCAACGATGAGGATGCCATTCAATTTGTGGACATACCAGTTCCCAGTGCTCATCTGGGACCGGGTCTGCCCATTTCAGTACGGCTGCTCAGCGCCAAGCGACGCTCTGGAATGCTGGGCGAAGGACGCTATCGCGGTTGGGACAAGCCCACTCCACCCAGTCGTTCAATATTGTTTCACTGCCATGGTGGTGGCTTCGTGGCCCAATCATCAAAATCTCACGAGCTCTATCTTCGCGATTGGGCTGTAGCTCTGGACTGCCCCATACTTTCGGTGGACTACAGTCTAGCACCGGAGGCTCCCTTTCCGCGTGCCCTTCAGGAAGTCTTTTATGCGTACTGTTGGCTCTTGAAGAATGCCGAGCACCTGGGAACGACAGCTGAGCGAATTGTGTGTGCTGGTGACTCTGCTGGTGCGAATCTTTCCATCGGAGTGGCTCTCAAATGCATAGAGCAGGGTGTGCGTATCCCGGATGGATTGTTTCTGGCCTACTGTCCGACTCTCGTTAGTTTTGTGCCGAGTCCAGCACGTTTGCTGTGCCTCATGGATCCCTTGCTACCTTTTGGCTTCATGATGCGGTGTCTGCGTGCCTATGCCGCCCCCGCCAAGGAAACTTTGCAGCTGAATGCTAAGCATGTGGAGGAGGTGGCCCAAATACGCAATGCTCCAAAATCATCCCTGGGAAGTGCAACTTCCAGTCGGCGTACTTCATTGGCCAGAAGTACACTAACATCTCTGGAAGCAAACCCCGATGAAGATGACGAGAGCAGTGATACTTTTGCCAGTGCCTCGGCATCGTACCACAGCCAGGCCGTGGAACGAACCGATTTGCCGAACAGCGAGGGTGATAACAGCTCGTGCGTGTCTTTCGAAGACGATTCGCAGCCCATTGTCCATTACCCTGTTGAGATTTCATTAGACCCTCCCAAGGATCTCGAATCCGCAGCTTATATTGATCAGTTTTTGGATAAATATCTCATTGACACGGCCACCATGGAGGCGACCGAGGAGACAACTCTTCCAGCACCACAAGTGAAGTCCAATGGCCTTGGTAAGATTATTTCTGACGAAAACATACTGGTAGAGACAGGACGTGACCTCATTGCGATAGATACGCTGCAGGGTCGGTGGCAAGAAGCCGTCAACAATATAACCAACACCCTGTCGCGCTGCACAAAATCTTACGAAATTCATGGCAGCAGTGCTCTTAGCCCACAGGATGTTCGCAATATGGACGCATTGATAGCCCGCAGTCCCAGCGAAGAGTTTGCCTTCGACGTGCCTAAGGATCCGTTTTTATCGCCCTATTGGGCTACCGACGACTGGCTATCCCAACTGCCAGAGACAAAGATTCTCGTAAGTTTACAAAAGAATTAACAGCACGAAATAATGGTATATGATTAATCCACTTGTTATGATTTTATGTGCAGACCCTGAACATGGATCCCTGTCTTGATGACTGCGTCATGTTTGCTAAAAAGCTTAAACGGCTGGGACGCCAAGTAAACTTGGAAATACTGGAGGGTCTCCCACATGGATTTCTAAATTTTACTATGGTATTTATTAACTTCTAGCAATTGCAACCTACCAAATGCACAAACTAATGGTGTTACTTTCTTAGCTATCAAATGAGGCTATGGATGGGTCCAAGCACTGCATCAAATTATTGCAGGCACTACTCAAGGTAACATAAAAACCCAGATATTGTGACAAGAACAGAACAGCTGACAGTGAGGATTCCACCACTCCAGCCATAGAGCAATTTCTATAGATTCATAAGTTGAATATAATCCACTTGATCCAGTGATGTGGATATTCGCACGTAAAATTTATTCGGTCGATCTCCACCAGTGGATCTTTCCAACCAATTACATCTGTTGGAGGAAAGTACAAGATATTCTTTGCTATACGCACTTTACTTGCTTTATGTTTTATTTCTGCAATCTCAAGCGTTTTTTATACACTTTTTATACGGTTTGACACAGATTTTTGTTATTTTTTATACATATACAAATATAGATACGTAGGTTAAGGCTTTTAGGATAAGCAAGCCAATTATTCAAGTATTGGAAGCATGTAAACATGCAATATTTATTACATATATGTATGTACAATGTACAAAATATGTTCCAGGCACAAACTCGCTAAGAGTCATTTAATGTAAAGCGTGCCGAATATGTGCCTGATACGATGCATATAAATGTATAAGCAATGCATTCACATCCCCGAATAGTTTGTGCATGCATACACTATATACACTACTCTACTCTATGGAGGCTAGCACGTTATACTTACATATATTTCTAAAATGCTGGAGATATGCTTAGTTTTCTTTGCCTATCCCCCGGGAATTCTAACAAATCTATCTTTGACTTTAAATACGTTTGTAATCTCTGTCTAAACAATACCCCAGTGCAGCGTTGTATATGTATGCGAATAAACGGTTATTGCCATTAAATATTTGCAATTTTAGGCTCAGATTGAGAACCAGAGACTATTATTATTACAGGGTTGTTTTTATTGAGCAAAAGAAGCGGTTTCGCTGATTCTTAAAAGTTAGGTATGAGCTTGTACGTGGGAGGATGATTCATAAAGTGATATAAATATGAGAGGAGACAGTATACTCCTGCCTTATGTCTCGTTGTCTTCGATCTTGGGCGCCAGGTAGTAGCGTATGTGGCCCAGATCCTTGATTGCATACTCCACCACCAGGGGCACATCTGCGCACATCGACAGCTGCACTTGAGTGGACAATGGAGTGGCTTTTGTGAAGGCGTTCAGGTAGCGACAAGCGAATGTAAGCGTCACTGGCTCCTGCATTTCAATGGTGACGGACTCCTCCTCCTTATCCACGTTGCCAGTTTGGGCCAGCTTAATGTTGGCAGTACCCACATCACCGCTGGCCGAGAATTTGACACCTTCTTTGGTACAGCAAATGACTACCGATTCGCTGAACTGCGACAAGTCACGGCAAATGCGAGCAAACTCCATGGCCGGCATACGGACTACACAAGAAAAGTCCGTTTCCGGTATGCCCAAATGCTCCTGATCGAGATTCATTAGTTTCATCTCATAGTCGGAGACCTTCTCCTGATTAGCCGACTCGAACATGATGGTAACTGTGTCCGCATTATCCTGCGCTTTCATCGTCACGTTGTCCTCGTTGTTGGCACACTTCAGAATTTTGGCCATGCTTCCCAGATTCATGCCCATTGAAAGATTGCGATCACAGCGGAACTTGTCAAATCCATCGGATCGCAGCGTCAGCGACACCAAAGACACATGAGAGTTGTCCATGGCTTGCAGCTGGGGTGGGGTGGGCGTTGAAAAATGAGTTCAGTTGCTCCGAAAATGGTTTTTGTGTGTCAATGTACCTGAATCCCCGAATCGCTGCAGTCGAAGGTGGCCTCGTTAAGCAAATCCTTGATGGCGTCGAGAATCTTCTTCAGAATGGTAGCTTGTCCCAAACGTGCCTCGAACATGATGTCTCTAGTTTAATAATACGAAATGCAATTTATGCGAATCGATGTAGTGTGTGCTATGGCTCTGGCTGCTGATGGAATTGCTGTGCAATTTTACAACCCAATATGGATAATGTGGCTGTAGCAGTGACTTAAAATCGAGTGACGAACGTGTTGCAAAAAATTACATCGATCAGGCGGGCAAAAATGAGCGGGATAGGGATGTACAATGCCGCAGATAGTATCGATAAGGTCTAGTCGATATGTAGGATCATTAATGATCGAGCTGCCAACCTACCTGTATTTCAGCAGCCCTGGTGCCCATATAAAGGTATATAGAAATCGAATAAAAGCAAATATTTAAAATAAACCAGTCAAGGATTCACTAATCGGATAACATTATGTCTTTGCGCGAATAGAGCAACATTTTGCATACCCTGGGAAATGGATGTTATAGAACTGAGAAAATTTTTGTCATCTAAGGCACCAATATAGTCCAAAATTATTCAGTCTCTGTTGAAAAGGTATTTCAACGATATTTTGCAGTTATTGATTGATTCAAATTTATTCATTATTTGGATAAAATTATGTGGGCATGGCTGAGAGATCCATCTAGGCACTAACCATACAGTATATACATAGATGTCTCACGTACTTTGCGTGTGTGTGTTTACTATTGCTGTCCGCTAGAACTGAAATTTGAGTTTGGTTCTTGTTTTGGGTCTTTTGACCGCCACAAAATAAATGAAGAATGGGCAGGGTGGGGATATGGTACACTAGGGCGCGGGAAATAAAATAAAAGCTGTTATTTGTTTGATTTACACCACAAAATATACAATATTACAATAATATAACTACACATTTATTTCCTTATTTTAAGCAGGTTGATTATAAATTATAAAAATTATCTAAACGCCGTCGGTTCTCGACTTTTTTGTTTATTATAACTAAAACAATGATGTATCTAAATATACAATATAAGAAAAAATATATATATGTATGTATACTAAAATATACTGTATGGTCAGTGGTTGAATGCTATTAGTAAGCTAGGACCTCAGCCCTGAATACATCATTTGATCCGATTAATTAATCATTTTTCTACATGCTAGCGTACTGCACGCGAAATGCGTTGCGCGCTCGGGCATTGGCTTGCATCACAGTTGTAAAGCATTCTGTGTGTTTGGAAGGCACATTTATGATTCAGACGCGGTAGGGCTTTAAGGAGCTGACCGTTGGCTTCAAAATCCAATAGAATCGGCTCTTAGTCCTACGGTCTCAATTAACCTGTTTGTAACTGCTGAATTAGTCTCCTAAGCGCAAAACGGTAACTCCGCAGGATCTGCAAATGCCAACTTTTGATTTCGTTTGCCACTCCAAGGGCAATAACAGCTGCTGGTGATTCAAATTCGAATTTATCACCTCGAATAGCATGCAGCCTGTAGCGTCGCATTGCCGCATGAATGAGTCAATAAATGCTGATAATTATAGCTTAAAAATAACAAATGGTTCTCGGCTAAACAGATTTTATTTTACCGAAACTAGACCCCCAGTTCCGTTGCTATTTACCTTTCGTTTCATACAGCGTTCAGTCAAATATCACGGATTAGCCCATATGTACATATATTTGATTAATCGGTACAATTCATTTTCTACTGTTGTTTTCAGGAATCTTCAGGATTCTACTGAATCTGTATTCAGTGGATTCCTACTATTTGCTCTTCATTAGATCCTCCACGAATGTAAAACTAATGTTCGTATCAAACTGTAGTTTCTTATCGAAGTACCACTGAAGCGCCAATAAATAATCCCCTGTTGGCATGGGAAGACGCAGTAGCTCAGGTCTTAGATAAAAGTCTTTGATAATCTGTGGACCCTGCAATATAAATTTCCGATGTACAAGTGGTTAGACATACCCGTATAATCTTACCACGTAGGGGCATGAGTGGTTTATGTTACTAAACTGTTTGAAGAGCCCATAGACTATATTCAAAACAGGTTGATTCCGCTTTAAAATATACTGACAGCCATCAACGTAAATATCAACGAGCCAGGGCTTGTAGCCGTTTGCCTTTTTGAAAATTCTGACATGAATTGAAATATTGTTGGCCGGATGTAGTACCGTCCCATTAATATTGAGGAGCACTTTGTTTCGACTGACGGCCCTCAGACGATAGTTGTGGAACACGAACCAGGATTGGTTGTAACTCCCGCAGACGACGTTTGTAAATTTAAAGACGACAGCATCCTAAAAATTTGGTTCAATATTGTCCACTTTACTAGTATTATATTTACGTTTATATTGATGTGGAATGTTAGGAATAATCCGAGAAGCACAGAAATAATCAGCTGGCCACGCATTGTTCCTGCTCTTGAGAGCACAATAAAATTTGAATGACACGAACGTGTTATTTTAGGCTGTGTTCACTTATGCATGGTAGAGTGAAATTGCTTTAATTACTCTAAACGCTGATTGAACACTAATAAACTATAGTTATAAAGATATCCGATCTTCTGCACAATCCATTCTTGCTTTAATTTCGCTTTTGTGGCTTCTTATCGAAGTACCACTGAATCGTAAATAGATAATCACAGGGTACCCGGGACAGAAGCAATAAACAATATTGAAATTTTTCCAAATAACCGAACAATCGAACAAAGTAAGGCAGTAAGCATATCCAAAAATAATGACATGAATAATGATAATTTTGTTGTTGTTATGGTCTTAAAGTTTTTCAAAGGCAGTTAGCGGAAGCGATGATGGATAAAGGTGGGCTGAGAGGACTGCATTTGTTGATCTATCTTCTTAGCCTTTTCCACCATTTCGTGCAAATCGTATACGCCAAGACCTATCAAAAAGAAAGCATATGAGCGAATATATACAAATGTATATGTTATAAACTTACCGTGCACCGTCTGATCGTGCGCACCACTTGAATCCACTTTCATAAAGAATTCTTCAATATCGACATGGCTTTGCATTGCGGCTACACAAGAGGCGGGAATAAGCGAAGACAGATTAAAATCCTTGTAGGAACGGCGTTGCAGTAGCTCACGAACTAAAGGATAATTCCCAGAGTAGGTGGCCAAAGTTAATGCATTTTGTCCAAAGTAATTAACCGCGTAAATATTAGCTCCAAACTCCAAAAGAGTGCGAGCGCATTCGAAGCGCCCCAAATAGCAAGCCTTCAGCAAGGCCGTGTTCCCGTACTTGTCCAGTTCCTCCACATTGTACTCTCGGTTGCGCGCCATAGTGCAAATGATGCGCAAGGACACCAAATCGTTTTGTCCAACGCAGTTGAGCGCTAAAATATTTCATACTGTACAAGTGCACTTATTATCATCTTAATTTACCATTCATTCCAGGCATCTCTTTACATTATAACGGCACTTAACAGAAAACCAGGGCTGGGCTAGTCGGGCTATCATCTTTACATTATAACGGCACTTAACAGAAAACCAGGGCTGGGCTAGTCGGGCTATCATCTTTACATTATAACGGCACTTAACAGAAAACCAGGGCTGGGCTAGTCGGGCTATCATCTTTACATTATAACGGCACTTCACAGAAAACCAGGGCTGGGCTAGTCGGGCTATCATCTTTACATTGTAACGGCACTTAACAGAAAACCAGGGCTGGACTAGTCGGGCTGTCATCTTTACATTATAACGGCACTTAACAGAAAACCAGGGCTGGACTAGTCGGGCTATCATCTTTACATTATAACGGCACTTAACAGAAAACCAGGGCTGGGCTAGTCGGGCTATCATCTTTACATTGTAACGGCACTTAACAGAAAACCAGGGCTGGACTAGTCGGGCTATCATCTTTACATTATAACGGCACATCGAGGAATGTTGTTTCCAATTCTTGACGGAAAACGATTAACCTATTATAAGCCAAGGGGGGATATTCCACCGAATATAATGAAAATGGACTCATTTTAGTGCAGTTCAGGTGAAAGATATCGTGGTGTTTTTTCAAGTTTAGAGGAATTTACCTGAGGGGGCTGAAGTGGGCTAAGTTCGTCAGTATATTTACGGTATATTTTCATAATAAGACGGTATATTTTGGTATATTTCTGATGGTAAGACCCTATATTTTTCTCGGAATACCGCGGTCACACTGCAACAAACGTCAACACGACATCCGTTTTCCGTCTCTTTCTTTCCAATTCGAGAATTTGGCTCATACAAACGGCAAAAATGGTGCGTCGTCGAAAAAATTTGCAATATCTCGGGGCATCAAAGAACAAAACCATTAGGCTGAAGTGAAACTGTTCAGTGCATAGCATGAAGTATGCAATGACAAGCTTATGCTGCATTAAAAGGGCCTAACAAGGGCAAAATTTTTGCTGCGAAGATGACATTGCCAATTTCTGTTTCCTTTGTTTGTGTTTCGTGTAATGCAACTTTTGGGTTTGTTTTTTGCAGTCGCTCGTTATCCCAGAGAAGTTCCAGCACATCCTTCGTATCATGAATACGAACATTGATGGCAAGCGCAAAGTTGGTATTGCCATGACCGCCATCAAGGGTGTGGGTCGTCGCTACTCGAACATTGTGCTGAAGAAGGCCGATGTGGATCTCACCAAGCGTGCCGGTGAATGCACTGAGGAGGAGGTAAGCAAACACCGTAGACTTTTCGAGCGGCAACTAATAGAATTTTCTTCATTTCGCTTTTAGGTCGACAAGGTTGTCACCATCATCACCAACCCTCTGCAGTACAAAGTGCCCAACTGGTTCCTCAACAGACAGAAGGACATTATCGATGGCAAGTACTGGCAGCTGACTTCTTCCAACTTGGACTCCAAGCTGCGTGATGATTTGGAGCGTTTGAAGAAGATCCGCTCCCATCGCGGTCTGCGTCACTACTGGGGCCTGCGTGTCCGTGGTCAGCACACCAAGACAACTGGTCGTCGCGGTCGCACTGTGGGTGTGTCCAAGAAGAAGTAAGCTGCCAACGTTCCCCACAGTGAGATCGCTGATTCTACTTTAACTTTTACAAAAACCCCAAAAATAAATGAAAAAAACGGAAACTGGAACGTTTTAGTGCGGAATTAATGTGTAGTGTTTTTGTTTTCGTATTTGTGTATTGTAATTCAAGTGTGCGTTTGCAAACAAAAGTAATCTAACATTCTTGATACACCTGCGGCAAGAAACAAATTCTGGAGGAGCATCTTGCGGTTTTTTAATTGCAAGAATGTTTGTTTTCAACTGGCCAATCTTGCCGTTATCGTTATCATTGTGGGGCCCACCATTTTGTTTATTGTTCCGTTGTTCCATCCAAAACTTCAGTCTAATCCACCAATTCTTAGAGCCAGACACTATGTGCACGGCATTTCTACTTTACTACTCGTCCAGCCAGACAGAGACCAGCCACATAATTTACAGGTCCCAAATCGATCAGAAAAAATCAATCTGATGGTTAGACTTTAGTGTAGATGTCTATAAACATTCCATATCACAGTGGCATTCAGGGCATCAGATATATTACCGAATTTTATATTGGAAAATAAGGTATGCAAAACTCGATGACAAGACAACCATTTTAAATTTCATTCACATTCGTCTATAATATTATTTTTAAAATAAAACGCCGATATGTTTCACTTATCCCCCAAAAGTACCGATGCATAAGTATATTACAAGGTATTTCAACGATATTTTGCAATTAGTGGTCTTACAGAGATCGCTACAGGGATCAGGTTTTATATACAAATAACTAATCAAATGCATGAATAGACCAAAAAAATGCAATCTAAAACAAGGCCTTTATTAATTACATTTGAAAGCTGCTTGGAAAACAGTATCTTTATATAATATTCACAAAATAGGGTATACAAACGACCATACCCTGGCTGACAACAAATGAGTCTGCAAATAACATGCAAGTACTTAAAAATAGTTAATCTTGATCAAAATTGTTTCAGCAATCATATAAAAATATCTAGGCAAAAATAAGAGATCTATATAGCTGGGAATATTCGACGGAAGAAAGATTAACCAAGAATTGGTCGTCATAACCGGTTCAGAACAATGAGTCCCATGCCATGCACACATACCCTGGGGGACATAGATGTTATAGAATTGTGAATATGTTTGTCATCCCAGGCAAAACAAATTATTTTCAATATATTTTAATATTATTCAATATTATTACATATTATTTTTAATATTTCAACGATATTTTAAAGCTTATTGTCTTCTTGCAGAGACCAAGAATAGGTATCAGGATCCAGATATAAATACAAAACACTCATCATATACATGAATATGTCTAGAAAATGTCAATTTGAGAAAAGGTCTTTATTAGTTAGGTTTTATCTTCATATCAATATTTATACTTTCATATACAGTTAACAAAATAGGGTATACAAAAGCGTATACTACGGCTTACACGAAATATAGCGACTCTTTTTTTGTTCAACTTTTTCGTTTAAGCCTTTTTTTACAATAAATACAATAAAAGCAAGGATTAAAAACTATCCAATCTTGTAGAAAATTTTTCAATCGTATAAAATTATGTGGGCAGGCCCGGTTGACAACATTTAAATCCTTGTCGCTCACATTTTTGCCGCCACTCGGTATATTTGAAAATGAGACCGTATATTTCGGTGCTGTTCTGAGGGTCATACTGTAAGAACTGGTTTTCGCCGCGCTCCCATGTGGTGTTTTTTAGTGCTAAATGGTATTTTTGTCATTTATTAATTTAATTTTCAATGTTATGTAAAAATCCAATAAATGCAAGTATTTCGAATAGGCCAATCATGATTGGAATAGATTCATCAATCGTACAAAATTGAGTGGGCATGGCTAAATGTTCCACATAGATAGTATTATTCAACGGAACAAAGAATTGGTCGTTTTTTGAATCGAATTTGAATTCGCCGCAGTTCGCCGCATTTTCGCTTTAGCAACAATGAGTCTCGTTCCATACACAAACATGTTGCTAGTTCCAAGCACACATACCCTGGAGGAAATGGATATTATAGAATTGTGAATACGTTTGTCTTCCAAGGCTCAGGATCGAGATAAATATATACAAGATACTAATAATACACATGAATAAGTCAAAAACATATCAATTTGAGAAAAGGTCTTAATAAATTGCGTTTGATCTACATATAAAATTAACGATATAGGGTGCACAAAGGCCTATACACGCATCATGTCATCAAATACCAGCAACATTGCGACTGTTTTTTTTGTTGAACTATTTTGTTTAAACCTTGTTTTAGTCAAAATACAATAAAAGCAAGTAATAAAAATAAGCCAGTTAAGTAGAAAATTGATTCATCAATGGGATAAAACTATGTGGGTATTGCTGAGAGATTTAGTTAGTGAGCATTATTCAATGGAATATAAAATTGAGCAATTTCCTTTTTCGTTTGTTTTGATTGATCTATTTCGCTACTTGTTTTTTGTTTGACTTATTTCGCTAGAACCTCTTTTTACGCAAAATGCAATAAAAGCAAGTATTAAGAATACACCAGTTAAGTAGAAAAATGATTTACCAATCGTATAAAACTATGTGGGCATGGCTAAATGTTCTATATAGCTAATAATATTCGACGGAATCTCTAAATACAGCAATATGGTGTCCAATCCTTGACGGAGAACTATTAACCTATTAAAAGCCAAGGGGGTATCTCAATTTTCCGCCGAAAATAATGAAAATTTAATGATGTTAGCGCAGTTCAGGTGAAAAATATAGTTGTTTTTTTTTAAGTTCAGATGAAAGATTGCATGAATCTACAAGAAGAATTTACAATCGTTAATATTTTCCGCCATTTACCTCAAGTAGTTGAACTATTTAAATAGGGGGGCTTTAGTGGGCTAAGGTCGGTTTTTCATCATACTAGACGCTATTGTTGTTGAGAACCAACATTGATTCAAAAATAATCAACGACAAGTATTTAAAATAAGCCTTTCGAGTAGAAAATAGATTCATTAATTGGATAAAATTATGTGGGCAGGGCTGAGAGATCCACATAGCTAGTAATATTGGAGGGAATATCAAAAGCGAGGAATGTAGAGCTTAAATTAGTCGGTATATTCTTCAAATGATATATGGTATATTTCGGTATGTTTCCGAGGGCAGGGCAGTATATTTCAACGATAAATCCGCGGTCACACTGCTAGAAAGCTCAAACTTGCGCCATACAATTTTGCGAAAAAAATCAAGTAAGCTAGTGGGTGCCCGGCATTTTTTTAATTTTTATATATGTAAGGGGAGCCATTTGTTTGTGAAATATTAGCTTGTGCGTATATGTATGGCTCTTTTTGTGTAAACAAAAGGCAAAGACTTTCGCTATCCTATGTATAGACGTGTGCAGTCTTTGTTCAACTTTTCTGTTTTCAAAGTTGAATGCACTCCAATTTCGATGGCGGTCGCTATGGAGTAAACTGCGACTCATTGGGCTTACTAATGAACTGTTGAATCTTTTCAGATCGTCCAATAAAAACTAAGAATGTTCGTTGTACGTCGTAGCGTTTCCCGCCTCTACCCCGCCGGGCTCCAGTAAGTATTTAGTTGTTTCTAAACTGCTAATTAGCTGACATACCAACGTTAATATATGTACATTTTCTGGGTGGATGGGAAGGAGACTTCCCAGGCAATTGTTATGTATGTATGCTCCGAATGGCAGTTTTCGTCAATATGCGATAAGATAAACAATTTCGAATTAAATGGCTTTACGTTTGACCCCGCAACAGCGGCCGGCTTTCCCTCTGTCAGCCTGTGTTTGTGTGTGTATGTGTGTGTGTGTGTATACGGTTACTTCATTTGTTACGTAACACTTCTCAAAGAACTGATTGGACTATCATTTGATTCTCCTGCAGGGTGGCCAAGATGAGTAGCCAGCTGGGTGATCTCGGCAGTGGAGCCGGGAGGGGCGGTGGCGGCGGTGGCTCCATCCGCGAGGCTGGCGGCGCTTTTGGCAAGATGGAGGCCGCCCGCGAGGAGGAGTACTTCTACAAGAAGGTGAGTGGAACGAGAAAAACAAGCAAATTCGTATCAGTTTTATTTGGTAGCCAGACTAACGACAATCCCAATTAATAGCACGGCCCGCCGCTTAGCAGCTCTTGAACCCCGCATTTCTGTATGCGAAAGTTGATCTCTTTGAAGTTGAGTCCGGCCCCAAATGCTTTTTGCAATCGGTTCGATAGTGCCCATAGCTCCTCTTTGCCCTCGTGATTCCGCACGATTTTTAGACCGCTCGTGAACTGGAGTCGCTCCTCATCCTCGATGAGCATGACCAGATTCTGATGCGTGTAGGGTGTTTGGGTGTTCCAGGCCAGAATGCTGGCTGGCTTTACCAGGCCACAGAGCAGCATTCCCGTCTCGCTCATGGCAGCAGCCACACACTGACTGCCCCGCTTCCCCAGGACCACAAACTGATCCAGAGCGGCGCTCACGTCGTTCAGCTTCCAGTTGCTGGCGTTGTTGACCACATCCAGGGGGATGGCCATCTGCCAGTCGCTGGAGAGGGAGTGGAAGTACATCATTCTCTTCACGCCCAAGGCATGCGGCGTTAGAGTGGTCGACACAGTGCCGTCCCATAGCTGGAAGCTATCTCCCGAGATGGTGAAAGTTCCGAAATCGGGATGCGGATAGGTATACTTGTTCTCGATGCGCCACGACTGCTGGGCGGCCACATCGTACACCACAATTCCGTCTCCGATAGAGTCCGCCATGTACACAAATCCCACATCGCAATTGTGTGAATCGAGCTCAATGGTGGGCGATACAAAGCGGCTGACGCCCTCCTTGTAGAGGCGTTTCGGCATGCGGTACTGATGCACCACTTGGCCATTCTCCAGATCAATGGCATACAATTGCGGGGCACACAGCTGAACAAAGTCGATCTCGCCGCTGTCCAGGATCCACAGCCGTCCGCAGTCGTCTATCTGAGTCCTGTAGACAGAGGTCAGGCCGTTACAGTCGGCGCCGTGAGTCTTGTGCCACTCGTAACTGGGGTAGGCTTGGAGAAGGGTCCCATTTGGTTTCATCTCGTTGGTCACATAGGCCAGGGAATAGGGCACACCCTTGGCAAAGCGCGGAATGGTCAAAAAGATTGAGGGCGTTGGATCGCCATCTGAACAAAAGGGATGCAATCACAGCTGTCTTATGGGAACTTTGTCTCGAGTCTTACGCTTATAGTACACGTCAACATCGATGGGAATCACATTGGCGGGATCGTAGAGACCTTCACGCAGCACTCTATCCCGCTCGAGGTCCGAGGGAAAAGCCAACTCCAGGTTGTATGCCTGATACACACTGTCCAAGGCCTGGGCCTGCACATGCTGTGCGGATGAAGCCAGCAGGAACCTGAGGCAGAAGCAGACGCAGAAGCTGAAAGTTATCAAATGCTGTACCATGCTGTAATCCTTTCACTTTCGCGAGATGTGTGCTTCACTCCAACTCCAAACAGAGACTGCGCATGCGCCGCCACTTACTGGCCCATGTCTTTCTAATCCGTCTCCGTCTACCACCAGCAGCAGGCCAATCGGGTCAACTTTTGCAACTGGTTTAATTGCACACAAACATTGTGCATTGAAATTCTCGTTGACTTGACTGTAGCTTGTATTTGTGTCCATATTTCAAAAAACGAGTTCCTAGTGCTGGATAATTATGCACTCCACCCATTTTGGCTTCCACAGCCATGTGCCATGACGTCCAAACGGTTCATTGGCCCATTAATTGTTATCAATTGTCCATTCGTTATTAAATTCGATTTACAATCCAGTTTCGGTTTTGTCAGCAGACAAATCGCACAAATCTGGAACGGCTATGACCAGCACGGTGCGCCAATAGAATTGGTACCCCTTTTCAATCACGTTGAGACAACGCCGCTGCTGAAACCACAGTGAAAACCTTGCATAATCATCTGGTGATAACCACGAACCTGAACTTTGCGACAATTGTGGTGCCGCAAGAGACTCGTAATTGAATAACGCGAGTACATACAGTGGAGTCTGGCATGAAACTAATTTTGTTACGTTACCATATCAGATGCATGTATGATGTATATAGGCCTTATTTATCAGGATTATATAACGTTTAAAGATGCGACTGTCAGGATGAGATTATCCGAAGTTCAAGCCTAGGTCTTGTGGCTACTACTCGAATCAACCAGTTTTAGTCGGGTAGTAGTATGTTTCAGCGCTAATCAATCAAATAATCTCTTACAATTCTAAAAAATATGATTTTTTATGACAATTGGTACAATGTACGCCGTAAAGTGATGTGATCGTACAACCATCAAATTTGGAAAGTATTTCTGGACTCTTCCTTTGAAAATAAGCACCACATTGCCTAAGTGATATGTTTTTGTAACTTGGTCCAAAGCACGAATTAAGTAAGGGGTATAACGAATTATATTAGCAATTGATTTCCCCCTCATGGTTTGAACACCAGTCGGTTGGAGAGCTCATCATCGCTGGCAAAAAACACGCCGCCCTGGACATCATCCAGTTTGCGGCGCAAAATCCGGAAGTTCACTTCGTTGGAGTTCAGTGTTCCCGCAGAAATTTTCTGCAACAAAGAGTTATATTTAGTCAATCCACAAGAGTTAGCCATGCTATCCAGTTACCTGAAAGCGGTTGGAGAGCAGCCAAAGCTCCTCGTAGCCGGCCGGATTGCGGACCACCTTCATGCCGCTGACGAATTGCAGATCCTCGGACTTGGCTGGCAGGGCGCCAAAATTCCGCGAGCTGTAGGGTGTGTTGACATTCCACACAAACAGCTTGATGGGATTGAAAGTGACGCAGTAGACATTGTTCATGCTGTCGATGGCCGAGGCGGCGCACTCGCTCTTGCGCCTGCCCAGTAGCTTAAACTGATCCGCCATGGCCTCCACTCCGCTCGCCCAGTTCTCCCTTCGGTTGAGCACACTTAGGGGCACGGCATACTCTCCAACGCTGGCCAGCGGATGAAAGTATAGGTTGCGCTTGTCGTTGTTCACCGAGAAGAGACCATCCATCAGGTCGAAGCTCTCGTCGGCAATCGTGTGGCGCCCATAGTCCGGATCGGGGTACATGAAGCGGTTCTCGGCTCGCCAGGCAGTATTCGCCTGGTGGTCGTACACGACCAGACCGTGGTAGTTGACATCAGCAATGTAGATCATGGTGCGGCTGCAGGTGCCGCGTGGTGGTGGATCTTGCACCAGGACACTCGGCGTGATGAAGAGCGAGCCCCGTGGAATGTAAGTGTCGTTGGGGAAACGGTAGCGGTGCAGGAGGCTATCGGTTTTCAGGTCGAACTGCAGGAGCTGTGGTGGGCACAGCTGATCGGTTCCAATTATGCCCGAGTCGATCACCCACATCTGATGGCACTCAGTGATCTGGCGGAGAGAGGGGTTTCTGTCTTAACGAACATTCAATTCGTAGTAGGATCGTAGCATTAACTACTTACAGCCACACGGAAGGCCGAGGTAATCAGATCACAGTTTTCGCCATGGCCGTTGTGCCAGGAGTAGCTGGGATAGGGCTGCAGCAGAGGGCCTTTCCCTCCCACTTGATCGGAGACTGTCGCCAGCGTGTAGGGGATGCCGTTGGCGAATCTCGGAATCGTTGTGAACACCCGCACCATGCCATTGGCCATATGCTGCGCCTGCACATCGATGGGGGTCCCGTTCTCGGGCACCAGATTTCCAGCTGTCTGCGCGTCCTGCCGATCCTGGGCAGTGGGGAAGCCGTACTCCAGCTGCTGCCATTGCAAAAGCGGCTCTACAGTGCGCACTGGACGGGGTGGCCGTGGTCCGCCTGCGCTGTTGTAGGCCGAATGGGCCAGGGTCAGCGAGAGGGCGATCAGCAAGAGCCGGAGATGCTCCATTCTGTAGCTCGGCTGTGGGCTAAATGCTTTTGTCCGTCAATGAGGGGCCTCTTATCAACTTTGGCTTGCCTTTGAATATTTTTTGGGGACCTGATAAGTGTTAGGGGAAAAACGAGAGCAGCGCGGAAACGTATAATCGAAAGGGAGAGCTTTGTCTAGCTGTTGTTGACTCTCAATTAGTCTTGTTTGAGTTCCACAGAATACTGAATTTTATTGTATTTAATATTTGGCCAGATGCGGCCTGAAATGCGCAATAATATTATACACTGACCCCAATCTTTCCCGAACACTTTCTTTGCCACCTTTTGCTTGCTCGTCGGATCGGCGATGCCAGTTTACAGTCGTGCGGCCAACTATAAACTGAAAACTGGCTCAGAAGATGAGCACGCGCAGAACAGACCCTACACCTATAGGTGATGCTGAGACACACAGATACACACCTGGTTCAGGTTCTTAAACCCGGCAGATGGTTTATCCCAAGCCACTTTTAACGCACTTACAACAACACTTTGTCTTGCTTCGATCTCTTCTCTTGTGTGCCAGAGCTTTGGTCTCCCAAGGGTAAGGTAATTTGCATTAGCCTGACGTGCTAAAAATGTGTGCTACCAAATATTTGTTCGTGACATTGACGAAGCGGGGAATTGTAGACACTGTGAAGCGGCCAAAGCCTCTCGTCTTATATTGTAACCAAAGTGGGGACGGGGCAGGTGGCTAATGATGACAGGCAGCGTTGTCAATAATTGATGAGCGGCCCCGGTGGGGGGCCGGAACGGTCTAAGCTAACCCGTAATTAGCTTTTTTACGATTTGCTATTTTCAGTTCGAGTACAATATGTTCTAATCTTTTGTTATGCCTGTTTCTGTTTGAAATTTATTGTAGCAAAAGAGCCAGTTGGAGAAATTGAAGAACGACCAGATCCACCAGGCCGAGTTCCACCATCAGCAGATCAAGGAGCACGAGGAGGCCATTCAGCGCCACAAGAACTTCCTCGAGAACCTGCACAAGTGAGCGCCAGCTCGGAGAAAGCTCTCAAATCACACAGACGCGTGATAAATCGAGACATTTACTTAAATGCATTTCACTCAATTGTATTTGTCCTATCCTATCCGATCAGTGCGCAGTTTATACACTCACCAATTTTCAATGTTTGTAAAATCTACATGAATAAAACACAGATATTTTAAAGGCTTTAATTAAACATTAATATTACTCTAGTGGTATGCCCACCCGCAGGTACAGAATAGTCAACTCGGAAGCCAGTTCATGTTATTATCGGGCCTCGTGCTACAACTGGTTATGGGTTTAATACTACTACTACGCTAATATATGCCTTCATCAGAATGAGTATCTCCGGATTCTAATTGAGTTTGTAAACCACCAAAAAAAATATGTTAAGTAGCTACACAGACTCTAACGCTGCAGAGTGTTTAAGATGCCGCATTTCCATCATTTGAAAAAAGAAATTCCCCCAAACACAAGCTTGAGCTGATAAAAAGCGAGTCATTCATTAATTAGCAGACTGGCTCAGCATTCATTCAGTTTTTTAAGACGTACACATTTAGCAGTCTATTGTTAAGTGAAGCCAATATTTCCATAATTTCCCATTGGTGAAACCAGGGAGTATTCATCTCTCGAGCAAAAAGATGTGCCGGAAAACGGAAAGACACGTAGTGGATATCCCACACTGAAATCGGCCAGAAGGGGTTGAAGTCGGTGATTGAAACTCTTAGATTACACCTCGCACACTTTAACAGACATCTATCACAACGCCATTCTGCGGATGAGTAGGCATTTCAAAACAGCTTGTAAAACAGTATTTGAATGTTAAAGAAAATAGGGTATACAACGGTTCATACTACCGGTTGACCAGCAACAAGTGTTCAAATAAAGTAACATTTCATACTCACTTACGTTTATGCTTTCACCTTTTTTTCTTAATCTTCATTTAACACACAATTCAATAAAATTAAGTACTCAAAATTAGCCTTTCAGTAGGAAATTGATTTACCAATCGGATAAAATTATGTGTTTACGGCTGGGGGCTTTAGCTAGCTAGTAATATTAAACCGAATATCAAAATCGTGGAATATGATTTCCGATTATGGACAGAGAAGGATTAGCCTATTGTTGACCAGTTGGTATTAAAATACAATCCACGAAAATTATGAATCTTGAAGAAGTTTTGCGCAGTTCAGGTAAGTAAAGAGGAAGGATAGGATGGAATGGATTAACAAGAAGAATTTAGCAAACAGTACTATTTTCGCAGTTAATCTCTTGGATTTCACCTTTTAAAACCTAGCCGTTTTTTCATCGTTATATTTACGGTATATTTCGGTATATTCCTGATGGTCAGACGGTATATTTATCGACAAATCGCACATCGCTAGTTCTGCAGACACGTATTTATTTATGTTAGATGTTTTTTAATTAAAAATTGAATTGTGATTACACCAGGTAGCGCAGGCCGTGAACAAGTAGTGCAGCAAGTGGGTCGTCATGTTTGCCAATCTGAAGAATAAGCTGATCGAGGAGGTGAAAGCGTCACCATCCAAATTCCAACAATTCGCGACTGCTGCACAGGTAGGGGGGAAAGAAAAAATGCAAATTGATGAAAACATACGCAGGCAAAAACAATCTCAGTGTGTGTGTGTGTGTGAAATTGAGCAAGTGGAGCGGCATGAAAATGCATTTTTGACCCATTTCCACTATCATAATAGACATTATGGCCAGCTGCTGGCCTAGCACAGCACCCAGGAAAACCTTGCACTAACACACATTCCCGCACATGCCTAATGACTCTTGCAGGCGGCCGTGAGCTCATCGACGAACACAACACCAAACAGCTCGGACACCAACACCAGCAGCGGCACCAATGAGAACTTTTTCAGCATCACGGAGGAGGGTGAGCTTTCTTTGCTTTCTGCCAGTTATGTTTGAGTTTCTTATCAGCCCATTTTCCATTCCATGCACACAGACACGCCTCAGAACTCACCGTACCGCATACAAAAGCTGCCAGCGACGAGCGCTTCTTCGCTGAGGGGACGTTCCTCCACACAATCGCTCAATGGATTGGGCGGCGGAGCCATACCAAGGAGCCGCAAGCTGTCCAACTCATCCATGGCCAGCGATGTGTCCTTTCGCCTGCCCTCCTACGATGCCCCAGCCGTAAATATCGAAATATATGGAATAGTCCCACGATTACGATTTAAAATGTATTTTTTTTTTTTTATTAACTTTAGGTCTATCACTTGCAATCGGATCTGGATGAGACGAGCAGCGAGTTTGATGACTCTGCTTCGACGGCACGCCTGGATGTAATCACCAAGGATCAGCTGTACGATGCGTACAAGAAGTCCCTCGATCGCTACCACAAGTATCGCTGCCGCTACACGGATCTGGCCAAAAAGTACAAGGAATTGGAGCGTGACAGCACCAAGGCAAGGGTATCTATCAATCTTATCTTTAACAATCACTGATAAGCGCCTGCTTATGCTGCCGATAAAATTACTTTGCAGTCGGTGCTGGTGGAGACACAAGACAAGGCGCTGCGTAGGATCAGCGAACTGCGTGAGCAATGCACACTGGAACAGCAGGCCAAGGCGCATCTGGAGGAGGCACTACGGATCGAAATGGATGACATGAGCTGCAAGATGCAGGCCTACCAGACCAAGCTCAAGCTGCTCGGCGAGAATCCCGAAAATATTTCGGCTGCCCTAGAGCGGGTCAGTCAAGGTCTAGACAGCGACAAGCTGATTGATCTGGAGGAATCAGGAGTTAGGTCCCAGCCTCCCGCGAATGGCAGTTCCACTGAGGACTTGTCCCATCTGCAGCAGTTGCTGGAGGAACGGCAAGTGCAGCTTCGAGAGATGACGGAGAAATACGCAGCTCTGCAAAAACAGGAGGAGGAGAACGTCTTGCTCTTAGCCCAGACCAAGCAGGCCATTCACACAGAGCTGGAGCACAAGGATATCGAGGTGCGGCAACTGCAGGAGAAGCTGAAGCAATACGAGTCCCAGCGCGAGTCTCAAAACAGCGACGTCAAAGATCAGCTAAAGAAGTTGCTGGAACTAAAACAGGAAGGCGATGCGAAGCTCATTGCCACAGAACATCTTTTGAGCACCCTCAGAGGGGAGCATACAGCCAAGGAGCAACAGGTGGTAGCCCTCGAAAAGCAGCTGGAGGCTCTCAAAGAGGAAGGTGAAACAAAACTGAACGAATTACGCCAGCACAGCGAGGACCGTGGCTCCGAAGAGCTGAAGAAACTACAGGTGGCTAAAGACACTGCAGAAGCTCAGCTCTCGTCCACGGATAAGCTATTGAAGTCCTTGAAGTTGCAACACACGGCAAAGGAGGAACAGGTGGTCGCACTAGAGAAACAACAGGAAACTCTAAGAGCGGAAAGCGAAAGTAAACTGAACGAATTACGGCAGCAGAGCCAGGAGCGTGGCTCCGAGCAACTGAAGAAGCTACAGGTTGCCAAAGAAACTGCAGAAGCTAAGCTCTTGTTCACGGAGGGGCTACTAAATACCCTAAAGATGCAGCAATCTGCAAGGGAAGACCAGGTGGTCACCCTAGAGAGGCAACTGGAAACTCTCAAAGTAGAAAGCGATCAGACCCTGCAAAAACTACAACATGAGAACAAGGATCTCGAGTCCGAAAGTAAAGCTGCCAAGGACCAACTACAAGAACTACAATTGGCTAGAGGGGAAGCAGAGGCGAGCCTCTTTAGCACCGAACAACTTTTGATCTCCCTGAGAGGCGAATTATCAGCCAAAAACGAGCAGGTTGGGGCATTGGAGACGGAAGTACACGCGCTCAGAACAGACAGTGAGCAGAGTCTGCAGGACCTGCGGCAGCACAACGATCAGTTGCTCGAAATTGTCCAGCGTTCCCAGCAGATGGACTTTGAGGGTCAACTGAAGCAGACCAAAGATAATGTGGCTGCGCTTGAAGGGCAGCTGGCGGAGCGCGGGCAGCAAATCTTGGAGCTCGAAAAGAGCCTGGAGATCGAGCGAGAGTCTGTGGCCGCACTGAGCACCGAAAAGACATCTCTAGAAGAGCAGCACAAGCTGCGATTGGAGCAGCTGCAGCGTGAAATCCAAATGCTTCAGGATCAGCATGAAAGCACAGAGAGTGAAACGATAGCAGCACTGAAAGCGCAGCTCGAAACACTCAACCAGGAGCTTGCCGGCAGTCGGGCGAGTCTCCTGGCCAAGGAGAAGGAACTGAAGGCCTCTGTAAATAAGATGAACAAGCTGAAAAAGCAGCACGATCAACAACAAGCCAAGACAAGCGAACAATCAGTCCGCGTAGAGCAGCTCCAAAAGGAGATCGCGGAGAGTCAGAGTCTCGCCAGGCAGGTGGAGAGCGAGAAAGAGGAGCTGCAGACACGCGTAAGCTCTATCCTGGAGGAAATCACCAGCATGCAGGCGCACTTGCAGCAAGTGCAGTACTCGCATAGCCAACTGGAGGGCGAGAACCGCAAACTGGAGTCCCGCATCGAGGCTCTGCAGAGTGAGCAGCAGAGCAACAGTGCGCAGGACGAGCGCGCCACTGCCAAGATAGATGAAATTCAGAGTGAAAACACCAAGCTGTCTGAGCGCAACTGTCTGCTGGAGGAGCAGGCGAATCACCTACAGCTGCAGTTGCAGGCGAAACAGGACGAACTGTCAAAGGTTCAGGCGAAGATGCAGCAGGTGCTCGACGAACACTCGAAACTGCAGAATGCACAGGAGCTAATGGATCACGACTATCGCACGCTGCAGGACAAGTGCGATGCCTACGAAAAGGAGACGCTTCTGAACAAGGATGCCCTGGAGTGCCTGCAGGCGGCCAGTGAAGAGCTGCAGCGGGTCAAGACCAATCTGGAGAGAGATCTGGCCGAGCAGCAGCAGCATCTGTTAGAGCTGCGAGAGCGCCAACGCGAGCATGAGCAGCAGGTGAAAGACCAGTCCGAACGCTGTACCGAACTGGAGGCCAGCCACCTGGAGAGCGAGTCCCAGCTGCAGGCGACCATCCAAAATCTTCGCCAGCAGATCGATGCGTTCAGGCTGACAGAGCAGGGCGTCCAAGAGAAAATGCAGGCCACCAGTGTGGCCCAAGCCAGCCAGATGGCCACGCTCGAGGCACGCTGGAGTGCAGCCAATGCGGATGTTGAGCGGCTGCACGAGGCCAATGATGCTCTCCAGCTGGCGATGGATCAGCAAAGTCAGCGACTGGAGGAGTTGCAGGAGACCCTCGCCCAGAAGGATCGTCAACTTGAGATCACTGTGGACTCCACCCAAAAGCTGGCCAAATATGAGGAAATTCAAGTCGAAAACGAGTATCTCCACAAGCACACAAAGCAGCTGGAGCATGAGCTGGCCGAGAATGGGGAGCTCAAGGCGAAGCTAAAGTCGCTGCAGTGCGAGCTGTATGTCCTTCAGGAGCAGGTCGAGCATCACGCCACTCAAGTGACCGAAAAGGAATGCCAAAGTGCGACGGCCAAGGCGGAGGCAGATCAGCTGAAGACGGCGCTGGAGGAACAGGCCCTCGAACTTACCCGCCAGCGGGAACACGCCAGTTTCGTGACCGAACAGAGCGATGCAGTCCAGACAGAGCTGCTTCAGACCCAGCAGCACCTGCAGGAGAGACAAAGCGAGTTG
Source organism: Drosophila pseudoobscura (assembly GCF_009870125.1). NCBI lineage: Eukaryota > Metazoa > Arthropoda > Insecta > Diptera > Drosophilidae > Drosophila > Drosophila pseudoobscura. The sequence continues at coordinate 12,858,640 of NC_046680.1, read as the reverse complement.
GCCAAGGCCCAAGAAGAACAGATCAGTCTTCAGGCGGCCATTGCGGAACTCCACAAAGAGGTGGCCAGCCTCAAGGAGCAGCCTGTGTCCTCCGCTTCCGCTGCCACAGATGCCGACAGTCTGCGCAGCCTCAACGAGCAGCTGCAGCGGGAACTGGAGGATCTGAAACACAAGAGCAACGGCGCCGAGTCGAATATGCAACAGGAAATCGAGGAACTGCAGGCGAACAACCAGCAGATGGCCGAGCGCATCAATGAACTGGAGACCCTGAGGGCGGGCATTCAAGCTCAGCAACTTCTGAACAGCATGGCCCCCAAACACGTCCAGGAAGCGGCCGCCACCAGCGAGAAGGCCGTGCTGGAGTCAAAATTGAAAGAGATCATGAATGAGGTCCAGGATGTGACGAATCGAAACCTGTTCCTTGAACAAAAGTGTGAAAACTTCCTGATACTCGAACAGTCCAACGAGCGCCTGAAGCTGCAGAATGCGAAACTCTCGCGCCAACTGGATGAAACACTAGTAAGAATGGATGAATCCTTCGTTGATAACAATTTATTTCATGAATCGCCTTTCCAGGTATCCATGCAGCACAGCGAGTCTGTGCCGGCCAACACAGAGTTTGAGTATTTGCGCAACATTATGTTCCAGGTGAGTGTCGTGTCCAGAGATGCACCAATAATGCACGAAGCAAGCCCTAAATATCTATTCCCTGATTGGCAGTACTTAACCGGCAACACGAACAACGAGACTCTGGTCAAGGTGATATCGGCGGTGCTGAAATTCTCGCCACAACAATCCCAGGTGGCCCTGGAGAAGGAGCATCAGCGTCGATCGTTGGTATGAACATCACATCTACAAAAAAAAACTCAAAATTCATTAAATAATTCGCGGATATGTTGGCTTCTTTCAGTTGAATAAACTGATCTAGCATGAACTAATGGCTCTCCACGACGGCGGCTGGTGGGAGCCATGCCCAGCCACGCTTCTAGACTACAAATTTAATCAGAATGGTTAGCAGCCCAAGATCACAACAAGTACCTTATACCTCACCCGCCCATCCCGAAACACTGGGCAGAGCAGGCATGAAATATGGCAATGGATTTTGGCGTCCTAGCATTTCATTTCCAACACGCATAGACCCCACTCCGCATAAATATGTATATGTTATTATTATCGATGTTATTATTGTACAGTCCTCCGTGGAACTCTAGCTACTTTTGTCTCCCACTGTCTGGCATGCTATGCACTATTGTATGTACATTTCTATTGGGATTTGCCTCTCTTCTTTCGCGCCCCCCACATCTCCCGCATAAGTGCAATCGTGTTTCTGTATTTTAGTTTAAGTTGAATATTGTAAAGAGCAACGACAAAGATTCATTGCAGTTGCAGTTGGCATTTAGTTTAATCCAAAATATCTATACATAATATACAATATAATTTAAATAAATAGTTGCAATTCATACAAAGATTATCTCATGTGGCCGCTCCTTGGGCATGGCTCTGTGCCTGCCTCCTCTGGATATGGTAGACGCGACGCCGCTGCACAAAGCTGCGCAACATGGCGCGTGTCAGTGGCGTCAGTTGGTAGTTGGGTCTGTAATTTTGGAGAGCATCGAAAACGTGCTTGATGCCGAACCGTTGCAGCCGCAAGATGGCCTGAACGGCTGCCTGTTGAACGCCTGCTCGTGGCACTGCCACGATCAGGCGCTTGAACAGCCCAATAAAGCTGGAGATGTCGGTGTCCAAGGGCAGCGGCTTCAGCACCACCGATATACACTGCAGAATACCCTCGAGTCGGACATCGTAGGCATCAGTATGTGCACTTAGATCACAGTAGCTAGAGGCGAGCGGCACCAGGTGCTGGGCGAGCACATTGTTCAACACATCCAGCCGCGGGCTGCGACGACAGAAGAGCGCAAAGGCGTAGCTCAGCTGGTCCAGGCGGCCCGCCTTCAGCTTGTCCACCAGGTTCTCCAGCACCTGTTCTTTGGTGGGCTCAAAGGGCTGGAAGTGATACGCGAAGCGCAGCTTGGAGAGCAGCAATCGCTCGCATCCTTTGGGATCACTCACTTCGTAATTACGGCACATTAGCAGATGCTTGATTACAGTAATCAGGGGATCGAAGTTGTTGTACTCCCGGACCTCGCGGTGCGGCAGCACCGTGGGATGGAAGCACAACACCTCGTACACCAACGGAGTCACATCCCTGTCGTATCTATACAGTATTTTTGCTAGCAGCAAGCGCGACGGGTTCTCATATGTCTCCGGAGTCGAATGGCTGGCATGCAGTCGGCCCACCTCCAGGTAGAGTTTGACGCACGTGATGGCCCAGTCCAGTTGGATTCTATCCTTTGTCACCCGGAAGAGACGCTTCTCCAGCGCACACAAGAAGCTCTGTGTGAAGGAGGGTTGGTTGGATCTGATCACTTCAAAGTATCTAAGGGCATTCAGCAGGCGATCCAACGGGTCGTTTGGTTTGGGCTCCATCCAATTGTAGGTCATCTGGCAGAAGACTGTAATCATCACATTAACAATCACAGCCACATCCCGCGTTATCTTAAAGACCTCGTTCAAGAGGTCCCTGCACGTCGAGTCCAGTTGAATGGTGTCCATAAGATATCTTTTTATTGTAGAGCAAAGCAAATCCTTCTGCGTCTCCGTAAGACGATGCGTAGACTGCATTTTCCCCATGGGTGCATCCATCACATGCAGAAGCATAGCCTTGGGTTCGCCGTCACCCTTGCGGCACCCTGACAGCTCCAATGGGATTTCGATGGGTGGACTGTCGCTCTGGTCCGTCCACGTCGAAGTGGGTGAGGCTGGAGACTCCAAGTCATAGAAAATAGTCTTCTCGTGCTCCAAATCCTTCGTCTCATTTCTCTTCGCTTTCGTTTCATTTTCCTGTGCCGGCGTCTGCTCTAATTTTTGATCTATATCTTTCGCCTGTTCCTCTTTTAGGCTATTTTGTTCCATTTGGATCTGCTTGGCTCTTAAACGAGTCAAACGAGCTTCCTTTTGCGGCGACTCGCTTGCTCTTTCCTTCCTTTTGAGCTGACTAAAGGACGGTCGCAGTGGCGACTGTGCCATCGGGGATTCTGATATCGGGGACTGTGATATTGGGGATTGTGATATCGGAGATTGTGATATCGGGGATTGTGATATCGGGGAACTTCCTTCATCTATAACTAGAATTTCCGATCCCTCGCTGTTGCTACAACCGAAATTCAACGAATCCCAATGCAGCTGCGCATCGCTTGCATCCGCCTCGGATTCTGACTCGCTGCCGAATAGCTCCAAATGTAAATTTGCGTGCACTGGCGTTGCTGGTTTTGGTGGATCTGCTGCTGTTTTTGCTTCTTCCCATTCCTCTCTGTAATTTTCGAAAGATGGCATATCCTTATCCTTGACGCATTCCCCCAGCAATATATCTGAGTTACTCATGAGGATGTCGTCATTCTCATTGAGTTCTTTTTGAGGTGGCGGCAGCTGTTCCACAGAAGTTTCTTCATCACTGAAGACTTGATGATTGCATTCACCTGGCAAGGAATCTGTGTCGGTCGTAGCATCCTCCACATTGCCATCGAGTTCTTTTTGCTCTGACTGCGGCTCTTCCAGAGAATTTTCTTCAGCACTGGAGACTTTCGGATTGAATTTCGCTGGGACGGAATCTGTGTTCGTGGTACGATTCTCATTATCATTGAGTTCGTATTGAGGTGGCGGCCGCGGATTTCTTTCTGAATGTTCCACATCCTTGTCACTTTCCACTGTCCTTCGCATGTTATGGCCATTGGTCGACAATAAACGAAGCAAATACCGCTCTTCCAAGTCCAAATCAAAGTCTAAATTATCACAGTAGGGCATGTTGAAGGTGTTCAGATTGCTTATAAATTGAATCGCCGTCTCTGGAGCTGGCGACTCCACTTTCTGGTGCATTTCCATTAGTTCATTGGCCATTTGGGGTAGTGCTTGCTCCACTGCTGCTTCATCATGCACAATCTTTCGCTTGGGGATTGGCTTCAGAATCGAAGACGCTTTGCGTTTTCTTGACTTTTTCTTTCGTTCTTGCGGTGGCTTCGGTGGCAGATGTATCGGCGTGAGCTCTCCTCCGATGCTGATGTTGGACGATTCTGCGATTATGTCCATAGGATCAGTGCCAACATCCATTCCCATGCAATCTGTGCCCGACTCGTAGTTATCTGTAAAGAAAGCGCGTTGAGTTAAATCATGTAATCGAAAAAATATCGCAAGGAGACCTTTTTTGCTGCTTGTGCTGGAGGCATGATCCGGTTTACGCTGCTTTTCAATCACCGGATGAGTCAGTGTGCCCTCATAGAGCGCGTAGAGCCAACTTGTAAAGTCCATTTGCTTAATGCTGGGCGGCGGTGACAGCGGAGGGTTCGATCCCCTGTGTAGCAGACACAGAACCATTTGGCCAATAACATGCCATAGCTCATCGAAGGCCTGGGGCGGCAGGTTAGCGAGGCAGCTTTGGTTTTGAGGTAGAAAGTTAAGAATCTCCCGAAACTCCTTGGCGTTGCCAGACGGCACGGTGCCCCCCGCCAATGCCTCATCCTTCACACTTTCAAACATGGTGCGCGAGGGTGGCCGAGATGTGGAGACCTTGATCTGTGACGGCACCACAGGCATGAAGTCGATCTCTCGGTGCACATTGCAAAGCATGGTGCAGGTGCCAATATTTACGGTGGATTTCTTGGGGATGATGTCCTCCACCACAAGCGGAGGTTCCATTATGGGGCTTAGGGGCATGGCGACAGCGGGTCTGTGCCAGGATAACATCTCATCTAGGATTTGGCGCACATTCGGCGCGGGCTTCGGTTCTGGAAAGCATGTACCCACATCGCGGTACTTGATGAAGGCGGCCGTAGTGGTTCCTCGTGTGGTCGTGGATTTCTTATGCTGCGTCCCCTGATTGCGTGTCTCCACCAGATTCGTGATCTGCACACCAACGGAACACATACTGGTCTTCGGCTTTGTCGAAGTTTGTGTGGATTGAGTTTTCATTGTTTGGGTGATGCCTTTTCGCTTTGCTTTCGGGTTAGGACTTTTTAGTTCTGCGACAACAATCTTTGCCGACTTGCAGTAGTCTCTGACTTTTTTCATTATATTTTGCTCACGTCGTGACAGCCCGGCATCGTCGCCTACTCTGTGTGCGAGTTGCATGTAGGCCTCGACCAGGTCTTTAGCAGCCATCGGTAGGGCCCTGACCTTCAGATCCTCCTCCAGATTCTCACAGTTGGTGACTTGAGCGTCCAGTTTTATTTCCAGCTGGCTGCAGCGCCCTTCGAGCTCTTGACAATGCTTCTCCAGCTCTATCCTTTGCTGCTTTTCTGTCGTGTACAGATCGGTCACCTCCTTGGCTGTCCGCTGCGTGTCGGTCAGTTGTTGGTTGTGGCTCTGCAGCTGTTTCACTTTCCGTATCAACTCATCGCTGTCGCAAATCCGCTCGGACAGCCGGCGACGCTTAGACTGGGTGATTGTGTTGATTTTGGATATCGAAGCATGCCGATACGGGGCCAGGAACGTGCCCTCGCTAGCGGACGGACCCAGTAGTTGATCTAAGTTGACCTCGGGAAACTGAGGGTTCTCCGGCATGGCCATAGCGCCTCCTCCTCCTCTTTTGTACCACTTCACGTGTTTACGTTGGGCCGCTGGATAAACCCTTAGTTTGACTGGACCTGCGCGAGAAACTGCATATCTATTGAAACCATGAAAGTCACCTATCAATGTGGTATGGGCCCACTACACGTCTAGTTAAATTGAAAAAACAGAGATAAACAAAAATAAAATTCCGCGTTTTTTTTACAACCGGTCGTCACAACAGTAGGGATGGCATATTATCGATACAACTATCGATACTTTTCTCCATCCCTGGAAAACACAGACATGTAAGTCTGGTATTTTAATGCACTTTTAAATACATTTTTTACAATTTTATTATGAACAAAAAAAGTATCCGTTTTCAACTCATTTATTCGCCGATCAGGTTTAAAGCCAACAAAAACAGCTCTGAAATGTAGATGCATATATTAAAACTAAATTAATGGCAGCATCGCTCTTGTGGGCCATTTAATGGTGCTCGGCAGCCTCCTTAGCCTGGGACTCGGCCCATGCCTTCTTGTTTCCGGGCGAGTTGGCTGTTGGAAGAAAAATTGATTAGCAAGGGCATTTGTTTATGCAATTTCGGCAGGAGCAGGATAACATACCCAATCGGCTGATCTTGTAGAAGACGGGCACGCAGGCAACAGCCGCAATGAAGTAGTAGCGCCAGATCCACTGATTCTTGATGTAGTGCTTGATGGGGAATTGGGCAATCTTTGCCGAGAAAGTGTATGGGTATCTCATGGGGCGGCCCGCGGGCTTTTCAGGAGCAGCTTTGTCGGCCATGGTAGTTGTTGATTTGGATACTGATGTGGCGAGGAAATATCAACTTTTGATTTATGCAAAAATTATGTAATTTTCCCGATTGCCGAACGTACGTACCTCGCTGAAAGAACACAATAAAATCGTGAGGTGCAACTCTGGAGTGAATTGCTATCGGGGCTGCAAACTTATGCTATCGTGCGAGGAGATGATCGAAAATATACTGTTGCTGTGTAAACAATTTGTACTATACTGGCAGAATGTAACACAAATATATGGCTTGCTTAGTTTATCTTAATTCTAAATACAGTGTCTTAGAATCTAAGCCGACTTTATTTGTAGTAAAATGTAGTTTTGAAATTAGGGCTGCGGAATCATCGATGGCACTATCGATAATATCAAATCAGCTGGAGTTTTTGCCATCGTGAGCAAATAAATTGAACAATTCCACAATTCGTAAGGTAAACAGAGCCCGGGCCATAAAACCCTCTTTATAGATAGTTACGAAGCCGGTTAATGAGGAATTCTACCATTTGCTAACATCTTTGTGTGTCCTAATAGTGCCGCTACTAAGGGCTTCTTCTCCAGGCTTTCCACTTCCTTTGCTATTTAAATGTCCATGTCTGTCTCCTTGCAAGCTATCAAAATGATTAAAACGAGCGATCAGGTGTTACAGGTATCAGGCCTTACTCACTTAAACCTTGTTAGCACCGTAGTGCACTTGTAGTCTTTGGTTTTGCATGCCTAATGATTTGATTTAAAATTGTATCCTAGCTTGGTAGTTATCTTAACTAAACACCCCACTCCCACAGACCGAGAGTCAGACGACCAGGGCCAAGCAAAAGAAACAGAGGCAACGAAATCGACCCCGAAACAAACGAAATCGCGTTGAAGATAGCACTACTACTGCTAATAATACTACAAAATCGTCGACTACTGACTCCGCGCCCACTGAGAGTGCAATGCCAGGGGACAACAGCCAGCAGGATGCAACGCGTGAGCAGGTCATGGCAGAGCGCGAGGCCAAGAAGCAAGCCAAGCAGGCCAAGAAGCAAAAGGCTACAACACCAGCCACAAAAATCATCACCGAAGTGGAGCAGACGACCATAACTACCAAGTTGACAACCACGATCACAACCACTGCCAGAGACAAGCCAGAACCACCCGCAGGAACTGCAGAGCCAGCAGCTCCCATTGCCGCAGTCACTTGCCCTGCGTCGACAGGCACGGAAACTGGGGACAAGACACGCGACCAGATTAAGGCTGAGCGAGAGGCTAAGAAGGCGGCCAAACAGGCTGCGAAGGCAGCCAAATCCAGTGGGACCAAGGTTGAGCCCCCAGTGCAGAAGCTGGCCAACTTAAAAGTGACAGATAAGACTCCAACACTTACCGCAGCTCCATCCTCTGCAGCGGATGACGATAAGGTAAGGTACAAATATAATTTAAACACCTCTCATTCTCTGTGATTCACAGAAGAAGCCCGCTCTCAGCAAAGCCGAGCGGCGGGCCCTACAGGAAGCTCAGCGGGCAGCCAAGGCCCAAGGACAAGGACAAGTAAAGAAAGCCCAGCCAGCGGTCAAGGCTCCGGGTGCAGGCACAGTACTCAAGGAACTAAAACGGGAAAGCGTCTCGCCTGTGAAATCAGCAACGAGTTCTTCACCCAGCAAAAACTCATTAATCACCGCCAAATCAGAGTGCAAAGTAAAGCTGTTCAATCATTTGGTTTGTGCAGAGAAGGGCGCCAGCCTGTTCATCAACGATCCGTTGGTGCATCCCAGCATGGCTCGCCTTGGAGTGCAATATGCTCAGCGCACAGTGGTCGGCTCCAATGCGCGGTGCATTGCCTTCCTGCATGCCCTGCGGCAGGTGGTGCAGGACTTTGAGACGCCTGCCAAGAAGGAGTTTGGGCGCAGCTTGGATGCTGCAGTAAAGCATCACGTGGATCATCTGCACAAGTGTCGTCCGCTGGCCGTCTCCGTGTCAAATGCCTACAAACAGTTTAGGAATCAGGTCACGCAACTGCCGGCAGATGTGCCAGAGGCGGAGGTAAGTCTCTTCTCGCCAGACTTACTCGTTCAGTAATGTTGATCCAAATCGTTATTGCAGCTGAAGGAACTGCTCGTCCACTTCATCGACACCTACATGGAAAACCAGATTGGCAAGGCTGCTCAAGCCATAAGCAGTTCTCTGCAGGAGAAAATAACCGATGGTGATGTACTGCTCACCTTTGGCTGCTCCTCACTAATACAGTTCATCTGCGAGGAGGCTAAGCGGCGACAGGTCGCTTTCCGTGTCATTGTGGTCGATTCGCGTCCCACCTGCGAGGGCCAGGAGATGCTGCGGCGCCTACACGCCCACGGAATACCCTGCACCTATGTGCTGATCAATGCCGTGGGCTATGTGATGGCCGAAGCTACCAAGGTGCTACTGGGTGCCCATGCTCTGCTCGCCAACGGCTATGTGATGGCGCGAACAGGCACTGCTCAGGTGGCCCTCGTGGCTAACGCCCACAATGTCCCCGTTCTGGTCTGCTGTGAGACGCACAAGTTCAGCGAACGATTCCAGACCGACGCCATTGTTTACAACGAACTGAGCGATCCCAACGATCTAGTGCGCGACGACAAGTGCTGCCTCAAGAACTGGACAGCCAAGGCCCATCTAACGCCCCTCAACCTGAACTATGACATAACGCCACCAGAGCTGGTCAGCGCCGTGGTCACCGAGGTGGCCATCCTGCCCTGCACCAGCGTTCCCGTCATTCTGCGCATCAAGCCAGAAATTGGCTACTAATCGTCGCTCAGATAAATCCCGCTGCTGTTGAATAAATATTACTTTTTTATTACATTTTGATCAAATCGATAAACAATTTTGAATAGTATTTTATGTTCTTCCTTGTTTTTTGCCAGGCAGGTTAATCCTAGTGGAATATGGTTAATGCGAGGGACCGCAGCTTAGGAGGGGGCGGCGCATTCTGTATGTGGGTTACCGCTGGAGGAGTTTCTATAATCGAGTCAGTTGTGAATGAAATCATTGAATAAATAGTGTGCATTTTAAAATTAAATTGATTAAACAGTATTTTTGCAGCGGTCCCCGCTGTTTCTGTTTGTGTATATTTAACACATATTTTATAGACACATATTTTATAGTTTTAATATGCTTTCACTTGTACTCTTGCTTGTGTGTGTTTGTTTCTGGGTGCCGATCTAAGTTTAACAACAAAATATACAGATTTGTGCCCGACTTATGGAATGGGTCGATGCCTGGAAGCCCATCCCTCGCGGTTTAGATGTTATTGGTTTTGCTCTACTTTTTTTGTTTTGTTTTAAATATGCAACAACTCGAAGGAGCTTCTAAGCAGCTACCACTACAAATGCAACAATAAATATAATATAAATAATATAATTCATGGTGTTTATAATTGCATTTTCATCCATTCATTCCTCATCCTCCAACACACAGTCTGCACGGTCGACGACTCAACCGCTATCATGCTCAACAATGTACTATGACTACGGATTAGGCTATATGTTCTGGAACCCTCTACGGGGTGCTCTTCTGCATTTGCCGGAAGCAGCCTCGGCACACGGGAACCAGCTTGCCGCTGTCGTGTCCTGGCAGGGACACATTTTTGTCGATGCAGCGCTCGCAGAAGATGTCACCGCAGCGCCAACAATGTGTCTGTCGAGGGGATAGATTAGGGATAAGCTTCGAATAACTCTGGCCGAGTTCTGCCTCACCTTTTTGCTAAACTGATCGAAAGGCGTGGAGCAGGAACAGGCGGTAACATTGCGCATGGGCTTCCAATCAATGGCCACTGAGCTGATCTCGTCGGGCAGGTCTTGCGGCGGGCTCGTCTGCTCTGCGTTCAGCGAGAGATTGGCAAACGACATGTTGTTTGCCTTTAGCGGGTGGTCGTCATCAGCAGCGGACAGTTCGCTCAGCTTCTTGTCGTAGTTGTATCTGGAATGGGGAATCAGATCTTAGAGGGGGATCATTCAACTCTGCCATTCGCTTGTACTTGTTGTCATTGATCTCGTTGGGAACAGCCACCTCTTTGGTGACCTTGGTGTTGGTGCTGGTGGCATCCTGTAGTTTCTTGGCCGACTTGGAGATGTAGCTCTTGAAGCTTGCTATGCGCTTGGTAAGATGCTGCACATGATCCTCCAGAGAGTTGGTGTGCTCCTTGCTGTCGAGCAGCAGATCGCCCAGCGGTTCTCGCGGATGAATGCCGCTCTCAAACCGGCAGTACATTCCCCGCCAGAATCTACGGGAGGAACAGAAGAAAAGATAAGTCGCTAATGTTTATCTGTCGCTGAGCAGGCGCAGACTCCTTACTTGATGCACTGCGGCGCCAGATTGGCCTTGATTGCCTCATCCACATTGGGCCTGTATAGCGGATTGATATACTCGTTCAGGTGGTTGGCCATGAAGCCCCACAATGAGAATGTGCGCTCGGAGAGCTTCAGGTCCAGTCGATCCTTCTCGCAGTTGCCCACAAAGGTGCCGAACTGGCAGGAGTGCACATGGTCGTGCAGGATGAGAAGGAAGCGCTCGTTGAACTCGAAGGCTTCGCTTCGCTGCGACATCAGCTGCCAGGTGCAGTCCAGGAATTGCGTGAAAATAGGCGAGACCTCCTTTGCATCCGTCTGAATGTGGCCACAACGCTCGCTGAACTTGTGCCCGAAGGCCAGCCAATCCTTCTCGATCAACGCCTGGAAGCCCTTGATTGTGCGGTAGTAGGGATTCAGCATCAGCTGCGCCAGCGAGCACACCTGAGCGGTGCGGTCCCAGCCATCGGAGCAGTGGACAACCACAGAGACGCCCTTGTCCACGGCATTTGCAATGAAGCTGCAAAAAGGAAGAGTAAGAGGAGGAGAAGAATGAGTTTCTGTTTGTTCAGCTGTCACCAAATAAATACGAGCCATCTGACATCTTATTGAATGTTTACACACCTCGACGTGTCCAATATGGAGCGAATGTGCTTCAGCCAGCCAGAAGACTCGAGGGCATTCAGGAACGCGCTCATGGTGGGAGACTTCTGTTCGCAGGCCTCCAGCACCTTCTGCAAGCTGGCGCGCTGTACGTGTATGTTTTCGATGCCCAGAAAATGGAACTTAATGTTCTCATAGAAGGCCTCGTTCTCGTATCCCTTGCCGGCAGCTCGATTCGCCATCGCATTGATCTGCAAATATGAAAGGGGACGGGACTATTTGCATGGTACTCATCTCTAGGATATGTCACATGGTACTCACACGCGGCCGCGTATCCACCACATACATGTAGTCAGTGTTAGTGTTTGTCTTCCGTATGGCCTCCAGCATTTGTTCATCTTCCAAACAGCGGGCACTGAAGCCAGACAGCGGCTGGCTGCAGCGGCAAATGGAGGCCTAAAAAGAAGGAGACATTTTTCAGCTAATTATCCAAACAATGCTGAAGTTGACACCCACCTTGTTGTTGTGCAGATAGGTGAGCGCCGGCAGCCGTCCCTTGGAGCGGAAGCGCGAACTACTGATGAGCATCAGAGTGGTGGCCTCCTTGGGCACGTAGATCTGACGCGGATAGGTGTCGCAGAGCTCGTACTTCTCGTTCATCGAGCACAGGGTCCAATTGTCGTTGGGCACCAGTAGGTGCTTGAACTCGGCCTCCAGGTTGAAGAAGTCCCAGCCAGCGCTCTTGGGGTAGTCATCCTTGGCCGGCTGATAGTTGAAGCAATACAATTTGTTGATGGATACTGTGGAGGAGGAGAATGAAGAGTTGGCGATGGATATGCTTTAAACAAGTCTGCTCACCTGGCTGGAAAAGCTTCAGCAGTGATGTGTAGACGTCGTGGCACTCGGAGTCCTTAGGAATCACGAATGTGACCGACAGGAATGTCTTGCAGCGTATGAGGAGCGGCGATCCGGTTGTGCTCAGCGGCAGCTTCTCTATGCTGGCCACGTGCATGTGCAGAATCTGCAAGTAGTGGCAAAAACCATTGCCAACAATTTCATTTGCGACACTTGACCATGACACTGTCCAGGGTTGCGATTATGCAACGCTCGCCTCGCTGCTAGAAAAACTGAACCAAGCGCGCCTCCCCCTAACTTTACGCCGACTCTCTATCCCCCCCCTTCGCTGAGTCCACAGAAGTACGTGCCTGGGCACGGAGTTGCGTTCGTTCCGCACTCAATTATTGATGCGCCTCAGTGCAGCACTAAAAACAGTAAATCGGAGTAGCCTGAGAGTCCTGTCCGGAGGGTTATGAGAGACTTAGGAACCAATTGCTAAGTGCCACCGAAAATCGATAGGCTCTTCGTAAAATACCCACCAGTCGAAGCCCTTCAACATTTAATTAAACCTCTTCTCACTTGGCCAACAAGTGAGTTCAGAGTCTCGCTCTCTCTCTCTCTCTCTGCCTTGGGGGCACTTGTCGCACTTGCACCGGTAGTTGCCGAGTGGAGAGCATAATTAATGCAATTTTGGGGCAGGCAATTAAAATGCAATGCATGCGTGCTTTCCTGCTGACAGAATTACGCATCCGTAAGAGCTGTTGCAGCCGCAATTCAATTTAAGGTTGCTGCGAACCCTAATTGGTAGAACCACGAGGATTTAATGGAAATTAAGTGGGGATACATAATATGTATATGTAAGTATATATATCAAGGGTGTGGTTTAAGGCAAATCAAATTTAAGAATAAGCCTTTTTAATTTATTGGATTCCATTCATTACGGCTTCATGCTTTCTAGGAAATGTTTCCGCTTTGAGGCATACAAATCGCATTGGCTGGCATAATGCAAAAAGCGCTAAGCCAGAACAGCTTGACTAAGCTGTTTGTGCAACCACCAAGAGCTGCCCCCTTCCATTAAACCACCCGTAGACTCCATGGCCCAATCCCCTTGCCTCTTTTGTTGGATACAAAGAGTCGTCTCTGTCCCCCCGCTGGGGGCTTATGCCTGATGAGAATATACTACTGTACTACGGTACTGTGTACTGTGCACGCTGCTGCTTTTTGCGCAATTAATTTGGTATAGAAATGCTGGCCGGATTCAATTTGTGCGCTTGCAATGGGGCGTATACGCTACGTGATTATGCCATGCTTTTTCCTCTGCGCACTGATTGCAAATTTAAGCGGAAACCTAAAGCGCAAATACACGAAAAGTGACGCGTAAGCCTTGAGGCAACTTCTTAGAAGAAACATTTCTGCACTCATGCTTCTTGAGCCAAGTGACGGAACTGCGAACAGCCGGGCCGCGCCGCATCCACGACTGTCAGACATCACTCTTATTACACAGGGCTTGCCGCCTGTAAGATGCAGGAAAAGCCTCAAACTTTTTTCAAATGCGAGGTCAAGCCCAAGCCCAAGCCCCATCAGGAAAACACACATTTGAGCACGTTTCCACATGTCCATAAGAACGGAACGACGGCTCAGGTGACTCAGATGTCGCGACACTAAATTGTTTGCGGCCCAGGCTACGTACCCATTCCACGGGGCTTTTCGATTCCAGAAGTTCCCACACAAACAAGTTGCCCCGTGGAGGGGCATAAAACAATTGATGATGTCATATCGGTGGCTACTTACCCAGGTCTCCTTGTTGCTCTCGGGCTCGACGAATATCAAATGGGTGGCCGTCAGATAGAGGGTACCGACAGTGGGATTTTTGGTATTGTAGCGATCTATCATCCGCACACTCTCCACCTGCCGAAATGTGGACAGAAAACCAACAGAAAGAAAAAGAGAGAGAGAGCAGAAATATGTAATGTTATTGCACGAATATTTTACATGGAATTTGAGCCCATCTTCATTTCAGTTGCTGCTGCCTGCTGACGTCAGTCGGCATCCATGCAGCCCACATTCTGAAACAACCGCACAACCCACTCCCCCTACACACACATATTACAGAAGCCGCTGCATTGCCAGGAAGAAGAGCAAGTTCAAAGGATAAAGGGATTCTTTTATTTTACTTTTCAGGCAGAACAGAACCTACAAGCGAGGGATTTAGGGAACACTTAGGGTACAAGATGAATGCCATTCATCCATTAAACAAAACCGCTGGGCAGCCATCCCATTCAGGCATTTGATGGTCCTCAAACTCTCATTCATCTCCTGCCTTCCGTTTGTGCTCCAGGGCCCCAGCCGCTGGAGCCCGCTCATCAGCCGACTAATTTCCTTTCATGTTATTTCGACGGTAGCATTGGCTTCTGTTCGAGGCGGGGCCATTGTTGGGATAGATAAGGTCAGTTAATTGTCAGCGGGACGGGCGGTTTATTGTTCCAGAAGCACAGCAGGCGGTCAATTTAGCATGCAAATTGAACCTACAACATTACGAGTCTACTTGGATCCTTAAAGATTGTGGGCCCTTGATTGCAACTCAATTTAATCAGCATCGCTTCCGCTACTCTTCGGCAAGCAATTTTCCACAGCTAGGAAATTGAAAACGGAATGGAAAACAGACGACGACAGTTGTCAGGGGACATGGGAAACCTTTTCATTTGTCAGCCTGTTGCAGTATGCGGTGAAGTCTTTGATGGACGAGTGCAGTTTTCGAAGCTAGCCAGAAGCCATTCCCATTTGTGAACAAATGGGAAACCCACACATTTAATTGGCCGCACACCCAGCAGTTCCTGTAGAGTCCTCGACTCGAGTACTGCGGTGATAATGCAACAATTTGTACGTATTTGTGGGAGGAAATAGCTACGCAAATGGCGCCAGGAGGCAGCCGGAATGGAATGGAGTGGACTTTGGCATTGCATCACTGTGTCTGTGTGACCTAAATAGGGAAATGGTTACTGGAGAGAGGCCAAGTAGGGTCAAGTCGAGGGCCCAGAACATATTGCTCCAGCTCGATTGGTATTTGCATAATTTCCGGCCACGAGCTGGCGGCAATGCGTAAAAAAAAGAAAATTAGATTGATTTTTGTTTGATTTTCTTTGTAGCGAGATTTGCATTGCAAAGGAGATGAAACAGAGCTGAGGCCATGATGGAGAATGTCTGTTACCTTCTTGAGCACACAGTTGCCGTTGTAGAAGACGGGCGCCTCGTTAAACTCCTCCTCGATCCAGGAGACTACTTTGTCGGAGACAAAGGGTGGCACGGGGACGCCCCATAGCCTCTTGTTGCCATCGGGCGGCTCCTCCGTCTCCGGCGATATGTTGTCGAAGCTCAGACGCAGGGCCGATGTGGGGGATAGTTGGCGTTCGATTTCGTTGAATTTATTCATGAATCTAGTAAAGTCCATTTCTGTAGTTTCGCTTTGCAGTTTATGCTAATGTTGTTGTTGTTAATATGGTTGTTGCACAATGCCTTATTGATTTTGAATTAGCAACAGAAAGAGCGGGCACTGGCCCTTTGGCATATGAACCAAATCACGTGAGTGTGGGCGGTGCTGGGATGGTACGGAACGGGACGGGATGGTAAGAGATGGTTGGGTTCCAGACTTTCACTTTTCGCTTTCCACACGAATAACACACAGTACGTATAAATACGAAGGTGTGTGTATATTTGGACACTTTGTTATTCCCTCTTGGGGGGTATGAGAGTGTGTGCGCGGGTGGGTGCCTGAAGACCGCAGAAGAACCAGCTCCCGACACGAGTGCTGGGAGTGAACTCAGCTGCCAGTGTGGTTGGCGCGCGCCTAAATGCATGCTATGCTTGGTGTTGGGAAAAATTGTGCCCAGGGAAATTTTCTCAGCCAATGGGAAGGGAGCAGCTGGCGAGCAGCTAAAACGCAAAGCAAATACTTGCATACCCTATAAGCAGTGAGTAGTTAAGGCTTTGGTGGAGGCCAAAAAGCTGCCAGTGTGATTGACGCGCGCCTAAATACATGCTATGGTTAGTGTGTAGTCAGGGAAATTTTCTCATACAATGAAAAGAGAGCGAGAGAAAGATTATTGCAAAAAGCTACGAAGCAATACTCTTTAAGGAGTGGGTTCTTTAGGCTTTACATATTATATGTAATTTGTAAGCGTCCTATGAATCACATATCGTTAAAGAGAGTAGTAAAAGTGGTGCGTGCACTCTTGAATCTATTTCAATTGCCAATGTCAATAGCCAATTGAGAGAGGGTTCAACTTGTGGGTTAACGTAGCTCAGATGTTTGGGTGAAGGCTAAAAAGTAACCTCGGCTCGCCTGATTGTGTGAGTGTCAGTGGAAAAGAGCGGGAGGGGGCGGAATTCTGGATTCATTCCCATCCCCGTCCCATGCGCATGTTTTAAAGAAGTCTATATTTTAATAGACTTGATTCGTGTGCCCTGCGGCATTAGGGAGAGAGCCCTTGGTGCGGTGCCGGTCCTTCCCCTGATTCCCGCCCAGGTTGACCATCGATTTTGAATAACCCGAGCAGAAGGTGAAGCAAAAAAAGCATTGCTGCATGACTCACAACTCTTGTCCTGGATTAAGATTGGACAATGTTACTGTCCTCGAACTTACGACTGTTTAGCAAACAACACTGATTGAAACATACATACCTTCGCCAGCTTGATATCGTCCATTGTTTACGTTTTGCTCGAGTCTCCCAGTATCCGTGGTATAATAGCTTCAAGGTTGCTTCACAGCCGATCGGGATTGCAGCACGTGACACGCACTGATAATACGTTTTAATTAGACTTTTTTAATTTATCTGCATTTTTTTAATAAATATATTAAAAATATTGATATCAGTGTGACCGTGGATTTATCGTTAAAATATACCGTCGGAACCTCAGAAATATACTAAAATATATCGTTTCATTTAAAAAATATACCATTTATATACTGACGAATTCAAGTTTGACTATCGATACTATCGACTATCGTGCTTTCGTGTGGTATTTTTGTGCGATAACATTCAACCATTTGCCTTGGTCTGGCCGCACTGATAACATTTAAATTCCAATACTGTGCGCAAAAATGCATTTAATGTTCTTTAAACACATATAAATAACAAAGAATGCGTTTGCTATCAAAAGATGACTAACATTGACGGTATTCGGTGAGCGTTAACCAGTAAGTGCACTTTAGGCGTGGGTTGGAGTGTTGAATGCGGTGTGTTCGTCGTGCTCATTTACGCAGGCCTACGTATTTGGTCCAGACACCTTTGTGGTCGAAGTATGGTTTGTTCCGGGAACAAATGATTGCCTCCTTGAATACGTCTGCATAGTCCGACGGAATGGAGCTGTGCTTGTATAGATTAAATAGGAATTCATAGACCTGAAAGTCGACACAAAAATGATTAAGATGGTGGGAGATAGTTGAGTCTTTCTCACTCACCTTTGATTCATGGTCCTTCCAGAATATGTGGTCGCACAGATACTGCAAGCTCTCGGGAAAGAGCTTGAGCCGCTGCTTATCGTCTGTGGCCACCACATCGACACTGCCCAGCAGCACGGCACAGCCGGAGAGCACATCCACGGCCAGAACAAAGATGTCCAGCAGATAGAGTGCCCTGTTAACCTTCTCCTTGTTGGAGGCCTCGGCCAGCAGCATCTGGATCTCCAGGAATATTTCCATGATCCAGTTGCAGGCATGCTCATCGCTTCCAAAGGCATACAGAGTGGCAGCCAAGTGGCGATAGAAGAAGGAGCGCTCCTCCGTGCGCTTCTCGTAGGCATCAATAATGGGCGTCAGCCACTTGAGTGGGTTGGGCAACTTGTCGTTATACAGCACCAGATAGCATCGGATGATGGTGGCCTTTTTTAGCTTGCCTATGGGCGTCTCCCACCAATTGGCGGGCGTGGTCAGCCCGTCGATGGCATTCGGATGCAAAACGGCCACCACCTCTGTGTAGCGCTCAAACAGCCTCGAGTCCAGATTCATCGAGTCCATGTAGCGCTCTACAATCAGTGTGAAAACATCCAACACTTCGGGTAGGTCGCACTTTCCCGTAAAAATGTACTTGACGCTGTCCAACAACTTTTCAAAAAGGCATCCTGCAAACAAGATGATACGAGGTCATCGCCTGGACAAAAAGCAAGCCAAAAAAAGTTTAAACTCACCCTCGACAAAGTCGTTTATCTGTGACTCTTTGAAGCAATAGACAGCCACTTTCTCGGCAAAGTTCTTTATGATCTGAAGGCCCACGTTGCTGGCGATCTCCGGTAGCAGTGAGAAGAGCAACAGCAGATCCTCCTCGAAGCAATTAGGCTCGAATTCTACCAGGAAGTTCTCTAGCAAACGCTTCGCTGTGCCTGAGCTCGACGCCTGATTCTTGGCTATCATGATGCAGTATCTCCTCGCATCGAAGGATAAGTGAAAGAAGCTCGTCAGGCAGCTCCAATCGATCGGTGGTATCGGCTTGGGAAATTTCTTGGACAGCGCCCTGAGGGCAAAGGTCACTGCATAGGGCTCTGACACGTAGTCTCCGAAGCGGGCCTGGCTCACCATGTAGTTGGTTACTGCACGGAGCGGACTGGTCGCGAACAAACCCACCAGCTTGCGTGGCTCCGGCTTGCCCTCGGGCAGGCGGTAGACTCCACTCCGAAAGCCGTTTATTTCGTTGCTAATGTGATGGGAAATCAGATCAGCTGCTGCATCTCCACATTCCGGGCGAATCTTCTGTAGTAGCTGTACCCATACCTCGCCGGGCACGGTCTCTTCCTGCAGATCTACCACCTCTCGACCACTAAGTCCTCCCACTGCTCCACCGACAATCTCAAAACGAAACTGAGCCGGAATATGCCGCAGATTGAGCGTTGTTCCTGGCTCATAGCTCTTTAGGGCTGCCAGAGCATTGCGAACCTGTGCCGCATCTGTTCCCGGTCGACTGATGGCCTGCCACAGCTGCTCTAGGGCATCATCCGCAACTTTCTCGTACTCCAGTGTGGGTGTCTGCAGCAGCGGAACCAAGCCAAAGAAATGGTACAGAGACCTAAGGGTCTGTGGACGCTGTTCGCCGCGAAACTTGCTGCCCAGAGCGTGCCAGGTGGAAGCAATATTGACAGTGTGGCTGTCACACAATGCATAAAGAGCATCCAACGCCAGAGATGTAGCCAGATCCCCAGATTCATCGGTGCAGCTGTTTAACGTATTGCTAAGGTGAGGTAGCAGCTCCGAGCCATGCAAAGTTGGCCTGCAAAAGATGGATATAGGATTAGAAAAAGGATAAAGGATCGGTCTAAATTGTGGGCTACTTTTCCTGGCAGATTTCCCGCATAGCATGTGTTCGGGCTACTTGAAGCTCCCAGCGCTGATCGCCCTCCGGCAGCGGTTGAGCCACTTGCTTCAGCAGGAAGGGATAAGTGCGCGACTCCACGCGCCACAGTCGCAGATACAGGTCCACACAGAAGGTACCATTCTCGGTGGACAGATTTCGAATGGTGTTCAGAATCATGGGCACGTTGTCCTTCGCAAAACGAGGCATGTTTCAGTGGAAGATTCAAGTGATGTTCATTTGAGAGCTCACCTTGGATACGGCAAAATGGGGCAGACCTCGAAGCAACTCCAGTTGCAGCTCAGGATTGTTCTCGTGGGCCAGCTTGAAGATGTAGGTCATGAGGAAGTCGTAGGCGATGCCCTCGTTTACCTTAATGGTCTGCAAAATCACCTCGTAGATCTTGAACCAGCAGTCAACGGGCGGTTGTCGGGACAGAAAGAGGGCGCGCAAGAAGAGATGGAGGCGCTGGCAGAAGACCGTGTTTGACTTGACATTCAGGGCGTCGACAAAGGCGAAAACATCCTGATTCTCGGAGGCATCGAACGACTCCACAAGATTGGCCAGATCAAATGCAATCGCTATGTCCGGATGATAGTTGCGCATGTGGGCCGGCTTCAGTTGCTTGGTGGATATCCGCTCGCCCTCATCCGACTGTTGGAGGTCGAGCACACGCTGCACTATCTGGTTAGCCAGAGCCAGCCCCTCGGCGTGTATGAATGCAGTCTGAGACATCCACTGAATGATGCCATCCAGACACATGTTCAGAATGTATTCATGGCCACAGCGCTCCTGCACGACCACGAAGACAATGATCCGCAGCAAGTCGGCCAAGTAGAAGGGGGACAAGACGTGCAGCACTTCCGCCAGCAGAACCAAGAGCACATGGTAGTGGTCCCGCGTATGCTCCCGAGTCGCATGCAATACGCGAAGCAAGCACAGCAGACTGGGACGAGGATCAATGCCGTAGTTGGCCAGCTGTTTGATCAGGCAAGCCTGGTAGATGCACAGATCGATGGACTGGGCATGATCTGACTGCTGCAGGAAGTAATCGATGGCCTCGATCACCAGGATGCTGGTGGATAGACAGGTGCTGGCATTGTTGAACTTGCTCCACGACAACAGCTCCTGCATCAGGGCTCTGGCCTCAGGCTGGCTCTTACTCAGGCCGAGCAGGCAAGTCCAGATCGGCTTGACATCGTGCAGCGTTTGAGGAGTGCACAGCACATAGAGGAACACGGGACGCAAATACTCAATGCTATGATTGCGTATGCTGCGGACATAGTTTATATATCAATCAATGGTTGACTTTGTTAATCATTGAGGCCAACCTCTTGTCATGGTGCTGGCAGATGCCGATGATCTTGTTGCTCACATCATTCATGTTGACGCTGGAGTGCTGCAGCAGAGATATCAGTGGATGCTGTTGCGTCTTCAGGCCATACGAGCACTGATACGTCTCCTGCTCCTTCAGCAGCGATGTCTTCCGCTTCAGATTGAGCAGCTGAAGGCCCACTATGCTCTCCGTGATGATGGAAAAGTGCATCGGACTGAAATGGAAGATAGTCCGATGGAGGTCAGAGAATCCAAATGGGTGGGTGTAATAACAGTTTACAGGGCTTTGATAATCATGATGTGCAAGCTAACATTAAGGTGGAACGAACAGCTTTAACTGGCGTTTAGCTCAACTTCCGTTGCAGCACAGAGACGGCTAACGACTTGCACATATGCAAGGAAGGAGTGCCACGCGGGTAAATCGCTTTGCGTTTGACGGGGGTAATTACAATTCACGCGTTGGCCAGCGGCGATTGCCACCGGATGACGTCGTCTGGCCACTCGGGCCCTGTAATTGTGGTTTCTGCCCTGCAGGCCAATTAATATGCAATCCTTTTTGCCTACACTTGCCGCTTATCAAGGCTAATTCCTGCATTACATGACCGTTTGACGTCCTTCAGAGTGGATAGGGCAACGCAAACATTTCAAGTTCAATGCCAGACTTTTTCCTCGCTTTGCATATATCAAACAAACATTTGTGAGTGAAGCAAGGCCAGCAGGATGTGGCATGTGGGCGTTGTGGACAGAGTCCAAGGAACATGTGCGTGTAGGGAAACGGCTAATAGATTTTATGGCACTCCGGGCATAATCCTGGATCTAGGTTGGGGACTGGAAGATTAAGCACCGCGGATTGCGGTCAGCGGAAATCAAGTCAATGTCAAACAGCTTGGATTTCCTAGTCCTAGTCCTTTCATTCTCCCATTTATCACATGACGTGCGAAGTGCCAGGGCAATTAATTTGTAGCGCGCGGCACGGCACGCGGCAAGCGGAAATGCGAGGGATTGCGTGCCGATTGGAAGAACAATGTTAAGAGCAGTCCCAATCTGAACATTGGCAACCGCTAAATGGTCGGTTAATTGAGTGCTCCGGGCCAATTGCAGTCTGTTGTACTCCTCTCTGCTCGCAGTCAGTAATTTATGCACCTTTGCGAGCAATTTCGCAATTAGATTCACTGCGTTCCATTTAGCTTGGCTGCTGCTGCCACTGCACTCCGGAAGTACAGAGGCGCGCCCCTACGTACGTGTGTAATGTGGGTCGGGTCGTCGGTTCGGTGCATGTCCTTACCCTGCATTGCCCAGCATGGAGAGGAGTGTGTTCTGCACATTGTTGGCATCCAGCACACCCTCGTCGACCAGGCGCACCAGGGTCTGACAGCTCATTAGACTGAGCTGCATGTGCTCGTGCTTGCATTGTGTCTTGAGAAAGTCAATTTCCTTGATTTGATGTTCGGCCACCTGCTTCTCCCGGCTCTCGACGATTTTGTTGTAGACCTTCTCCAGGCAGGCGGCCAGCTTGACCACCGAGCTGTTGGGTTTTATGCTGCTGAACTCATCCATGGCTGCAACTGCTGAAATGGCAATAACAATTCACTCAGTTAACCTGCTAAAACTTTCAATGCCCACACACAACACCAGCGACAAAAACGCGATTTATGGTTTGTTTGGGCCCCGTGGCACACAAGGCAGTTTGAAAACGTTGCGGGGCGCGTGTCCTTTCTGCTACTCGGCCGCCATTCGAATGCCGAAGCTTTTTGAACATTCCGCGTTTCCATTCTGCAATATCGCGCGTGCTCCACCCACCGCACCAACACACTCACTCGAGCCACTCTACTGCTTTCCGTACCTTTCCCCGGGCTACCTCATTTCATGCCAAAGGGTGAACGTTTAAGCTGCCAGTTTGTTGTCACGTCGTTCAAAGTAGCGAAATTCGCGCAGAGAACGGAAATAAAAGGAAAATGAGAAAACGGGGAGAATCAAATTTGAGAAAAGCCGGCTATGGAACAGCTGTTCGGCCACAAATCCAATTGAGATGGCAGTGCTTCGATAAATCACGACAGCTGATCGCTGGTGGTGGCAGTTCCTCGGAATAATTATTATCGGAATAATAGTCGATGCAAAGTATTGATGCCGATAACATTTTGATAATTTTCAAATGTAACGAAAAATACGGTCTCATTGAAAAAATACCGCAAACATAATGACGAATAAACGCGTATTCCTCGTTTTTGAAATTCCGTCGAATATTACTAGCTAATAAGAACCCTCAGCGCTGCCCGCATAATTTTATCCCATTAATTAATCAATTTTTTACTTGACCGGTTTATTTTGAATACTTGCTTTTATTGGATTTTGTATAAAAAAAGGTTTTAGGCGTTTAAGTGAGTATGGAATGTAGGGACATTTTTGAGCTGAACAGGGACATTGTGGCGGGGAAAATCCCTCAACGAAGAGAGGATATCCCTCCACAAAATGAGAGCAAATGCACCCAAACTTGACCGCCAAAGAGAAATTGTTTGAAATATACGGCACCAATTAAGCAATGAGTGTACTTAAATAACTTCCAACCTTCAAACCTTTAAGAAGAAAAATAATCTGAAAGCCAAGAATTTTAAAAACGGTAACCTTTCGGCTAATGGACTTGTCCGGGCGCAGACCCTACGATTTATGCTTGACACCAACTTGACCCTATGATTCATTTACACCGTCTTCTTCTTCTGCTCCTGGTGCTCCTTTCCCTGGTTCTTCTTCACTGCTTTTTCAGTTAATTGACTTTTTGCATTTTTGCAACGCGCCTCGTCGTAAAATGTAATTAATTATGATTCTGCCGGTGCAGCTATAAAAATGTAACCAAGCAGAGCGAAAGTCGGCCAACGAAGTTTAAAAATGGAAGCCAGAGCTAAAAGGCGAAAAGGTACGACTACCGTCCACCCGTCCGGATCCATACCCAAACGAAAACTCTGCAAAAGTATAAAAAGCATCACGGCCGAGTTTAAACTGCAATCATTTATGGAAGCGAATCCTCAAAGTGGAGAAGACAAAGGTTAAGCCAAAGACAGGCCAACATAATGTCCGTTTCCGGTCCCGCACCCGGACTCTGTATTTTCGGTTGTGCCTCGCAACTCTTCGCCACCCCATACTCCCGCCACCACCACCTCCACCTCCGAATCCGCCATTCAACTTTGTCTGAGGATTTATGATTTTATTACCACAAGGCAGTGCTGGGTAGAACACGGAACCGAGAGAACAACAAAGCAGAGCCTGGGTAAACGGAAACATTTTTGTTTGATTCCATGACTTTTACACATTTCCCAGACCAACTTCCTCCCCATAGCAGGGCATGGGATGCCATGTGGTGAGGGGGAGGCGAGTGGTTGTGAACCACCAAACTGTTGCCGGGGTACTGCAATTTGATCGCATCGGTTGCCTTGATGTTAATTTTTTCGTTCAGATTTTAAGTTTGAATTTTTCAGGCTCAAAGGGATTTCGCGGTTCCTGTCTTGTGGTTCTTCGCTTGATAATCCCTTCTGTTGCTGAATCTGTCTCGTGTCACCGTTCTGGTTGCCAGGTTGGGCCACAAGTCCCAGGGCATCTGCTGTTTGCTTTTTCGATATAATAATCCAATGAACATCAGTTTATTATGGGCATACAAAACACCACAGAAAATTGTCAAGATCAAACACGACTCTTCAAGATTTACATATATCTGAGCATTTCTCGCCTTATAAGAGGGTTCGAGGGGACAAAGTGGCAAATAATTTAGTAAGTTACATCCTTGTCTTAACTTTTCGCTTCACTGAGATTGCTGTATTTTTGAGGTATTTTGAATCACATTCAATTATTATGCTGCGTTGTTTATATATCTTAGCTTATAGGTTTCTACGGCGGTTTTACCATGGAGAAGGTATTCAAAATGTTGGTGTGCTTTCGGTGTGCCCTCATCTTGGGCATTTCCCATAATCTATATGAATTTTTCTTAGCTCAGGGTGTTCAAAGATTGCTGAAAAGTGGCATACATTTTATACTCATACATAGTACCACCACACATTGACGCCCGTTTTTATGAACTGTTGATGTCGACATTCGTGCCGTGGCTCTGGTTCTGGTGGTTAGCACGGAGCGACGAGCACGTGGCACACAATTTGCATGCGTTCCGGCATGGCAGGTGCTCTGCTCAACTCTGGTTTTCCTCCCCGCTTCCATACTCTTCCACCAGCTTCCACCCGCTGGCCACAATCACATTGCTTCAATTAAATGGAGTCGACTCATTAATAATGCAGACATCGTATAGTCGGATGCTGGAAACAAAACATACATGCGTACATATACTTATTTTCTGTACAACAATTTCCATACTCAACTACAAGGAAAGTTGAATGAAAAGCGACAGCAGCCAGGCACAAGTGGAAAACGGAAAGTTTTTAAACATGGAATATATGAATATTTATATTCTATACGTTTGCACTCGATCTCCAGAAACTCAACAACTGAATATTTATAGATGTCACAGTCCAACTGACTGACTGACAGTCAGTTACTTACCGAGTTTCAGTCCTAAGTACATACGTATATAGCGCATACGCAACGTTGTCTGAGAAGCATTAATTTAAGATGAAGATTCTGCTTTTGATTCAGATATTTGAGAAACATAGCGGGTGGGAGCAGTGCTCTTAAAATCATTGTCAAAATTATTCCAATAGTATGAAATTACCACAAATTTTCCTTTGCCTACCTTGGGGCGCACTCAATCACCTTGTGGTCATACATTAGGTCTCGGCCTCCTGCGGCCCACATAAATTGTGGCCAAGACCTTTTCAATTTCCAACTTAAGTTCTTCTTTTGTACTGAAACTCTAAATTAGAAAAATGTTTAAATATATACGAGTCGGACATGGGGTGGCAGTGCGGTGGGGTGAGCACACACATAGTTTGTGTGGGTAAACATAATTTGTGCGGCACGTGCGTAAAATTTAATGAGGCAACCGCGACGACGCGACCGACAAATCGGGCTCGCGTTTCGTTGCCTTTTGACCCCTGGCCCCTGGCTCCTGGAAACCAGCGGAAAGAGAGCAACAAAAAAATAACATAAAATGGGATGTTGACTCTGGCTGCCAAGTGGTGTGGCAGGGTCTTTGGTACTCTCAACTATATGTATATATGTACGTATGTAGGTACATATCTACCGGGTTTTCTTACTTCTAAAAGAAATTTAATTTAAGTTATGGCGTGGGTTGGGAAAATATTTCATAATAAGACTGGGAATGAGTCGGTGGAATCTGCTTGAGCTTTGAATCGTTAAATAAGGTTTCACTCTAAAGACGGATGGATATTTGGAGAGCAAGTGGGGGCTCTGGAAACTGGCAGTAGAGGTTTCAGGTGGGGATATGAGGATTATGTTTTTCTCTATTGCTTTATACACCGTTTGCATTCATTTATTTTTCGCTTAAGGGCTTTAATAGAGTACTGACCAAATGGCGATAAATTCCAGGCGGGCCACTAATTAAGAAATTCAAATATCATCTGCCGCTAACACTAACCGCCACAGGATATGCGTTGGGACCTAAGCAAACTGACCCTTATGGGCCCTATAATGGAACCCCCCTTACAAACCATCCCCTACCACCACACCACTCTTGCTGTGGGAAATGCGTGACTTTGTGAGGGGCTAACGGCGTAAAAGCCCTTCGAGTATTTAAGCATATTTACACAATGCATGTTGCTGCTGCTGTTGTTGTTGTTGTTGTTGTTGTGGGTCATGCATTTGTTTACGTGTGAATACACCCCCCTCCTGAATTCCTTTTGCCTTTCCTCTCGACCCCCGCCGTCACGAACCATCCAAATTTGGGACGCTCGAGCGAGTGCCTGCGGTTGCAGAGTGTGAAATATTCTGCTCTCTCACAAAAGCGGTTGCTGAGTGTGTGTGAGTGTGTGCCATATCTTGTCTGAGGTCTGGATCTTGATGGTACCCCACGCACACGCACACACACACGCACTCTCACAGACACCCATTCACACTATCTCCTAAATAAACAAGTCCAATGCCTTGAAATTTTCCTGGTACCAGCTTGAATTTCCACCGAATTTCCTAACGATATGTTTGCAGTAGTTGCTCCTCGTCCGTATATGTATGCCTCGGATGCCATTTCAATTCATTTCCCCACATTGCTGCTGGCCCCGTTGTGGCATTTGATTTAACGGCAAGGGACCCTTTTAAATTAACAGCAGCAGCAACAGCAACAGCAGCAACAAGAGCAGCAAAAGTGGCCAAAATACTTGCCGGGTTTCGACTTGAAAAGAGTTGAATTGAAGAGGAGGAAACGGTAGAGTAAACACTTGAAAGGAAGCCTTTGAATGGCCTGACCGGGGACCAATAATGCAATAATTGAAGTCAAAGCTGGAAGTTTTTAAGTTTTGTTTCCTCTCCGTAAACGCCAATGGTTGCCAAGGGATAGGCCGTCTCATGTCAGTTGAATTTCCAGACCAAAAAAGGCTCTTCTGTCTCTCGATGATAATACGCAACACGAGGCTGCTAATAGGCCCCAGTCTCGAGTGAATTCTCCTCCAAAATTATTCTGAATGGAAATTCGATCGAACGTGTCTCAACTTGATGATTGGCGGTGGTTCCCTTCCCCAGAGCTCGCCGCCGTCCCCGGGGGCAACACAAACACCCAGTGGCGGGAAACAGCCAGCAGATTGGCTTGGTTACCTGTTTAAACGCTTTATTGACACCGGATCTAACTGTATATAAAGAGAGGCTTATGGATACTAAGGTGGGATTAGCCCTGAACAGGCGCCACCCCTGCGTTGGGTTGCGCACCGCCGCCAACCAGGTTGCCCAGAGATTGCTGCAAGGAGCGCAGGATGCCAATGGGAATCTGCAATGCCATAAGATAAGATGCCAGAAGGTAAAGATCAAATAAATCTGTGTAGAGTCGTTGCACTCACGTCAAGGGCCAAACCAACGGGTGAGGATTGGGGTGCCAGGAAGCGATTCTCCACTGTCTGCGGCCTCTGGACGGTCTTCGAGTACTTGTGGGTCTGCACGGTCTTCACATCGGTCTTCACTGGTGACTGTGGGAGGGGCGGAGAGGATATTCAGGTTAGTGTAAGGCAATAAAGGAACTGAATGCCGGAAGCCACTGCCGCCACTGCTGCCACCAAAAAGCAAACAAAAAGTCACATGCATCAAACGAAAGTTAAGGCAAGGCAAAAATACTAGGTACGAGTATATATGAATATTTTTTGGATTTGGAAATATGTAATTTCAACAAGTCGATGGCCGCATGTCCGGCAGCCTGGCCTGACCACGCCCACATTGTCCGCAAATGTTTTCAAATAAAATTACAGCAGGAAAATGTAATTCCGCCCTAAAGCGAAAGTTTATCCACCGAAAAGCCAAAAATTGCTGTTCTCCTTCGCTCTCCATATTCGTGGCTGTGTGTGTATCTCTGTGTGTGTGAGTGTGTGTGTGTATCTGTGTGCTTGTGCCGGTTTGTATCTGTATGTACGTGTCTGTATGCTTGCCACACAGCATCGTATTTGGTTGGTTGTTGTTGCCACAGTTACCTTCTCCTGTTCCGCCTCTGGTTTCCGCTCGTGCACTTCCTGGGTGTCGCCTGCAGGAGAATCGCTTTGTTGCAGCTGCTGCTGCTGCATCACGTATACGGTGCGTTGCCGCTGACGTGGGCGCTTGACGCGGTGGCGTGGCCGTTTCACAATTATCACCGATGTGGCAGGCCCAGTTGGAGGCGGATTGTGTGTGGCGGGCACGATGGGCCCTGCGGCTGCCACAACATGATTCTCAATGATTTCGCTGCGGTCCGTCTAACACATCAGCGGAGAGAGGGGTGCATATATTGATGAGTTCTAGTTTGTCGATGCACTGTCGATGCGCTATTCATCAATCTATCTAACACTCATACGAACTAAAAGCACTCACATTCACGCACATCCATGCTAGGCAATCTCTCTGGGAAAGTCCCATAAATATTTTTACAATTGATAAAGTAGGAGCTTATTCCTCTTTAGGGGTACTTTTCGACACTTATGCCAGCAAATTCCATGAAAACTTCCCCGAATACTTGTCCAAAACTTTACACACGAGTATTTCCTAAGCGATTTTCACTTGCTATTCGAAACTTGCTGGAATTTGTACAGTCTTCTCGTATAAATATGCATACTCACATCTTGCCTGATCAACGAATACTTCTTTGGGGGCTTAACCCTCTGGACATTATTGCTGACGGTGGGCAGAGCCGGAGGTGCATCTGGACCAGAAGTGGGCGAGACGGCCACTGGCGCCTGATGGACCGTGTGCTGTTTGGAGGAGATGACCGTCTTGCCGGGACTGTGTGCCTCAGCGCCAATATAGCCGTGTTCGCCAGCGCTGCCTCCCAGCAGGGCACTGGCGCCCACTGAAGGATTAGCCTGGGCAGCGGCATATCCAAAGCCATCAGTGCGTCCTGCAGAAAGAGAGAGAAGCAGGACAAAAGTGTAACTAAAATTAAATCAATCAAGAGAAGTGTAGATATTTCGTACCGTCAAGGTTACCGCCTAGACCAGCGGCGGCTCGTGAGCCCCAGGGGGTGCCGGCCGAGGCGCTGAGGCCGCCGTGGGCGGAGTTGCCAGTGAGGAGGCCGCCCAGTCCAGCATCGGCGTGGTAGCCGGCAAAGTTAACGCCCACCTTGCCATCGCGCAGCGTAATCAGCTTCAAGGAGGGAGGTTCAGATGTGAGAGATGTGAGGCTATAGCGAAAAGTTCTCTACTCGTTGCGTATACGTAATTTGATTGAAAGTTTCCTGACTTCCCAGAACTCGCCGACGAAAGGTCGGGAGCTGGTCAGGATTCTGGCTTAAAGCTTGGGCTTGCCGAAACTTTCCATAAGATGTTTGGTCGGGTTTTCAGTATAGTAATAGTTAAAAGTTTTGTCAAAACTTTTGCTGGTGCAAACAACACAAAACCCTTTGTGTCCGTTTAAGTAAGTTTCTATAATTATTCATATTTTTCCGCCTTCTACGGCCGCGAGCCTTTCGCAACTCTGCTATGGTACGAGTATCTAAAGTCGGCTAAGGTCGGCCGAGATGCCATGAGACCGCAATTCGACGTCTGTTCAAAAATTTGGACAAATATTTGCACAGTTTGCCGATGAGAAGCCATCGGAAAGATCTCCCGGCTAGCAGGCAGAATAATTTCGATTCGCTGATAAAAGATATCGGAGTAGGTGCGACAGATAAAATCGACGGAGAGCTTCAGTCTAACAATGGGTGGAGAGTATTTTGTGCTAGTTATCAATAATTATGACAGGTTCCAACACAGTTGACAAACGCAAGCAAACACCACCGAGAATGGTGTTATTCCCAGTGGCATAATGATCTCTGAATGCTCTTTCATGGGTAAAAGTTGAAGTAATTTTTGAAAATTTTATTTTCGATTTGTTATAGTAAAGAGAAATGCAGCTTTAAGGGTATTTATGGTACTTTTTTGCCTTGCTCTTTCTTTTGCACGCCATCGTGCAGTCATGAATACTGCCTTTATTGGGAATTCTTAGACCCTGACCACCTCCTAAACCAAGTCCAACAACTCCACCCAAAGTGAGATATCATATAATTACACGACAAGAACGAGGCAGAGAGTCACAGAGAGAGAGAGAGAGAGATAGAGAGAGTAAGAGTAAGAGTGTGGTAGGCCAGAACACCTGCCACTGATAACAGCTTTTCCATGGGGAGAGACACAGCGACAATATTTTATTTGGCCACCTGAAGGCGGCTCATTTGAGTTTCATACGTCTGTGGGACGAGCACGAGAAGAAGGTGGAACCAGGGAAAGTGAAAAGTGAAAAGTGAGTGCCCAGCTACACAAAAGAAAGAGAAGAAAGAAAAGCATTGGCAGAGGCAGAACCAGAACCAGAACCGCACTCAGAACGTGGCCTCAGAGTACTCGCAGAGTGGGCGAGGCGGACACATGTTGTCATGTTGACAAATGCTAGGGAATGGGAATTGAAGAGCAGTCAACTGTTGCTGCTGCTGCTGTTGCTTCTGGGGGGGCAAGTGCCGCTCGGTGGTGGCGCCTCAGTCACCTGGGGACATGTCAACAAATATGCCAGCCTGCTGTACACCGAAGACGTGTACCTAACGCCCGAGACCCCAGGCAGAGATGTGGTCTACGGCTCGCAGGTGAGATAAACAAATACATATATTATACACGACTTTATATAAATTTCTTAATCTCCACTGGAATCGCCACCCTTACAGAATGCCTCTGATAGCTACAGGATTACGGCTCTGCATGTGGAGGACCTCAGCAGCAGCCCACCAGCAGATGCCAACGGGACTGATGGGGCCGAGTCTCTGGTAACAGCGGGTGGCATTGGTGAACAGTTTGTCGTCCTGCACTGCCAACGGGGCCAACTATTGCTCGGGGAGGAATCGGCACATCTACAAGTGTCCGTCTATGGGCTGGAGCTGTGAAGATCGTATCTTTTTGAGTGCGTGTGTGGGAGAGCGTGTAAAAGCTGTAAATATTAATTACTATAGAGGCGACACTTGGATTGGCACTTACATTGTCAAGTGTAATAGTCACTTACATATGCATAGTATATACATATATATAGTACGAGTATGTATGCATGTGTAGAAAAGTACTCTTATCTTTAGGCACAACCGATAGGCTATTTAAGTTTGCTTTTTCTCTTTAAGTCTCCTCTCAATTTGAGAGGATTTTAAACTCGTTCGACATCAATTAAACTTTGTTTTTGCTAATAAAACACTTCCGCTTTGACAACATATATGTACATATAGTATGTATGTTTGAATCTTAATAGAGAAAGAACGCAATTTAATGATTCACTTTAGCTTTTAGCTACGCAAAGTGCAATTTGTGCAGGTGCTCGACATGGCCATAAGCCTAAGGGGGTCTTAGGCTTATGGATGTCTCTGTGCGTGGAATAATGAGATTCAAATGTAGGACAGACAGAGCCCACAGATAAATCTATTTATATATTACACACGCTCAAAATGCTCCCCATATGGAAAAGTATACCTAATTTCCACTCCTCTCTCTCTCCTCCATGAGATGGTTTTATGATTAGTTTTCATATGGTTTTAGGTCTGGGAAATGTAAACGCTTTTGCAAAATAAATTAATGCCCTGGTCTCTGTTATTTGCAGTGGGAAAACAACTAAAATGAATTAGAAAACATTTTAGTACTTCATATTTTTCTCTCTTTGTTAATCTTCTTTTCCCATTCAGACAAATATGCAAATGACTGATAACATAAAAATATACATACGAGTATAAATGAAATAAAATGAAACAAATTTACGAGTACCCATACAAGCAAAAAAACAAACAGAACTTTGTGGATTCTGTCAGGTTTAGGTCAATATTTGTCTGAAATGTTGTTACCATGCCCTCGAGTGATACTCGAGTTTATGTATTCATTTATGATATTATTTAAAAAGCAGGCATGCCATTGGCAAAGGCCACGGCACTGCCGTTCCCCTGACAAGGAAGCCATAATTGTGGCTAGTAAATTGCGGATAATGAAGAGTTGCTAATTAAAGATTTTGGCTGGAAGTTGGCCAGATTTAAAGGATAGGCTGTGCGCCCAGAGGGGCCAGCAAACAAAAGATATACATACATTCAGAAGGAGTGAGTGAGCACTTAGTTCCAGCCCAAAAAAATTGCTAACAATTTCTTGGCGCAGAGTGCAAAGGGATTGAATGACCGGCAATTTGCATAAATTCCGAGGAATCGCTGCTGGAATTGTGCCACACCACCAACGGTGAGGAAAACCCTTCTCATGGCATTTTACGTTCATTCCTAATTTTAATTCCCACAACCCGCACAGAAAGGATTTTTTTTTTTTTGTGGGCGTTTTCAAATGCAAATTTCATGCATGCGTTGATTAAAATCTTAATTCTATTAGCCCGCAAGCAGCACAACTGAAAATAGAAATAAACTTTCCGGATAGGAAAATTGTCAGGAAAAAATCCCTCAGAAAAGGTTTGTAAACAGAAAACGGGAAATAGGCAAACCAAAGCAAAGAACCTCAAGGCCAATGTGTGTGTAAAGATGTCTTCGGTCTGTTGAGTACACCTTAAAGTTGTCCACTGCTGTGACAGCTGGGGCAGCTTAAGCCGGTTTGAGGGAACGGATTAGTACTCGTATGTCATATCTAAGCCCTCCTAAAGAGGGGAAACCATAAGCTTAGAGAGTAGATGTGTAGTCTTCTATTCAGACTACACATCTACACTTTTCCATTGAAAAAATATGCTATGTAAAGTGGAAAACAGAACTTCGTTTTGGGGAGAATGTACTCCCCCTCTCCACCATCACCATCCCCATTAATCCCAGGAGCGACCTTCAACTGTCGAACGACTTGTGTGCAATGCGGCGTATGCTTAATATTTGTGGAGAAATGCAATTAAATGGATATTAGTCAGCCCAGGCAGTCAAAGTTCAAGGTAGCCAGCGGCAGCAGTTATTAAAATGATGTATAATAGTTGGTAGCGGCTCAAGTACCCAAGATTAATGATAAGCGAACGGGTCGGGCCAATGAGCCAGCGGAGTAGTTGAGTGTGTTAATAATTGCCATCCAGGGGGCAGGCATTTGCCTGCCTTGGGCTGGCAATTAAACGCGAAGCGTGCTGAGAAACTGCACACTAAAAATTCTTCAATGCCGGACATTGCACAACCATTTGGAGCCACTCGGGTCGGTAGCTGGCCAACCATGCACTTTGCCTAAATTACGGAATGTTCGAGTGTTCGACCCGTACAGCAATTAACCAACAGTCGGATGGCTTTATCCCCCCGCTGGCCGCACTTTCGCCGCAGACCGCAAATAAAATCAACGCCGATGCCAATGCCATTGCCACTGATTCCCAGTCAATGGCAAAGTGATTCTAATGCGAATTTCGATAATGTTCTCCGCCGATACGCGTTTGCGGGGCAAAGTTCTCAATTTCGGTCCACACAGTGAAAGCCTGCATATAAATAGCGAGTCGATTTTCTGGATAGCTTGAGAAATGCCTCATCATCAGTTGATCTATTAATCAAGTTAATGAATTCAGTGGCACTTGATCATTTGATTCACTGTTGGATGCCTCTGAATGAGTCATTGCCTTGTTTTTACGGATTTAAGATCTTGAATTGAGCTGCCGCATAAACTGCAGCCACATCTATGTAAATGGAAGCCACAGCATGGAGTTGCAAATAAATAAACGAATGCGCTCTAATTAAAATATTCTCCAAACGCAGAATCTGGTGGAGATTGAGCACGGCCGCAGCTTGAACACAAACCGACGCTGCAGCGGAAATAATGGTTTTGGGAGGTGGGCGAAAAACTTACCTGTGCGTGCACCAAGATGGCCGATTGCAGCAGACAAAGCACTCCGATAAAGGCGAACATTTTGCGCATCTAGAAAACAATCAAAAACGAAATAAATTCTAGCTGCTGGGCTCTTTTGTATGCGCAACGCGTTGGCAGAATTCTTCCTCGAACCGAGGTTTTCGGGGAGCGGCCATCTGGCGGAGCATAATTACGAGGCTTTCACATTTGATTTAAAATTCTGCTGTCTCGACCTGCCCGATCTCAATTAATTAACGCCACGGGCTGTTGTACCTGTTGTTGGGTTTCTTTTCACTGGCGAATCTGAGCGGATTGGTGGTACGTTGTTGTCGCGGCGCGTTGTCGCCTCGCACTGAGCTTGAGTCGTCGGCCTGGGCCTGGCTTAAACTTGAATTCTGCGAAGTGGATTGGAATCGAAGCGAGCGTCTACTGTCTACCGTCTACCGTCTACCGTCTGGTGTCTACTGCCCGCTGCCCGCTGACCGATGTCTGTTGTCTGTTGTAATGCCTCGCAAACTGGAATTGTGGCGCAATTAAATATGCAAGCGTCTATTTATATAGCAGCATCAAGCTGTTCTGTTTTCTGCCTTTCTTCCAGCTCCATGTATGCATTATCTCTCAAGCCTGGACACTGAACAGTAACGATGATGCAAGCTTATCTCAAATCTCTATATGGTCAGCAAAGAACTGGCTTCGATCTATTAGCACCTCTCTGGCACAGGGTCTAACAATTGGGTGAGAACTTGCCAACAGCCAAAACAAAAAACTAACAGACGAAACACTGTCAGTGGATAGGGTGAACTTCTAGTCTGGTCAGCTGTTGCATATGCCTGAAGATCGATGCTCAAAGCTCTCTTTATAATAGCCAATCAGTCGATTGGTGTTCAGTGACTCACAGCGAAGCCACAAATGGGCATGTTCTCTGGGCAACATTGCGTATACGCTGCTGCACTAAAGCACATCAGTTGGTGCAAATCATGGCAAACCGGTTGGAGGAATCGACTCGAGTCTGCAGTTTTGTTTTTGTGCTTTCGCTTTTTGGGTCCTCGTCCCTCTTCATTTGCCTCAAAGCTTTCGGCTCTCGATGCACGTGGCATGGGCAACTGATTGCTCACTGTTGCCATTGGCTGCAGTTGGGCATAGCGAGTAATTCTGGTGCACGATGTTTAACGAGGCTACATATGCGGCAGGTACGTATACAACATCCCTTTTCATTCGCGTTGCGGTGGGGATTGCATTGAAGCGTTGAATGCGGTGTGGTGGAAAGAGCAAACAAAAGAAGTCTGTCGGAAAGTTTCCTAATTTCTATCGAGCCGAACGACAGATACGAGCCCACTGGCATATCCATTTCTCTTTCGGTTTTTGGGGCCCCAGCAGACCTCCCCTCCGCCTTCGCCCCATGCTCCCAGTGCGGCTCCAGCGGTGGGCATTCTTCTTTTGTTCAAAGCATTTGATCATTAGGTATTCAAATGACAAACAGAGCTGCCGGCCAGTGCCACCATCTGTGTTAATGTGTTTCTGCCTTCTGCCTTCTGCCAGTGCCAGTGTCTCGGATGTCTGGCTGGCGAAATCCGCTGTGCACGTGCTTGATAATTTAGAATGCGATGGCCAAAAACCAAATGCCACCAAAAAGGGTCCAACAAGAAAATATAATTAAAAAAAATTCTTTTCGATTTGGTTTTCGTAGGTCCCTTGCATCACACATCAATTACTTGGCGATGGTTTGCTGTTTGCTCATTTTCTCGATGTTCTTTTATCTCAGGGTCTGTTGAAAATGAATTTCATTTTAGTGTATTTTCAATCAGAATTTAACATATTTCTCATTTTCAAACCAATTACAAAGGGAAATACGACGAAGTCCATGAGCATTTGATAACCTTTTATTCAGAGATTGCTCGAAGGGTCAGGAGGAGGAGGTTATCGACTGTCGAACGATGCCGATTGATGTGTTTATTAACTTCTGGTCAGGAAGCAATATTTGGGCATGACACGTTTTCATTTTTTCTTGTATTATATATTTATATTTATTTATTGAATTTTCTTTCCAAAATATGTACTTTGAACAGGGCTGCGCACAGTTTTAATAGCACTGCAATCTCTGTTGTTGATTTAATGTTGCAGCTTTTAGGCGCATGAAATATTAAAGCAGTCGTCGGCTGCACATGCAGTTTCAGAAGCACTGCCATCTCTTGCGTTGTTTTTTGCTGCATCTTTTAGGCACAAGAATTAAAGCACTTGAGTTTAGTCTGGAACCACTTGCAAGCAGTATTTGAGCTCCATTGATCTGGAGATTTTCGTCTTTTCTTTCTTGTAAATTTATTTTAAACGTAAATACATATAGTTTTTTTGGATTTTCTTTTTTGGGCGGACATAAACATCCTTATGCTAGTCTTACAACAATGTCACATATATCACAAAAGTCAAACATTAAGAAACAAACTATATAAATGCACACGAAAAAAACACACGTTAAACACTCTAGCATTCACTTAGAGAAATGCCAACATTCATGCACAACTACAAACTAATCGGGATTTGAGTTACGCCATCTCCTCTCGCATTGCCCTGCGCTGCGATACGGAGAACTTCGAATCGGCGGTGGGATTGGAGCTGGGATGGCCCAAGGGCAGAGCCGTTCCTTCTGCCACAGATTTTTGCGACACTTCCGCCGTTGCCTGCCGATAGCTACCGGTCAGACGTCCCACCATATTGTTGACAGCCCGCAGCGTCGAAATGGGAATCTGCGGAAAGTTCAAATGCAAAATCAGCAACTCTCGAATGGAAATAATCCCGGCCAGCTCACCTCGAAAATGCTGTCGATTAATGGGCGCAGACTGAAGAGGGGATAGCTGGGCTCCGAATTGTGTGCAGGCTGGCTGTCACCCACCGCCAGCATGGCGGCGTTGCTGCTGGGCTCAGCAGATGCTCCTGTTCCCGCACCTGCTCCTGCCCCTGCAGCCAGGCTACTGAACAGGAGCGCTGCATTCTGCTGCAGGCTGTTCATGGACGGACGCTGCTGGTACTGGCCGTACTCGTGGCTGGGGTAGAGCAGCATATTCTGCACTGGCATCGGTTGCAGCATCGTCTGAAAAGATCGGAATTCAGATTTTAATTTGAATACTCATACAACAACGCCAGGGGGAATATGCTGAGCGAGCAAATGGCACTCAACTGTGGCCATAAAAATCACTTTATAGTTTAAAGTGAACTGTGAGCAGGTTACCACAGGCCACATGGTGACTTACATCGTTTAACAGCACAAGTTCGTGACGTTGGCCGCGGGCATAGCCGGAGACGCGGGTGAACTCCGTGACCAAGTGGGACATCACCACCAGAAGAACGAACCAGACGAATCGGTCCATGGCTGTGATAATTATCTGCAAAATAAGAATAAGTGGTTCAATTAAACACTGATTGATGAATGAATGATTGAAGACAGTACATCATTGTTGAAGCTCATTCTGTGGCACATTGATCTTGGCTGATTTGAAATGTTCGGTATGCGCACTTGAACGCCACTTGTTAGGTTTGGTCCGCTTTCAAACGGTGCAAAGTCAAGTTTCTGTCATGCAACCAATGCGACCCGCTCCACAACCGATCTCCACTGCTGCCACTTGGCCAATGTTCTGGGCGGGCAACCCAGGCCCCGAATGCGGCTCATGGCTCACGGACTAATCGTAGGCCAAACATATCAAGTTTTAGAGTGCCAGGCAACGGCAGCCACTGTCAGCCACTGGCAGCCACCGGAGCTCTGCCACAATTTGTTACCCGCCTGTTTCGGCCTGTTGCTGTTGAATGGAGCTGCTGTTGTGGCTGGGGCCGCTGCTGCTGCTGCTGCTGATGCTGCTGGGAGCCGATTCTACGAGCTGGGGATTCTGAAAAGTGGATTAGACCAAGGCCAACTTGCCGCGTGGCATTTGCCAAGCGTAACCAGTTTTTGTTGCCAAGCTGTGTCTGTTGGCGGATGCATCGAGCTTTTCCATTTGGCAGTGAGTGAATTTTCCTTGCCAAAAAAATTTCACGAATTTCGAAAGCCATCCAAGGCAAAATGTCCAAATGCAATGAACTTTGAGCCCGCTTTTGGAAATGGCCAAATGTCTAGATACACGGCATATACTGGACGTATACGAGTATGTACGTATATATATAAAAAATCCATCAACGGCTGGGTGTCTGGGGGGTCAGCACTTAATGCTCGCAAAACAGAAATCAAAGCATTAAAGCGAGTGCAGGTTGGGTCAGGTCCGGCAGGGAGGGAGGACGAGATGAGAGGAGAGGAGAGGGAGATGGCATCCAACGAGCCATGACAATCGGTCAGCTGACACTGACTTTGCGAGACCCATAGGTCGGACTCTGCAATTGCGACTGTCTAATTGTTACTCGAAAAACAATTAAACGAGCGTTTATTTGTATGCCGCCAACACTTTTGAGATTCTGTGGCAGCCCTGACACAAATCGCCAGCAAGGTGCAAGCAAAGACGGCCACATGTTGCCGCTTAATTAAACAAATGAACGTATCTTTGGCCCGACCCTTGACCCACGCAGACAGGCAGAGAGGGAGTCGACAAAAGATTCTGCTTGGCTTTTTGCCAGATAGCTTGAAAACCTTACACAACTCGATAGACCGTGCTCAAATAAAAAAAAGGGATTGAAATGTATTTACGGATGCCACAAATCAACCGTGGAGTTGTCATTGTGATTTACTCGGGTGGAAATATAAAAATAAACAAACATCCTGTTTTGATATTCAGTTGTTTCATTCGAATGAAAATCAAATTCATATTCCGTTTGGACCTTGTTTCTCGTTAAATCCGCATTTGCATAATAATGCGCATACCAAGTGGACAATGATTGTTTAAGTTGCAAAATTTTCTGGGTCGCAGGCAACTCTTTTTGGCTCCGATTCAGCAAAGCAGAAAAGTGTTCTCTGAAACAAAGAAAACTTTGAATACATTTCCATCATTGATTTATATAAAGATGGCCCAACTATGTTAGCCATTTATTACAAACTGAGCAACTTCGGGCAAAGTGGAAAAGGTTCTCTCTAATTAAAGTCACATCAAAACTATTTTGAACAAATATAAATTACAGGACAAGCTGCTAGTGGGGCAGAGCCGAAGTGTGTGGAACTCGAGCTGCTTTTGCTGCTTGATTTATATGCAAAGCCACCGAAACACACAGATACTCGTACACACGTACACACACACATTCCACACTAAGTGAATTGTGCGTAAGAATGCATTTTCTGTCAGATTCTATTTGCATGAAAAAAACCTCTCAAGTACCACAGAATGAAAATTGGGAGAAGGGTAGACGGGTAGAAGGGGTAGACGGGTAGAAGGGGAGCGTTCTGACAGCATGAGTATTTACCGGTCTTTTCTTTCGCCTGCTGAATGTTGCATGTTGCTTTATGCAATACAAATTGAGTTTGTTTCCATTCGACCAAATCAAATTACGGTCAAAAGCACTATGAAGTATTTGCGAAAGAGATTTGCGTGTGGCCCGATGTTGGTCGGAACGAGTTTTTCCACCACACGGGGCGTATGAGCTATGCTTGCTCCTCAGCATGTCACTCATACGCCTTCTTGGCAACCAATTGTTGCCATCGTTTGGCGGCACTCGAACTTGAGTGGCCGCGTGTGTGCGGGTTGTGTGGGGCACTGACATTCTGTTGATTCGAGCGCGCAATAATCTTTTCGTTATTCTTACTCAGAATTTTTGACAAATATTAGATGAGCAAACAATAGGCTAAACGCGGGCCTAGCCAACAGAAGAGCCGCGCTACCATTTTGTGGGCGCAAGCCGTGCGTGGGCGCGGCACCAGTAAGGATCCATATAGTAAATATAATTCTATACATCCAGCAAACAGCCAAAGAGATTGAAGAACTTGAAGATTCATCAAGTTGAGGCGGCCGCCAACAAAAAAGTTTCTGTTTGCCGACAGTCAATAAACGGTAATTACTTTGCTAACAAAATGCTATAGGTGGGGTGTTTGGAAGGGCGTTGATAGGGGGCGTTGGTATTTTGGTATGGCTTGGGCGGTTGTCAGAATCAGAACTGACTCTTACTCATTTCCCTTTAAGTGTAATTATAGTTGCAGTCTACATGTCGCTAAACTTTTGCGCTTAGGCAGAGAAGTACTAATTATTAGGAAGGGAGACCTCTCTGCCTACACTCGTCCAAGCAGTGCCACACAGTCTGTGATATAGTACTTAAAGGGTGTGCACATGTACTTATATACGCCTTATCCTTAGTCAAAGCATAACCCAATCATCATTGAGTAATCAGTCCCTACTTAAACGCTGCACAACTGCCTCGCTTAGTCACTGTATATTTCTGGATTTGATCAATTTAAGACTTTTCCAGTCCACTGCCCAATATTAATAACTTTTTCACTCGTTCCCGCTTGGCTGCCATTGACCTGCGTTAGTCATTATGCTTTTTATTTTTATTTGCTTGATTTCACTCAATTTCACTCACAATTAGCCACATTTTTAATTTGTATATAATTAGCATTTGATTTTTCTTTGCTTTCGTTATGTCTCCTCTCGTCTTGACTCGCTGCCTACGCTTCTGACTCCTTCTTATTTATGTATTTGTTGATGGCTTGCGGCCAAGACTAACTTTGAATTTGTTTTTCTCTCAGTGTTTTTGCTTTTGCTTTCGTTGTATGTTTGAATTTTACTGTTGCTTTCTATTGAATTTAGCGATTCGTTTTTATATCATCGTGCCCAGAACCGAGTTGAGTCGAGCCACTGACGAAGTTGATCCGAACGAGTGGCCCGGGCCCTGCAGCTGTTTGTTCCCCGACTTTGCCGAAAATGAATACTAATTTATTCTAATCATTTCAAATCCAATATTGAATCGGGGTACTGGTTATGGGTGTTCTGTTTTCTGGGCTGTAGGCCCTGGGCCAAAGGCTTAGCCAGAGCACCAACAGCGGCGGCAAAAGCAAAAGTGTTGAAAACGAGTTCTCTCAAATATGCCCGCTGTTTGTCTATGCGCTAATTGTTTTCATTGATTATTAATTTAGATATTTTGCGCCTTGGCTGGTCACAGGATAGGGATAGGGAAAGGGATCCGAATGGGATGGTGTTTGTGCAATAGCCCTCTGACCTCTGCGAGTTGAGTTCCCGGCATAAACGACGCTTTTGTTTCGCAATTACATTCAAGTGGCAGTGGCTGCTGCCCGACTATTCTCAGGTTCCCTTTCGTTTTCCCATGTTTGTGGGTCGCAACCACCGCTTGCTCCATGGGATCTAAGTCGCGTAGCGTTCTCGGGTCTACGGTGGAGTGTCCAAGCAACAGTTTCGTTTGGTTTCATTTGGTTTTGGTTTGGTTTTAATGAGGCAGCACTAATTAGCTGCCAGGGCACTCATCAGAAGTGCCTGCGGGCGTCTTTATAATTTATTTCATATTCTTTTTGTATTCCGTTCTCCCCTCCTCTCTCTGGCTGGCATTTATTTATTTTTTTTTGGCAAAGCAGGAAACTCACCTCGTTCGTGATGTAGACACTGCGTGCCGGAGTGGAAGCCATTTTGGCAGTTTAGTTTATGAGAATGTAGAGTGGGAAACGCGGCCAGAACTATTGCCAGAGCTCCAGTACGAGAGTTCTGAGAAGTGCACACATGTGAGCGGCTGCGCGACGACTGGCAGCGGGCAGCGCATGCGCTGCTTATATTTCATCACGTAGCCCACTTTTACAGGTACAACTACAGCTAATCATGCAGTCGCAGTCGCAGTCGCAGTCAGCGCTGCCTGCAGTCAATGTAAAAGTTTGCACATGATCGAAAAGGGAGAGAGAGAGAGCACGCGAGAGAGCACTTCTTTGCACAGCTTTCTCGCTGCTGCTTCTG
Source organism: Drosophila pseudoobscura (assembly GCF_009870125.1). NCBI lineage: Eukaryota > Metazoa > Arthropoda > Insecta > Diptera > Drosophilidae > Drosophila > Drosophila pseudoobscura. The sequence goes on along the minus strand of NC_046680.1, from coordinate 12,816,620 downwards.
TTGGTGATTTCGTGTGCCGCTTTTAACCATAAACTGGTTTAGGAAAAGCTGACAGTCAAGCTTTCAATGTAATTGCCTGACACACTTTTTGCTAGCATCGCCCACGGGAATGGAGAGCTAGCTTCAGCTTCAGCTTCAGTTTCAGTTTCAGTTTCTCCCTATCGATTGCTCACCGCTCTCAATGCCAGAGAGAATCCGCAGAGTACGAGTATCTGTAGTTCATTGCAGTTCACTGAACCTACCTGATCTGGCTCGGCTCACCGTCGGTTTGACCGAGTTTCGACGACAGGTCTCGTTCCACTACAATAAAAACCTATATTTCAGATGATGATGATGATGATGATAATGATGATGATTGGTTGTGTGTGCATTTGCAGTTGGGATCTACCGGAACCGCCTTGAACTCGTCAGGCCGCCTGCCTGCATACTAAATAATAAACTCCGTACAGAACCAGAAATCCAGCGGTAGCCCAATATCGACATTGAATATGCAAAAATGTACGAGATGCAAGTGCGATGGGGGATTGGGGGAAGCTTAAAAGAGTATGGAAGTAAATCCAGAAAAGAGTTTAGACATTTCTCGAGAATTTTTGGGTATTTTTGTGCTAAGTAACAAGTTACATGGCTCAAAAATGTTTGTTGCCCACAGCGATAGCGATTTCATATTTCCATACTTTCAGGTTATTGTTCGTGCACATTCATCTATCAGTTTTGTTTCTTTCTTTCGAAAATATGATTTCCCCTCTTTCTTCTATTTGTACTAGGTTCATTATTTACTTAAAGTAAACCGGCTCGGAGACCGGCATGATCTACCCCAATGTGCTAATTGGAATCAACTTTTAAAAGTACTTTATTAACCGTTCGTATATTGAGGGTAATCAATGCGCACTCACATAAATAAGTACACAGACGGTACGCTGTCCTCGAATGTCGATTCAATGCGAGTATACAAGTGCTAATCTGCCTCAAAGCAAGTCACGTGTAATATTCCCATCACATCCCATCTCTCTTTCTCCTTTTTTCCTCCTCTTTTGCTTGCCGACCCTTTGACTGCTTAACCTTTACCCTCGAAATGCATTAAGTCGCAGGCAAACAAGATTTGTAAAGCATTCAACCAAGTATGAATCACGTTGAACCGGGCCCTGAGTCAGTGGGTTGCCTTTCTTCCACCTCCCACATCCCACTTCCCACCTCCCACCTCCAGTCCCTCTCTCACGGCACACCCGCAGCTTGCCCTTGCTAAATATCAACAGACAGACAGATGGGAGGGAGCGGCGAATGTTTGGCTGAAGTTTCAGTGCTGCTGTCTGATGAGAGGGTCTACAATCAGATGCGGCTATTTGCATTTGTGTTTTTTCCGCCATTCAATTCAACAATATTTGTTTGCCAATTGTACAAATTGTAAATCAACACTCAGCCATAGCCATATGCATACACTAAGCCTTAGCCGTAGTCGTGGCGATGTCCAAACTTTTCAGTTGGATGCAGGCCAACAGTTATTGACCCTCAACTTGAACTAGAAAACCAAATAACCAGGCAGCTCAAAGCGTTAAATTGAATTGTATGTTCGGCTGGTTGGTTTGGTTGGCAGGCCCCTCCTTCCCCACCAAACAACAACACCCTGTTCTTAAACACTGTGTGAGTGTCTAAACTGTTTTGTTGTCTGCTGACAATGCATAAAATTTGAATAGCCAAACAACGAGCACAGCAACAGAAATATCAGCAATAGCCTACCGAAGCATTTGATACACTTTCTATGGAATATATTTTAAATAGTACAGTACGAGTATAGAAATGAAGGGACTAACCATGTAGGGGAGCAACGAACAAGGGGAGACAGATGATTGATCAAAAGTACTTCATTGACTTCTCTGCGTTGCAAACATCTGATCAAATTCGTAATACCCTCTGCATGGGTACGACTATAACAAACAGCATTTAACTTGGTTTTTGCACCTATTTTTTGCTCTGTATACTCGTATTTCGCTGGTCACACTTATGCTCCCGCAGCAGCAACAACTACCACAGGCCCCCGGAGCAGAGCCAGGCCCCTGACATTGCTCAGGGTCATGGGGTTTTACTGTATAAAGTGGAAGACAAACCTCATTAGCTGCCTTTGCATATCGGAAGAGGAGACACTGCCAGAAGAGAGAGAGAGGGATAGAGAGTGAGTGTGTCGGACCTTGACATTGCCATGGTGTATGTGAGTGTCAGTTTTTGAATTAATTTCATTCCCACTTTTACACTCTATACGCTCTTTACACATTTATATTCTACACTTTAGCATTTTAGCACTCTTTCGCTCTTGTTGTGGGTGTTTTCCCTCTGCTCTTTTTTTGTGGAGCAGAATCTGGCGATTGTTTTTGAACGTGACCTTTTAGCGGAACGCTTTGGATGAAGTGGATATTTTTAGCTATTCTGTCATGCCCCCTGGCACCACCCACTTTTGCTACGAACGCACACGTGCAGATAAATATTAAGTAAGGAGTGGGGGAAAAAAATACAAATAATACAAATGATTATCTCCCATACCTGCCATTTTTTCATAGCTTAAGAGCATTTGATTATTTGTTTAGCGACCTGCTCTTTGTTGCTTTTACTATTGTTTTGTTGTTCCCGCATATGACAATTATTTTGTATGTTGTTTTGTGTCCGCTGAGTTAATTACCCCCCCAGAAAAGTTTTACTGGTGGTTTAGGTGCGTGCATCGGTGGGTTGTCTGCCCCACCATCGGGGTTGAGAATATAATCAAAGATTAGGTACGACGAAGTCGCGTTTAACTAGTGCCGCGAGAGCGCTGATCAGAGGGGCAGGTGAGATAGCAGTTAGCGAAGAGGGCGTGGCAATGCTATCGTCAATCAACTAACTAATTAATGGCCCTCTCTCCACTCGCGGTGCCACAGGAATGACAACCACTTTATGCCCAAACAATCCATGTAATTAATTTGAATTAATTAACGTGCATCCTGAGGCGGGAGAACATAGAGGAAAAGCGCCCGGAGACATTTGATTACATTTAATCCAATTCTTGGAATGCAGCAATAAATGCGCAACTGAAGCTCGGCAAAAGCCGCAGCAAAGAAGTAATTTATTTAATGGTTCTGCAAAAATCCCATATCCCATATCTGCGTTCGTCTGTGTGTGTAAATTTAATTAAATTGAACGCCCATACCACCTCTGCAAAAGAGTCTATTAACACGCTGCAGCTGAGGTTGAGGGTGATGGAGTGGAAGAGATCGCGGGATTCGAGTGCGCGATGCCGTGTGTTTGCCTGTGGGGGGCCAGTCCTTAATTAATTTAAATGCGGCCTCTGGCTCCGCTACTAATCAACTTAAGCGCACTTATCAATTAGCTGCATATCCAAATTTTGTACGCAACATTTCATTGTGTGTTCTCAGATCTGGATCCGTTTATTTTACATTTAAGCTTTGGCCATATTTTGCTGCCATTGGCTTTACTAGAAGTGAACTGAAATGCTGGTAATTATTGAGTATGCTAATGCGGATAGAAACGGCAGACCTCATGGTGGAATATATAGGGGGAAATCCAGGGACAGACAGAACGGGTCCCGCCTGGTGCGTTGATTGATTTATTATATTCATTCCAGCCGCCAGACATTGACCATACTGCCTTTTAAATGATATGCTCTTATCCGGTCAACAATCTACAGTTTATATATAGGTTTTAATGGAAGCATTGCATTCTTCATATTTAATCTAAAGAACTTTGCAATGAAATCCTGTTGCACTTGTTTTCTGTTTCTGTTGCCTTTTCTGTTTTATTTTTTTTGGCCTCTAATTGCCTTGCCATTTTTATTACAATCTCTTTCTCTGACTCATCTTGCCTCGCTCTGTTTCTCTTTCTTTTTCCCTGACTCATCCTATCTTATCTCTTCATCGCTCTGTTTAGTTTTGGCTTACTCTGTAGAGTACAATTGTTTTTGTTATTAGCTTAATTGCTCTCAGTGTGCTCTGGGTCTCATTAATAATGAAAAGCGAGAACGAGGCAAACCAGCTCTCCATGGGTTAAAGCATAGAGAGAGAGAGAGATAGAAAGAAAAAAAGAGTTGGAGAGACAGAGAGATTAATGCTCTATGTACTACGCTTTATCCCCGCTTATACTTTGCTTGATTGTGGCTGGGGGACTACGTGACATAGATCACATTTGAACGCCGGTCCAATCTACTGGCTTAGAACTTGGAAGAATAGATACATATTCCTTATATGCAGCTCCCGAAACCCACTCAAGGCCCACTCTATATGCAGCTGCGCATGCCCCATGACGCAGATCCACCCGGCTTCTGACGTCCAATCGTGCCTAAACGTCTAAATATATCGATCAGTTGGCCAAAAATGCCGTCACATCGGGACACCGCACTTCGATTTCCGGTGCACATTGGGGGCTTAAAATACTCGTTGTAATCGCAGCGGGCCGCTGTTCTGGCCGACCATTTGCATAAATTATACCAGCGTTTACTTTCGTTGCGTCTGAATCTCTTACGTAATTTGACACGCACATAATTAATTAGAATTTAAAGAAAAAAATGTTAGCAGCGAGGCCCGAAAAATGCAAATAAAAGCAAAAGTTATAACTGCCAAACATATGCAAATGAGTCTGAATCATTTCCAAGTATGCGAAGAAAACAACAACGGACAGACCAGACAATGAAACAGAAACAGATGACGATACGAGTATATTTGCGAATATTTAGATAGCAGATGATGAAGAACAGAACAGAACAGAACAGAACAGAACAGAACAGAGTTCTCAGATCTTGTTATCATCATGCCGCTAAGAACCAGAACCCGAAAGAAAACCTAGCACATGGCCAAGAATTAATCAGTTTGCCAAACAAATTGAACAAAGACTCGTAAGAAAATAAAACCTGAACGGGTTGCTTCGGCAACTATGTGAGTCCCAGACAGAAATCGGCTCTCTGTCATTGTCCATCCCAAAGTCTCCCCCAGCTCCACTGTGATCGCAATCAGAAAACCAAAAACCGTCCCAAGCCTTGTATCATTGTATCATTAGAATAAATATCAAGCTGATTGAGCAGCCATTAACATAAGAGATAACTCCCATTGGGCACACCAATTTTTTGTATACTCTAAGAGGTTTTCAAAACAGATATTTACAGGTCTTAAGTTAGTGGGGGATACTGTTGTCCCTCTCCGCAATTAAATGCTTTTGTTTTAAGATTCCCAACTCAGTTCCCAGTCATTTTAACGGTGGGAAATAAAATTCCCTCTCTACCTTTTTGCCATTTGCGAAAAACTTTCAACCAAAACGAGTGATAAAGTTTTCCACAAAGTGTTCGCAGGTCACAGAGAAAAAGTTTTCACGCATTTAGGTCATATTTAATGGGCTCCAGATTATGAAATGGAGTTCTAGTTTGTGTGGAACTCGATGAGGATATTGTCTTCTCTAAGCATAGAGTCGGGAACAACTGGAGGGTCTTCCATTTGTGGTCGGACACTGGCCGAACGCCTTACCTTGTCCAGTTGACTGCGTCTCTCAATCATCTTGGGGCTGTCTTTTTGTCTGATCTGGTCTGCCCCCAAAACACACTTGAAGCACTTTTCACTTGAGACTGCACGCGAGCACAAACTCACTCGCACGGACGGACAAAGATGAATAATTTATTATTATTTGCTTGACTAATTTCCGCTTAATCGCGAAACGTATTTTTTCTTTTTTTTTTGGTGACTCTTTGTGGAATGAAGTAGTGTATCTTTCCGAATTCTAGCGGCGCTCAATGCTCAACCGTCTCGCGTTGTATGAAATTCGCAACTGAACTGAAAGCCAAGCACTTAAGAGTCTCTTACCAACACTCAAGCTCCAAGCCCCAAGCTCCAAGCCTCTCCTGGCCTGGTCAACTCAAGCCGGCAACGAAGCGTCTCACGTTTTGTTTTCTTTTTCTTTTCGTTTCGTTTCGTTTTATTTTTTCTTTCTTTTTCTCGCATTTGTAGTGAGCAGCTTAACAAGCGGGCGCTTAGCGGGAGCGGGTTGCTGGGCGAGTTTTTCAGTCTCGGTCGGCGCCTAACGTGTTTGCTATGGGCAGCCAGCAGGAGGATTGGTAGGTGGATAAAGGGCCCGGGGGCATGGGTATCCGAGCACGTAGCTCAGCTGTGCGCGTGCGCAGTCGAAAAAATTACGCTCTGTGCAGACAGATGTCGACGATGACGATGAGGATGACGATCGGGCAGACTTGCTATAGATCGTGAGCTGGATACCTTTTCCCGAATGGGGATTTTAACGGGCAGAAAAGTGGGATGGGATATCGATCATATTCGTCATAGAAACTCAATTGAATAATCCACTTCATGGCTTATTTAATTTCGATATCGAATCAAGGGTATCCAATATTCTGGCTTCATAATGCGCTCCCCCTTTTGCAACTATTTTCAAGTTTTTTCTATCTCTGTTGATTTTCTGTCGAGTGTGAAAAGGCAGCAGTCAGGCATAAGAGGCTAACTGATTAGTAGCCGTTGCCGCTGGCTCTGGGGTACGATTGCTTGACGGGGGCTCTTTAAAAAACGCCGTGCTGTGTAACCGATTAGTAACTACATATACTCGCACTCGAGTGAGCTGCTGGTTTTTTTTGGCCCGGTCATTGACGTCTTTGAGGCGGTGGCAAATTGCGGACTTTCTTTTCCGCCTATGCCGCAATCAATTGGCCATGCAGTCAAAAAAACACACAGTGCAGTGGTGGATCGCACCCCCAAGGGCGGGACGGGGCCACAACTTTCACTTGGCCTCAGTCCAGGCGGGTGCATCACTCGACCCGAGGGGACACATATCTGCTGGTGTGGGGTTGGGGGTGCAAATATTTGTAGTAGTTACCTTGCTTGCGATTTGTTTCGCACTTGATTTGTTGTCCGGAAGGCGGGTGGCTGCAGTGGCGGTTGCAGGACTCAGCTTTTCTGTAAATTTTTCCGGATTCTCGTACTCTTTAGACGGCTACTTGTTCCATTCACACTGTGTGCTCGGTGGTCTAGAAACTTTGCCTGACTGACATTCGCCCTCTCGGATCCATTGTTATTTATTGGCAAATGCAGCAATTGCTGGTGAAATTTATTGATATTTATTGAACCATTTGCATGGTCGGCTCTTAATTGCTCGCCCATTTGAAACAACAGAAAAAATAAACTCTATGTGATTCAGGGCATGACAAATGATAAATCAGAAAAGAGCAAAAAATCGATAGCAAAAAAAAAAAACCAGTCGCTAATGATTTTGGCCGATCCGGGATGAGATGTGCGCCCAATCAAATTGGAGTTTAATTCGCACACTGACTTCCTGCATAATAAATTGGGGGCCGAGGACAATAATTGGTCCTGGTCCTGTACGTGATTCTATTTCGGAACAAGGTTCCCCGTCCCCGGAAATGCTTGAATAATCGCAAGATGTGCAGGCATCGGACGGCCGACACAGATGAATGTGATTGGATAGAGATTGGGCATGTGAATCACACACACGTGAATCCATTTGGCAATTCAATTTCGGTACCAGCTCTCCCTCTCCCTCGCCCTCTCCCGCTCTGTGTGGTAGTAATCAACAACATTATTGCAAGGATTATTATTCCAGCTCCAGGTTCATCTTCAATGCTGTGGTCACAGAATACACAAACACAGGAAACGCATTATACGTACTTGCTAAAATCGTCTCTCGACATTCGTATATACTCTCTACTGAAGCATCAATGCTACAAAGAAATTTCATTTATTTTATTTGCACTTAGAGGTAGAATATAGAATGCATAAAGATTACTCATACACGAAAAGACCCCATTTCTACTGGGTATGTGAAAGCGGAAATTCTGGCAAGAGCTTGGGCCAGATATAAGTCTCGGATTTATTTCGCACTTACCAGCTGTTGCTTCTTGGTTTTGTTTGGCTTGCAATTATGCGAATCTACTCAGTGGATGTCGCCAAGTACACGCCCCGCCCCGTACATTATTTTTCAAGTTTATTTTTAACCGCACGCAGTCTTTTATAATTGCCAGCCCGTGACCTTAAACATAAACATCTTAAGACCTGAGTTACGTGAAGTTGGGCTTGGCTTTGTCGCTTCTTGGGTCCCGTGTGTGAGGCTGTGCGTCATTGAGTCGAGGCATGTAATGTGTTTGCTCGAAGCCAACAAGCCGGCGAGATTGTACGCGTGTCACAAAACTTTAACCGCAAAACTCAGTGAGTCAAATGAGACGTCTAGCTCTTGTCTAATTTTCGTAATTGGTTCCATTTATCCAGCTCTTTTTTGGTCAAATGTTTCGCTCTGTCTCAAGCTTTGAGAAATATCACAATCGAAACGATTCGTTTCTGATTGATTACATTAAGTGAAGTGCAAAAAATAATTGCCTGTCTTCAGCTTGACTTTTTGCTGATGTCTATGTGTCTGTGTGTCCAAAGGACGAGACACTAAACAGAGCAATCGAAATAAAATAGAAATGGCGGTCGCTATGGCAGTTGGAGTCAAACTTTTTAAGGATGCTTAGGAAATTAAGTTGTATAGGTAAATCCTGCAAAATGGTTGTTTGTCGGAGCCTAGATCCGAATGAATTGACCCTGGATTATAGGGTAGGCGGGCACCTGCCTGTTACTAGCGTCTGCCTTCAATGAAATGTCAAATTTGGCTTGGCTTCTCTTTCCACGAGTACCACCCTCCATCCCTACATCCCCCCTTTGCCACTTTGTCTCCATCTCTGTCTGCAATTATTCTGGTATCTACGTTCCGCTGACTGCCTCCACAATGTCCCACCATGAGGCTCATCTACCAGGCATTTGATGATCACAAAATGAGGTTTAAATTGCTTGGGCAATTTAATGTGATTTTAGCAAATACATATCTCTGGCCGTAACAATCTCAACAACCTATCGCTCGAAATATGTCAAGGTTGTCATAGATATAGTGTGCAACTATTTGTAGCTGCTTGATATTTAAATTTAAAAATGAAAACAGTAAGAAATTCTGATTTAATTGCATATTCCGGTGGCCATTTAGCATGGCCCTCACCCCAGTTGATGCATTGAATTGCATTCATGCAACAGCGGGAGCATTAGCTGCTGCATTGATTGCCACAATTTGCGGCAGCCGATACAGAGATAAAGCAATCATTTTCATACTGAAGAACTAATATTGAGCCGATTATATCGTTTGTATCCTTTGAAGATTCAGCAGAAGGATATGTTTAAAATAATTCAAATACCCTTGAGGATATTGAATAGATCTTGCTTTTGGGGCACTGCTCAGGGTATTCAAACTTCAATCATACCCATATGGAAGTAGCCTATTTAGAGCTGCATAAATTGATGGCTTCCAATTTTTGTGCATTTGCGCTGACCTTGATTGACATGCGGTTGACACAACGAGAGCTACAAATATATATTTTGCATTGATTTTCCATCCATATTTCACGCAAATACTGAAAGCTTTCGGTGGTTAGAGGTTTGTGGCATGCATTTCGTTCCCCCAGCATCAATTAATATGGAAATCTCATTTTCACTTGAGCACGGATCCAGGACGAGTTGGTCATGAGTCAAATGCTCAAGTCAAAGAAAAGGAATCTGAAGTGGAGGGAGAGACCCATTGCAGAGTCGGCCCCAAAATAATACGCCCCGTTAAACTGTAAATCGGATTAAAACCCGTTAAAAATACATTAAATCACACGTTATCAGCTTTCAGGCCAACCGAAGAGTTCTCAAGGGGGGGTGTGTAAGAGGAAATGAGAGTTGCCATACGTCATCAGCATAAATGTCCTTGCCATCGCCCTCGCGATTATCATCTCATTATTGCCATTGTCAGTGCGCCATTTAAAATTTCAATTGTTGTGTTTGCACTGCCCCCAGATCCCCAAATTGGGGATGACACGTGAAGCTGCCTCGCCTCCGAATTGAGCCCTTGTAATGCGAGAAAATCGATGAGACTGTTGCGCCTCCTTATTTATTTATTTCGTTTATTCATTCCTTTCGTTCAGTCTCGTTCATATACATACGTATACGTAATATGTATTATGCATGTGTCTTTTGGCCACGTTTATTCCTACTGCCTTACATTTGCCTCCATTTACATGTGATAAAAGTCAGTTGCAGGCCTCCTCGTAACCACCCCATTTAAGAAAAAACAATAAAAACAATTTATGCGATCTCTTAATTCTTAATTCTTTTTGTTTTATTGCCCCTCAATGGAGCAACAGGTCGACAACTTGGTGATCAGCATAAAAAGTAGGACCTCTCATCTGACGAGACGAGAGTACAGAAAAATGTGGTTCATTGAATTCGAAATTCATGCAAGCCAACTCCGTGTAGACCACTCGGATTAAGGATTTAACCCTCTTTTTCACTTTTTCTCTAGGCACGTCTCTCTCTGGCACGCAGTTGACAAGAGCTGTCGCTTGTTGTCGCTTTTGTTGTCAGTTAAATGTTATCTCTTTGGCCAGAGTGAAGATCTGTTTGGCTGTGTCTGTCTGCGACGAGTAGTACCCATAATCGTTCTACGAATTTTGCGACCTTTCGCCTTGCTACGCCCATGCAAAATGAAGGCTGGCGCTGCCGCAGGGCACAAATAACACTCATTAGCCATAATGAGTTATAGTTGGACCAGACTAAAATCCGCATTGGACACGAAACACTCTTTAGCGGCAATTATGCGGTTAGACTGTTGGCGGAGGAGGAGGAGGAGGAGGAGGAGCGCCCAGCACACAGAAAACATTAAGCAGCACGGAGCACAGAGCACGGAGCACAGAGCACGGAGAACGGAGCGCAGAAAGCAGTGCTTTGCTTTTTATGGACGTTGGCTTAGGTCTGGTCTTGGCAGTCATAAAGTTTTCAGCTATAAATACTCGTACTTTGGCCAATAGCCTGTAGGCCAGAACTTCAAATACAACAGGAGAGAGAGAGTGGGGTAGATTCGGAGACCACAAATTGTTTGACATTTGGCACTAAACAGTAAAGTCTGCTGACTGGTGACTGGAGACTGAGGGCCAAGGACTGAACACTGGCTTTCAGTTCCTCTCAGGCGCAATCCTTTTCACCATCTGCCGAAACGGACAAACTCTGCTGATGAAGCATATGTCCCTCTGCCCTCTCTGTCTATCTTTATTCACCCCTCTTGCTCACTCTTCCCTGTTATTGTCACTTGCCAGTGGCAGTTTTGTATTATTTTATCCAAGTTTTCCGTCACACAAGCAGGACAAACTTTGTGTTGTTAATTCGTGCAAGTTTCTGGCAAGTATTTACGTGCTTCGAAGAGTCGGCTGGAAAGCTAAGTGAGGAGAGTGAATGGTAGGGAGACAGAGAGGGAGAGGGAGAGGTATGAGGTGGAAGAATTGAGAGCTACGTCTGGTATGAAAGTTTTCTATGTTAATGGCATAGTTTAGGCAAAATGTTTTTACTCTCTGCTCGTCCTGCCTTACCAGAACAGCCTCCTGCCACAGTGTTAGTGGAATTCCGCTTTCCTGCTCGTTTTGTGCACACATTTTGGTTGGCTTACGTTTTCCGGCCAAAATTAACTTTCAGTCGCCACATCGCTCGAGCCTCTCGGCCCACTGCCCTTGCCACAGCCACTGCCACTGGCTCTGGCCCTTTCTTAGCCACATAATGTGCCATTGCCCCACGTTAAGTGACTTTCTTATGCTGGTTGTAAAATTTCCCTCTTTATACGAAACCATATGGATCCTGTTTGCCATCCTGTTTGCCACTATCCTGTGCGCCTGAGTGCGTGCGGGAGAGTGTGTGTGGGTGTTTTGATAACACTTGTTCCACACACTCCAACAGCTACTCCTTGCAGCGGTTAAATAATCCAAGACTATGAAAGCTTGTAATTTACTTGAGTACTCAACGGGCGCCTGCCCCTGCCCCTGCCCCCTCTCACATCTCTCTCTGCCACAAATGCGGCCACTGGGGCAAGTTAAGCCATTGACAAAAGTTTTGTCCAAAATAGTTTCGTGGAATTTTTTTCTTTTGATTTGCGTGATAATTTTGAAACTTTCGAGGCTCCTTCGACATGAGGAGAAACTGTTTATTTCGAGTCAAAGCTGCTGGGAGTTTTCGTTTGGATTCAGAACTGATTCCGCCCTCCCTCCCCAGCAGGCGATTGCTACTAATTAAATATAAAGTTTGCCAAACAATAAGTACTGCTTAAGTTGGCCAGGACTGTGCTCTGTGCACGGGTAAAAGGGGAAAATCGATTCACTTTCACCTGTTGGAGGCCAGTAAACTTGAGTTCAGTGGTTATATCGTCTTTTGGTGTAACAGTTGAAGTGGCCCCACGTACATACTCCACTGGATGCTCAAGGACTGCAGCATTCCCTTCAAGATTCCCTATTCCCATTGCCGTCGGCAAGCACGTTGGCCACTTGTGGCTTCCACAGCAACAGCCGCCGCAGCAGCAGCAGCAGCAACTTGCTGCCTTATTAACATTTTGCCTGACAACAAATTACTCGTTCTGTCTAAAGCCCGAGAGAGGTGGTGGGGGGAGAGGAAGGAGAGGAAGTGGCCAATGAGTACTCCAGCTGATGAGTGCCACGCACTGAGGGAAATGCTTGCTCTGCACTAAGGCTCTGAACAAGCACCCACACCCAATAGACGCGGTGACACCACGGCTAAGCTCGGTTCCTTGGAAGACGTAGACATTCCTTCAAATAATCGGTGTTTCCACACAGAGAGATCAACCGGTAGAAACCAATGCCAAGAATGATGTTTGTTTATATGTTTCTTGGTAAAGATGATTATTTCCACAGTATATGTATTGACTCACCTACTGCCGAAAGAATATGGAAGATCTTGATCGAGGGTCTCTAGTGTGATGTTCAACAGGTTCTTCTTCTCTCTCTCTCCCTCTTAGAAGTTGTGGGAATGTTTTAAAGTCCTGGCCTATACAACCGCATTCTCTCAGTGGAGAAGTTTCGCCAACTTACTGTAACCATCCATCCCCCCCAAATGCAATGGACTTATCAAGTAACAGTTTGCATGACTTACTGAAACAGGAACTGAACCTGGAGGAGGAGCTGTAGCTGCTGCTGATGACGGGGACCGATAAGCACGATGATGGTAATGATGAGGTTTGGACAAAAATGAGCCAAGTGGACAAAATACAATTTCCGACTTGGAGCAAACAGCTGAGTCTGCTAAATGCCCCAAAGTCCACCAGCCGGGCCAGTAGTTTTCCTTCGTTTTTTCTTCTTTATTTTGATTAAAAATTAACCACTGCTTGGTCGTGGGGGAAGAGCAGAACCGGAGGTTGGGTGGATAGGCATGTGGCTACGTGCCTGGCCTGGGAAATCAGGATGGAAAGTAAAGTAAATGCGTTTTGTAATAAATTCAAATCAACTTTGTAGTATGTCCAATGGACGGTCCGATGGCGTAACATGGTCATCAAATTGGTCATCGATTGAAACGTACACACACACACAAAACAATCATATCCGGTGGGAGAATGAAGTCCCATCCCAGGGTCTCAATCTTTAGTTTCTTCCAGCTATAAATTGTTGCTGGAAGCTCCTTTTTTGGGTTCGCCTCCCATCCCATCCCATTCTGCCTGCTTCTTTGCCTTTTCCGCTATCCGTTTTACAATGTTCACTTTGCAGATTCAACACGGACTTTGTGCCGGACTTAAGCGCATTACGGACTTCAGCTCCCACTTTGGATGCCGGAAGGGGAGAGCGAAGTCTTTTAATGTCTTATCGCTTGTGCAAATAAATAAGCGAGCAATGGCATTGGGCTCAAGTCTTGTTATCCAGCGAGAGCAATTGATTTATTTGCTGCTACTGCTGCTTGTCTTATGGAAATTTCCCAGAGATTCTGTGATTCAATTAAAATATACTCCTTTTCAGTCCAGACACCAGCAGGTCCAGCAAATCGTGTTCTTCGGCTATGCTAGACGTCACATTCCGAAAGGCCAAGGCCCAAATCAATTATCAATAATCGATGTCCACTAATGTTTACCCTACTTTTTGTTGATTTACGTTTGGTATGAACTGTCTAACATGGATCCCTTCATCTAGTAGCAACTGAACCAAGTGGATATTTTTAGTTTTTGTTTGAATTGATTTGCCTTCGTTCCGGAGTCGGTTTGAAAGTCTCTCTCAAAATTTAGGTAGTAAACATTTTTAGCTAGTTTTCCAGTAAGACAATGGAGAAGTTTTGGGCAGAGGTCGAACAGAGCCAGACTCTGAGCCAGGAGGAGACTGAAACCATAGCCACGATCCCATTTGAGACGACCGATATATCCGGTATATCTCTGGACGCACCTACTGGATTGCATATCGCTACTGATCTCCACCTGGAAAAGAAGTTGGAACCGGTCAGAGTCGTGGCGGGCCAAGACAGGAGTGAAAACATTGGCAATGGTTACATCTCCGTGGCCAGACGGCGGGGTCTGCCGCAGCTGAATCTGGAGCAGACCGAATCGTACATCTTCGAGCTACCAACAATCTCCAACCAGTCTCTCGAGCCTGAAGTGGCGGATGCCAAGGATACCAATATACCCACGATTCAGGGGAACCCGCCCATCCCTCAGAATCCGGAGCTTGAGACGGTGGCTCCCGAGTCTCTTGACAGCTCCCTGCTGACAGTCTCGCAGCCCAGGTTGAGCAGTATTAAAGATCGTATCCTGCTCTTTGAGCGGACATGCCTTCCACCATCCGTGTCTACCGAGCCGGCCACTTCCGAATGGCTGGGCGCGGACATACAGGAGAATAGTGCCACAACTCCACTGACTCCGTCGATCAATATGGTCGAATTGAACTCCGACAGAATCGGTGCTGGTTGCTGTACCGTTGAGTCGTCCCAGGTGCTGGTGGAGCACATGCAGCCCAAGGCGGATGTGGTGGTGGAGGCCCACAGCGACTGCCCCCAGCAACCGGCCCGCCAGCAGATGGAAGAAGCTCAGCGCTTGGAGCAGACGAACTCCACTCTGGACCAAGAAATCGACCTAATGATCGAGCGCGCTTTGAACGAGGTGAACAAGATGGCTGTGGCCCCCAACGAAGTGGACAAGCTGAGAAACTACCTCCAGGCCAACAAGAACCGATTCAACAAGCTGGTTCAGTACCAGTATGACGAGAGCCTGCGTATGCAAGCAGAGTTTGATCGCCAGCAGAAGTTCCTCATCAAACAGATTTGCGCGGAAATAGAGTTGCCGTTCGCACCGCTGTCGGAGCATACCAGCACCCGGTCTCTGCAGCAGCAGGCCGATGAGCCCATTAGCAATAGCATGGCTACCACAAGTGGCGCTGATTCGCCCTATCCTGTACCTATTGCGGACAGCTACATCCCCAGTCACCCTCTCCCCAAGTGCTTTTTTGGAACAGGCCAAGGGGTTCCCAAAAGCTCTGAGCACGAGTCGAAGTCACTGTCCGGGACTGTCCGCAAAAGCAATCTGAACAATAGCAAACGTCCAGCAGCCAGGTCTGTATCCACCGCCCAAAAAAGCAACAACTGCAGAACTCCAGGGACAGTGTTCACAGGAGTTGCATTCCAGCGCGTCGTGGGTGGCGGTGGAGGAAGTGTAGGCAGCGAAGGTCTTAAGAAGACTTCACTAGGAAGGGGCAATGCAACCGCCACCAGGTCCCGCAGCACTGCACGCCATCCTCCCCAGGGGCAGCAGCAACAGCAGCGTGGTGCATCAAAAGCCAGGAAGACATCAACGCCCATGCGCGGACGCAATGTGAGTTCACACAAGTAGACGGAGAAGGGTATCCCAAACCAGTTGGCTCTGGACCGAACCGAACATAAATAAATAGTATCAATTTTTAGATCGATCAATCAGACGCCTTTCCGGTGTTTCTGGCTTTCTGGGAAGGTAATTAATTAATTGTCCTTAATGGTTCGTTATCCTGCACCTGCGGCTTTCCACACTTCAGTCACCAATTAATATAGCTCTGGCGACCTCTAATCGATTGAAATTTGCATTTAAGGGGACTAGTCAAAACAGATTTTAAAGGAACTATCGACCTACTTTCTCATTCGTATAATGATCGTGAACAGGGAGTATGCCATCTTAAGGGTCGAGAAGAATGTGTCCAAATGAATGCGTAACATGCCACCGGCAATCGCTGTGCTCTGCTTGAGCGATCGCTCCACAAAGAACATCATCTTCCGCTTGAAGCTCCTGCCCTGCTTTGGCCAATCGCAGCTGAAGGCGGCGTAGTGGAGGCGTCCAAACCAGAACTCGTTGTCGGTGCCAAAGTAGCAGGAGGGGAAAATCTGGAGGGGCATAGCGAGGGCATAGAAGATGAGATACGTTCGAGCCATGGGCTCGCTTACATAGAACACGAGAGCCGCAATGCTGATGCAGACATTCAGAGCGGTGACCGTGAATTGGATGAACATTGGCACCGACATGAGTCTCTCAATGCACCTGAAGAGTCTGTAAATGCAAGGAGAATGAGAAAGTGGTAATAATCCTTTCGGTTGGTACCCACTCGAGCAAGCGCTTGTGATCAGTTATGCAGTCCTCCAGCTGCTTTTCCGCATTAATGGATGGATCCCTGCCAATCTCCTCGAAGCGGGAGTAGAGCATCTTCACGTGAGACGATATTAGGCAGAGCACCACCGCCGGAAAGCAATCACTGACATAGTTCTGCAAGAGTTGAAAGGAGATGCCAACAATCTGGTAGACATTGGCCATGTAGTAGTTTCTCGTGGAGGTTAACCAATCGAATGGGAAATAGGCGGGGTACATAAGGCCCCGCTGCTCCTTGAACAGGAACGACAGCTCGGCAAAGAGACCACACGGCATGTAGATGCCAATGAAGACATACAGGACTATGCGGAGTTGGAGCTTCACATTGCCGTAGATTGCACGCTGCTCTTTCCCACTCACTCGCTCATCCAGCAGCCGCAGGAGCTGCTCCATTCGTGCCACCTTGTCGATATTGTAGGCGTAGATGAGGCACTTGGCGGAGCAGGCGAGACACGTCACAAAGGTCGTTAGATTGAGGATGTCCTCGGTGAGGGTGCGGTTGCGAAAGAGCGACAGGGCCAAGTGGAGCGGATAGCCGACTGTGACCATCACATTGGCCAGCACACTGAGGCAGACGTAGAGGCTACGCCAGGACTGCACTCGCTTGTGGGCCACTCCGAGTATCCACCATGCTGTCCAGTGGCTTCTGATGAAGCTCAAACTGTCGATGGCCTCCTCTGGCATGGCTGCTCTTTGCTTTCTAAATGTTCCTGTCGGATTATGCTTGTTTTTATACACAGATGGATGTGCACACACCTACCCGACAGGCGTTTGTCCTCGCTACTGGCCTTTCTCTAATTATGTAATTATGGTCGCGTGGTCGTATCAATTACAAATTATCACCGGTGCCACCTGCCGCTAGAGTTTTGGATTCCCAGCGAGCGGAATCCCATTTAAAATTCCGTCTGACAAATGGCTACCAGACCAGGCTAACTATTTTTCCAACATTTAAAACTATTTCCCTCTTTGATGGCCAACAATTCGCTATAGCTTTAACAAAAAGCTGCAAATGGCACCGAATGCAAATGAAATGCCACATTATTTTATAGTTTTCAGAGGGACCTTCTCGTCCCTCATTTCTGATGCTGATGCCTTTCATAATAAATGAAACTGACACAAAATCGGAATGTTTCGTTTAGCGGCGGCTCCTGCTGCTTCTGTCAGCGGTTTTTGCAACATCAAAATTTCGCTGAAAAGTAGGCTACAGAATTTATGGCTCACTCCCAGGACCTTGCCACAACTGTGATCAAATTATTCGCTTGGTAAAAATTTCCACGCAACACAAACCCGAAGGCATAGTTACTTTATATTCTCCCTCGCTCCATCGAGTGATGTGTGGATGGTGCATGCAATTAGCATGTCCAGGCAGGCCACCAAAAAAACATGTTGCCATATTGCTGACAGCGCACCATAAATTGTTGCACGTTGAAACGTTGGCACACACACACATGCATAAAACAGGCCCTCCATTACAGAACCAGACGGTGCGTATAGTAATTCATGGCTGTGAGGCAGTCACCAGTCCTCGTCCCCGACCAATCTAATGTCTTAATTGTTGCATGTGGCATCTACGCTGACACTGCCACATGGATACAAAAAATACTGTGCACAACAATATTTTTCATACGGATTGTTGAAGCCCTAACCCAATTACGACGGAACGGATGTGCAGGGCAGATCCCACCGCTAAATCCCTCGTATGCGAAGCCCTCTATTTGTAGCGGAAACACATTCGCAACCATCTCTGCCCGAGAGTCGAGTGGCATAAAATGATGCATGTCGATGCTCCCCTCTTTCCCATCTATTCAAGCGGCAGGTTGCACAAATGCCAGTTTCATATCGGAGGAACGGCACGGAACGGAACGCGTTGTTTGTCTAACACAACGCAGCTGCTGCTGCTGCTGCTGCTGCCGCTGTCAGCGAGCAAGAACGACAACAATGTAATTATCATAATTAAAAGGCTGCCCCTGTCGCCAAAAAAAAGCCCCATCCATGCAACCCGCAACCACGAGAATGGGAGCGAGAAAATGTTCACAGCGGCCATGAATTTCCTATTAAAAGCTGCTCCCCAAACGACTGCGGAGGCTGGCGGGTGCATCGGTGGACGGTGCATGCTGGGGCTGGGGCTGGGGCTGGGGCAGCCCCTGCCTTGGGATGAAAAACCGGAGATGGTGGATGCAGGTTGGTGGCTGGGACTGCAGCTGCATAATTGAGGTAGTTTCACTAATTGTAAAACGTTGCGCATTAATTGCGTCTGCAGCGTTGCGCATTTTGTGGCTTGCCACTCGAGAGTCGCCTCCAATCGCCCTAAACACCCATTAGACACCCCTCATCACCATTTTCCTGGGAGAGTGGAAACAAGAAACTATGATGACGTTCTTCCTCAGTCTTCTTCATCTTAGGAGACGCGTTCGTCTTGTTTTTGTTGTTCAAGAGAGCTGCTGCCGCACCTGGTGTATGAGTTCTTATCAGTGATTCTTATCATCGAGGAAAAACTCACCACACGAATGCCGGCGAACTGAAATATTGTGCATCGTTCTGCGCAGGACCTGGAAAAATATCGAATGCTGGTAAGATAATAATATCCAAAATTTAAAGCATTTCTTTGATTCTTTCAGGGGAAATGTTACAATTCTTGGAAAAGTAAGCGGTGTGAGTATTACCATGCAAAACATTTTGAGAGAATTATCAAAGGATAACGTGAGAAAATCGCAGTTATATTTCTAAATTCCTTAATGAATGATAAAAATGTTAATCAATATTCAATGAAACTTTGCATTGGAGGTAGTTGCAGCTGCCTCCGGTTGTTCCCACAGGACATGCCACTGAAAATGCACGCAACAGTTTTCTTTCCACACAGCCAACGGCTTATCACAACAAGAATTGCCGCTTCCAGGCTAATCAGAAACATCGCTGGAAGTGGAAACACACAGAGAGGAAGAGAGAGAGAGAGAGAGAGAGAGAGAGACAAAGAGAGAACACTAACCTGCCTCAATAGCAGCAGTCAGAGGTAGGGCTTTCACTTTTACCCCGCTGCCCCATCAGCACACAATGGCACGATGCTCCACAGACCCACATGGACGAGAACGAAGATGATTCGTGACCGTCGCGTCGGTTCGTTCTCTGGCTCGTACTAGGGGCTCGTGTCGGGGTGTGGTGAGTTTTGAGGAGTCGCCACCGAATGTGGCACTAAATGAAGCTCGAGTTCGGATGGCGGCAATTATTCGCAGTTCGTTTTTAAACGCGTCGCGGCGTGGTTGCGTGTGCAGAACGAACATGCGAACGGGCGAACCCAAAGGAAGAGATTCCAACTGCAAAAGACTCATCCTGACGGACAAACGATCGGTGCTCACGATGTGCGAGTGAAAGTGAAGTTCCGATCATTGAATGTGAAGATGCCTGAATGAGCTTATTGGTGAAACAATAAATATATAAATAATAGATGTATTAAGCATAGGATAATATTCATATAAACCGGATAAATATCATCTAAGTATATTTCAATTAATTTCGCAGCTTACGCCTAGAGGGTGAGTACAATTTCAGCAAAGCACACATCAATTTCCCCATCCCCATCAGCTGAAAAGCAAAATGAAATTATTTTTTAAATCATAAATTAGTTTAAGGAAAACTTTTCTTTGTTTTGTGCTTGTCGAAATCATAAATGGAAAAATAATACCCCTTTGGGCTACTAGTCGGTTTCGGTCTCGGTCCCTGCAAAACGATTTTCCGTCGGTTTGGAGGGTATACGAAATTAAATTGTCCGGACAACGGGGCTTACGCAAATCCATTTCCAATTGAATGCACAGTGCATCTGTGCCCGCAAAAGGTCTTTACATTTAAATTGAATAATACTGAAAACAACTACGAATGCCAGCATATTCACTGGTCAGCAAAATGACACACAAGGCATGCAAAAATCTCCCGGCTATTTGGGGACTCTCTCGCCTCTTTTTTTTATTATTAAATTCAATTACATTAAAAGCTGGCTTTAAAATGATGACACAAAAGTGAAAGGCAATCAACGAACTGCAACATGTGGGGGATGCTGATACTTTGCTGCTGTGAAAATTAATTCCATTCCAGCACAGAAGAACAGGGTTCCATTGACGTGTCACATTGCCACATGCCGCGTGTGGAGCGGCTCAGAGAGTTCATTTTCATGTTAAAGGCACCAACCAAACGGGGGGGGAACAGAGTAGCAAGTCAATTAATTAATAGGAGGACAAGAAGCCAGCGAGCAGGGATACAGCAATACTATGTGCGGGGCAAGAAGAGCGGCCGAAATCACGCATACGCCGTGTGAACTCGTAAGCCGTTCCATGGCTCCAGCCTATGGCGAGTGCCAGCCGAAGTGTGAAATTGTATTTTATTCTCTCACTTGGAACCCAGCACATGTTCACGGTTTTTGGCTCTGTTTCTCATCGTCTTTCCTCTCCACCTTTGGCCTTTCGTTGGTGGACTGATTAAACCCTGTGGCCTCGGTGCCAAAAAATTACCATCAGCCCCTAATGGGTAGAAATAATTTCGGGAAAACTTCTGTTAAATGCGGATGTGTTCAAGGAAATGGCCACCTTGTGGATGTCGTGAGGCGGATTTACGCTGTCTGTGAGCGTCCTTCAGAATCGGAGTTATTATGCTCTTAATTCAAGTTAATTGCTTGCCACCTGCCAAGTGGCGCCGCCTCCTGTGCCTGGTGGCTTCCGCCACTTTGCACTTGCACCGAAGCGAAGCTCTTCTGTTTCTAATGATTGTTTTAATTTGAATCATTTACCTGCACATACCATACGCTTGGAGTTACCCCAATGCTTACTTTCCCTCTCGCTCTCCCGCTGGCCATTTCCCCGCTCTACTCTTCCTATTCATGCTCGTAACGTAACTGAACTTTGCATACAAATGGGCCAACTTCTGGCCGCCGCTTGTGCTTTATGAATGTAAATGTACACAGCTTCAAGCTTAAATCTTTATGCCTTAAGCTGATGCCTGCAGTTTCCCCATCGACCCCCTTGCGGCGAGTGCGCGGTGGCGGTGGTGCGTCGAGTACGGAGTACCAGTTCCAGTTATCTGATTGGATACACTTGCAGATAATTCGGGAAAATTTTTAGATATTTTCTTTTTCATTTATGTTGGAGCATAATCCAAGAGTTCATCTTAAACAATAATTCATCCTTTCGGCCAACTTTTAATTAATATCTGACCTTTCAGATGACCTTATAATCGAGCAGACGAAATTTATTTGAGATCATAATCATTAACGAATGATTGTTAAAGCTACTCTCTTGCTTTATTGCCTCTGTCTTGGCTTTCACTCTGGAGCTACTTTTACAACGATTAAGAAACCCTAAGGAATTTTCACGAAACGCATTCATTGCCCCCAATAGCTGGAGGCAGGCTTTCTTCATCTTATGATTTTTGGCTTCGCTTTCATTTTCTGCTGTCCTAGTGCTATTTCGAGGTTGATTTTCAGCTTAGCTACTGATATCTCCAAGGAATCCCTAAATGCTACCTTAAATTGTTTCTTGGAAATATGACTCTGAAGACATGTGTTTTTCATTCACGATTTACCTAAGCTTTTCCCACGGTCGTTCCGAGCACAGCAGCCATACGGACTTATAGAGGAATTTGCATAATTATATAACTACTTAATCTGCCTCGGCTGGTAAAATAATTATTTATTCCATGTTGGTTTTTCAATCTCCACCTATTTCGCAGCAGGGTTTATATATCTGTATGACTGCATCCAACCGTTTAGAGGGAAAATTCATTAACAAATTTAATTATCAAAATGAAAAAAATACAAGATTAAAGGATTTACATACATATGTGGGAAATAAATGACAAACATGTTATGACATATGCCGAAGCCCCAATCCTTTAGATACACAGCCGTCTTCTGCTCACTCTCTATTTTCCGGTTTAGACAGAAACTTCGTTATTTTAGTCGAGTGCTTTTGGCCCCCGAAATCGGCTTAGGAGCTTTGACTTTAGTTTACTTTTTAGCAAAGGATACGAGTAGTATGAGTTTGAGTATACTCTCAGGACTGCACTGTCCCCTAATTACATA
The DNA here is from genome assembly GCF_009870125.1 of Drosophila pseudoobscura. NCBI lineage: Eukaryota > Metazoa > Arthropoda > Insecta > Diptera > Drosophilidae > Drosophila > Drosophila pseudoobscura. The sequence goes on along the minus strand of NC_046680.1, from coordinate 12,794,095 downwards.
CAAAAAGCTATTTTCTCTATTTCGTTGCTAACTTGAAACAGTATTTGTGGCCGTTTGTGGCCTTTCTGGCCATTTGACATGCGACCACTTAATTGGCAGCCCAACTGTGTTCACATCTCATTTCGAGCAATCAATCTAATTGATTGACCGATGGACGAAAGTATTCCGTTCGGAAAAACACTGTAATGATAGCGGGCATTTTTAGCCTTTTGGTTGACCTGCTGTCACGCCCCATTGTTAAACAATTTAGCTATTTAGCTATAGCGTGCACAAGTGGAAAAAGGCGGGGGGAATGGAGGCGGACAGGCGCGCCGACTACTCCCCTTAATTCCAAACTAAATTAGTTATGATTGTGGCGTGTTAAACATTAATTAACTCATCCTGATTGCGGTGCGGCGACCAAGCAAATCAATTATTTAAGCGCTTTTAAATGCTGCCACAAACCTGATTGACAGAGAGACGCATGCCACGTAAAGTGGCGAACACACAACCGTTAATTGCCCTGGATTAACTGTGCTTTAAGCATCAGAAGAGCAAACGAGCGGAAAGGTTATTTAGCTATCCATCTCCACGAGTATGAAATTCCTTTTATTACCCAGGGTCTACTATATTCATCACAAATCACAGCTGAAACTCTAGACGAGGAGGAGGAGAGGAGAGCAAACAAAAGGAGACTGCCTCCGAGAAGATTGTCTTGGCCACGTCAAAGAAATAGAAGGAATGCAATTCTCGCCGGAGGCAGAGGTCGTGGTGGGTGAATGGTAAAATTATTGCCATCGAATGGCAAAGTTGAGTTACGAGCTATGCAGCAGAATGCCTGTCCACCGGCATTCGATGCCAGTTTGGCGTCTTTTCCTTTTTTTCCTCTACTTTCTTCTTCTTTTCCTGTAGATGATTTGTGCCTTCTTTGTTCGATTTCTCTTTTCGCTGCTTGTTGCCGGCAGGTGCCTCAGGTGAGGCTTCCTCAAGGCCTTGTCTGTGAATGAAACCCGAGCAAAACGGCAACAATTGTTGCGGTTCTATAAAAAACGAGGGGGAACGTTGTGAGTTGCTGCGGACACCGCAACTCTACGGTTATACCCGATACTAAGTCAGTATGGCCCTCCTCCGGCAGACGCCGCTAATATTAAGCGACACGACAAAGAGTGTGTGCGAGAGAGACAGAAAATCAGTCTGAGCGTGACGTCGGGCGCTGCGTAGCCACTGCAAATTGATTTGTTCCTTTTGGCTATAAAAATGATCTGATCTGATCCAGATTCAGCAGCCGGATAGATATGGTCATTCTCTATGATTCTGCGTTTTTAGTTTTCTCAAATCTGCAATATTGTGGATGGCACAGATTTTCGTCCTTTGTGGGGGCGGATGGGGGTGGGGCGAAATTCTGAGATATACGTTTTATAGTGACATCTTAAAGGAGTGTGTGTACCAAATTTGGTTACTCTAGCCTTAATAGTCTCTGAGATTTGTGGTTGCCCCAGATTTTCGTCCTTTGCGGGGGCGGAAGGGGGTGTGGAGAAATTTGGACACGAAACGGTCAAGGTCCGATATCACAGGAGTGTGGATACCAAATTTGGTTGCTCTAGCTCTTATGGGTTCTGAGATCCTTGAACTCATATTTTGGAATTGGCAAAACCGACCATGAAACCTGTGTGTTAGAGTGAGACAGAGCGAGAAAGAGTGAAATTGTTTTCTTGATGCTGGCTATAATAATAATACGATCCAGTTCAGATTCTGCAGTCTAAAAGATATGGTTATTCTCTACGATTCTGCGTTTTTAGTTTTCTCGTATCGTCAAAATTGTGGATGCCACAGATTTTCGCCCTTTGTGGGGGCGGAAGTGGGCGGGGCAAAGTCTTGAAATATTTTTGGAGCAGTGACATATCACAGAAGTCTGGATCCAAAACATTGTTGCTCTAGCTCTTATAGTCTTTGAGCATTAGGCGCTGAAGGGGACGGACAGACGGACGGACGGACAGACGGACAGACGGACGGACGGACAGACGGACAGACAGACATGGCTCAATCGACTCGGCTATTGATGCTGATCAAGAATATATATACTTTATGGGGTCGGAAACGATTCCTTCTGGACGTTACACACATCTACTTTCACCACAAATCTAATATACCCCAATACTCATTTTGAGTATCGGGTATAAAAATGTACGGGATGACAGGGAGTGGGAGGGAGTCTGGTTTTATTGGAGATTGGGGATTGGGATTGCACGCTCGTCCTTTCAGAAACTTGTTTGGCCAAGTGTCGTTACTAACTTTGTTGTTTCTGCTACGGCCATTTCTGCTTCTGGTTCCGCCACTGCAGCAAGGGTTGTCCCCCGGTTGTCCGGTAAAAGTGAGTTATGGGCGACAGTTGTCAGCGCCTTGCGACGCAACGACACAACTTTCAAGCTACCGCCTATAGAGAGATCTCCGGCACTGAATCACATTGCAAGGAGCAGCAGTCAGCAGTCAGCAGCCGGCAGCTGCACAAAACTTTATTAAGGAATACCGCCTTCTAGCCTGATATCTGCACAACTTTCGACTTCCACGAGGCCCGACCTTCAGCTCCAATTGAAGCTCAAAAACTTCAGTTACACCCAAGTGTCAAGGTTGACAGCTGAATGCAGACTTTGAACAAGGACACGCGCGCGAAAATTGTCATCTTATATTGTCATTGGTGTGTGTGTGTCTCGCCTTTTTATACCCTTTTTGTCTCACTGACACACAAAGGACAATGCCATAGAGGCTGGTGGCGGTGTCGTGGCAGGGCAAAAGACAAGCATTTCACCGTCACTTGGCTAACAATTCGTGCGTGTTGGGGACATTGATGTTGGCCTCCCCCGTCCCAGTTGTCATCTCCGTACCTTTCTGCTACACATTCGCATTTTTGGCTCGGGTATGCTCGAATGAGGGGTGGAAAAAAACGAGAATGAGAACGAAAGCAGAAGTGAAGTCTGATTTTGTACGAGATATAAATAGGACTACACACACACATATTACACTCGTTCCCTCGGAGTGTTTGCATACACTCTCACTCACTCTCACTGTCATGTGTGTGGAGGTACTCCTGCTGCCATTGTCGTCGTATCCTTTTTCTGTGTGTTGTATTGTATTATTTAATGCACCCATTGTCATCATTCCTGATGCGTTGATTGTCGGTTCACTTGTTCTCCTTTGCTTTTATTAATTTACGAGCTGCGATAAAAGCGAAACCAAATGGAAATGACCCATGGCTTCGAGGCTCGAGGCTCCAGGGAGTTGTCTCTCGATATGAGAACTGCATGAGCCGGAGGGAGTCTATAAACCGCGCCGCTCAGAGAGCTCTGACATTCACCTGTTTTTAGGCCCTGGCACGTCCTCGCCAACAGCTCGCACCCTGCCCCGCCCCACATTCGCCCCCGCTATTGACTCAACCAATCATCTACCACGCTGAGAGACATTTCACGTTCAAGGTCTCGGAAAATTGATTGACATAGCCAGGAAATTAAAATCGGAGCACTTGGTGCTTGGCGTTTTCCTCCGCTTTAAATTTCAATATTTTTCTGCCACTACAGCTCCAGCACAAAATTGTGGCTCAAAATCGTGCCGAACTTGATATTGGTTAAGCAGATGGCACAGCAATTGGTCCGCGCATTGGAAGCCATTATGAAAGTTGGGTTTGATTACTTATACATGAGAGAACACGAGTGCGAGCGGCTAACCACAGCGACACAGCGGCAGAGTCAGAGTCAGAGTCGGGCATGATGATCGGCTCGGCCACAAAAAGAATGTTGCTATAAATCACATTACACAGCAAAAAGGGAAAATCCGAGGCGATACAGGCGAATCCAAGGGGGAAGTGTTATTGATGAGCATTTAACTTATTTTCGTATTTCCGTTTGCCTGGTGCTGGCTTTAAAATTTCGAAGCGGATGGCGTCATCGTCTGCGCTTTGGATCTTTACGAGGCCTGCTTATGATTCCCTACGCTTGTCGATAATTTAGTTAATAGTTTCAGTACGATTCTGTTTGTGCTTACTCGAGCGCTTTTCTATTCCCCCATTCAACAACGATGCGGGTGGGGTTGGGGGTGGGTGAAATGGGATTTCTGGTGATTTGCCTTTCGGGGTATGGTATCTGGTTTTTGGTCTCTGGTTGGTCAATAAAGGAGCAATGTCATGTTTTATATTGGCTCTCGATGTTGTGGAGTGGCCCAAAGCCTAAAGAGTCCCATAAATTTGGCCAAATTCCATTTGACTGAGCTTTGGCTTGACTTTCGCCTCTCGGATTTGCTTCTCATTTTATATTTTTTTTTTATATTTATGCTTTCTCTGGTTTTGTTTTTTTTTGTATAAAGTTCCGTTGGCCAATTTATGGCTACACAGTTTGTCCATTAGGAAGCCCTTTAAAGCAAGACTTCCACAGGCCCTGCAATAACAATGGAAAATGTTAAAGTGGCGTTCCACATGGCTTATATGTTATTATACAATCGGCATTCGGCATTCAGCATTCAGCATTGTATTTGGTCTCTTTTTTGGTGGCTAGACATTGTCTGGCTTTTGAATTTATTGGCCAGCCATGTGCCAAGGTCAATGCTTAAGACTAATATAGAACATAATTCGACGGACTTTTGAGGCATTCATTAAGCATCCTCCACACTGTTCGGGCTCGACGTCTCTCTTCGATTTGCTTAAATTTTATTCAATTTTATTTAATGGCCTCAAAAATGATCTGAAATTTAAGTCCCTCCCCACATTGGCTTCGGTTTCGGCTCCTGCGGCCGCTGCCGCTCATAATGAGACATTGAAACGCTGCATGTGACACCAGCAGATGTTAGAGAGGGAGAGAAAGAGAGAGGAGACGCCCGCCAATTGGCGAAAATATGAAGCGAGAATTTTAGCGGAATTTATGAAAATTATGCGCATACCAAATAGACAGAATTTGACGGTTGTTTCGGTTGTTTCGGTTGGGGCTACGGTTGAGGTTTTTCCTGATGAAAAATTAGAACAAAAAATTTCAAATCCCACATGAATCAGAAGTTGAATCACATCGAAAGTATTAGTACTTTTAAGTACATTGATTTTTGCATTCGTGACCCGTGGCTACTTATTAAATATTATAAAATGCATGGTAAACGGAAAGCATAATTAATATAATCCCTTTTTCGAAAAGTTCCTCGAACAGCGAACGGCTTGTGGCCGTAGATCCATCCACGTGCCGCCACCTTTAGCGGTGCTAAACGTAAATTTAAATGTTATGTACGCAAAAGTTTTGTTTGTATTGTAATGGCGGTTATAAATTTCCCTTCAAATAAACAGTTTAACGTTGGGCTTGGGCTTTGGATGGAGTTTGGGTTTGGTCTCGGCTTCGAGTTCGGTGTGATTCTGTTCTCTTGTCGGGAGAGAGAGAGTGGTCTTGGATTAGGACTACAGCTCCATTTTATTGCGATTGCCGCCTGGCTGACTGGTGACTGCCTCGAGTGTGTGGCACACACGGCCTGGCCTGGGAGTCTGTAACTGTGTGCAATTTATGCGCTCACGTATAAATAGAATTGATTTTGCTTAAGCATCGCATATATTTTACCTACTGCCAGGTGATTTAATGTCTGGCGACATAATCTGCCATTTGCCACTCGCTTCCCTGCCATCACGTACGACAGAGAGACTCTCTCATATGTGTACGTGAATATATCCGAGTCGTGTCTCTGTCTTTAAGCTTCGTGCAAATCCGAACCAATTTTCATAAGCTTCCATTATGCGTAAAGCGGTAGAATAAACAATGAACAATACACCCACACACACACACACCCACGCAATCCCTCACACATGTCTAAAAGTATACGCCATATGGGGATCCGCGTCGCATGCTTACAGCAGAAGCAATTATGTAAAAATAATACGCGAAATATTTGTCTCCTACCTTCCCTTCTCGTCACGAAACGAAACGAAGTTGAGCTCCTGGTTTATCGCCTCCCATGCCCCCAAAAATGTGCGCCAGTCAGCCTTGCGCGAGTGTTGATGAGTTGGATATTTGGAAGAACTGTTCGTTGGACCCAGATTAACATCCTAGAACACAGATTTTTCCGGGAGTTGGTTAAAACATTTGAAGCAGAAAATCAGTGAAAATATCTTATCGTTCAGTCGCAAACACTTAACCAAAACCAGGGGATTTTTCAGTCTAATGCCAGAAGTACATCCCCTTCAATTCCTTGATTAAAGAACCGAAACTCTAATACTTAAGACTTGCTTTAAAGGAAATAGTACACCTAAATGTGCTATGTGTGGGGGGCGCTGCTTTGAGCTCCACTTCCACATCCCGATCCACTCGTCGAAGCTTAAATAATACAGCGCACAAACACCTACATACGAAAATAGGGAGCCAAAAGATGGAGACAAACAGACAAACAGATAAATAAATAAAGAACCGGACGCAAGCATCGGAACCTAGAGAGATGGAACCGACGCGACGGTTAAATCCACAAATGGAAGCTAATGAAGGAAGCAGTTTTCCTCAAAAGCAAAAGAAGAAAGAGAGTAGCTTTCCCTCAACCATCAACCATTCGACTGTTGCCTGTCTTTTGGCTTTTGCAATTTTTATTTTCATAAATTCTCAAAGCATGTTTGCCAGCTCATAAAAACGCAGTGTGTACTCTCGCAGACACGCACACACGCAATCCCCTGCCCCGTTGCCATTTTTATGTCCCTCTTCCGTCTTGGCACGAATACTCGTACGAATACTGGTACTCTCACAAGAGGGAAAGCCAAGCGCCCAAGTGGCTCATAATCTGAGCAATTTGCTTGCGTTTTATGTGATTTTTGTTGCTGGTATTAGTGCCTGTAAAGAACACACCCGAGATCCCCAGGTTGAGGAGTGGGTGCCTGTGTGCCTGCATCAGAGGCTGTCTGCATCATTTGTATGCAAATTGAAAGCATCTTGTTTGACTCTCATACATAACTGAGCTGCTGCATATGCACATGAGGCCTGAGTTTGAGACCAAGTTTGCCCTCATTCTGTTTAAATTTGAGATTAAATTCAAATTGAAATCAATCGAATTGTCGACAGCACCTGACTGGGCTGAAAATTAATGAGTTTTGACCGAAATCAATTACGTTTCCATGGTATTAAATTATACGAAATTCTACGACCAGCCCCAGCTCTCTCTGCCTCCTTCAGTTATTGGGGGGACCGAGCAAAAAAATTATCCAATTTAAAAGTCAAATGTCATTTTTCCGCCTTACTTTTTTCTCTCTTTCTGTTGACGTTGTTTGTTTGGCGCCAATGCCAGCAGCAGCACATAATGTGAGTTACCTAACAAAGGTGATGGTGGCTCTTTTGACGAAATGGAAATGGAGATGATGGCTGACGTGTCGCTTTTCCATTCCTGCTGCTAAATTTCCGACTACCCTATCCCAAGAGTGTGCTGGCTTCATCCATAAATTGGCTGCACGCGGAATATGGTATTTCCTGTAAAAAAATGGTTTTCGAAGCAATGAATGTTACCGTTGTTCCGTTCGGCTGTGTGCACATCCTGGCTCTAATATTACATATAATATGCTTATGGTTCTTCTTAGAGTATTCATCGAAATGTTTGGGATTCTTAGAACAACCGGAATGTTTTTTTTCTTTTCTTTCAGCTTCCGCTTTCTTTTGCTATTTGGGCAAAAGACATTTCTTTCTTCCGCTATGGCAAAGGCAGAAAAATTACTTGAATTTCATTTAACGCAACCAACTTTGTCACCGGCAGCACCCCACAGAGCCAAACAAAGCAAATGCGTTCAGTTTGTTAATGTGTTTGCATAAATTTGAAGCCCAAACAACAGCGATAGCAGGGAAAGTGAAAACATCGGATGGGTTCTGTTTCTGGTTCTGTTCTTCCGAGTTCCTGTACGTAAATACACTGTACTCGCCGCTGTGGCAGTAGTGTTCCCCTTCGCTGAGAGACCCTTTCCCGGCAGTTGGGTGGAATCTGAGCTCAGAGCATAGGCTCCCATATTCAAGTTGTATGAAGTTTCGCTTGCTATGGGTAGAATGGGTAGTGCTAGCCGGGGGCCATTAATCAAGCTAAGCATACTCCACCAGTCGAATCACAGGTCACAGGCTACAGTTTCACATCCCAATGCAATTGCTCCTCTCAGCAAATTGGACTGTTGGTTGTTTTACCTGTGATGAGGGATATGGGGCATGGGAGAAAGCATAGTTGGGTTACCTGCATCACCTGCAGACACTTAGCCATGACGGCGGCAAGCTTCTGAAAAAATGAGAAGGAAAAATGGAAAAGGGCGGTTGTGTCAAGGGTTAAGTGCATGCGAATTTACGGGTATTTCCATTTCCCTCGGATGGTCCCTCCGTTCGTCGTAATGCATTAGCCGTGTCGGACACAAGCGGGTGGGGGGTGCCGAGGTTAGCCACCACCAGAAACGGATTCAAACTTTGTAACCATCTCATCCAGGGCGCTTCTCCACGTGCTGACCTGCTGTCCGACATAGATTTGAAAAAAGGTTTCTGGTTTGGTTTTTCTATTTCGGGACCTCTCTGTGTGACATTTATGAATACTTGGTATAAACAAGAACTTTTTAACTTAATAATCCGCCCCTCTCCCGGACGACCAATTGTGTATTTATTGTTAGATTGGCTTGCAACCTTGCAACCCAAGGGAAAACAAAACGGAAGCACGACATTCGGATATCAAAAATTCATCAGCGTTTTCCGTTTCGATTTTGGAGCCAACTTAAAGCAGGAATTCATGTGGCATTTACTCGGACTATGGCACTTAAAATCCCATATATCATCTGTCTTTATGCTGTGGAAAAAAATTTGGGAGAAACACTTTCTGACCCTGGAAAATTGTATAGCTGTCGAAAAGAAAATGATATGGAAAATGGAATAGAATAGCATTCATAAATTCCGAAGAAATATAAAATACGATTAATTTTAAGGGAATGTCGATTGTGACTTTAAAAAATATTCCATAAATTTCTGGTTTATCGGATGCCCTGCCGCTCTGTAAAGTGTTTTCTCTGTTCTACCCGTCTGCACGGGTGTCAATTACTCTTGCTGCTGCTGTTGCCTGTGCCTCACCATCATGCCACGCTCCATGCCTCTCCATGCCGCTGGCTGTTGCCAGTGGCTGTTGCTTTTGTGTTCTGCTGTCTGTTGATGTTTTGGCCTCGCCTTGAAGCAATTTTTATGGCTCATAAAATTCGAAATTAGAACTGGATGTGGCGCTGGATTTGCGACTACAAAAGCTATCCTCTCGCTATATGAGGATGAACATTTTTATGCTCCGCCCTACCCTGCCCGTAGAGGAGCGCCACGAAATCTGGGACCTGCCAAAAGTGGATTTTCTTTTCCAGAATTAGTTGGTATTACATTTAAATGGCATATAATTTGTTAGCGCCATAATATTTATGCGAATTGTGGCCGTACACTTTTATTTATGTTCACTTTGCTGCTCCTCCTCCCCACATCCGCACCGCACCGCCCCACCCCGGCACTTTCCTATTCATCGGCATCTACATTCAGTCGCTAAATCCCCCAGCTGACAATCAAAGCACAGTTCTTACAAATTGCGTTTAATTTAAGTCAAAGAAGGGGGGAAGGGTATGACACTACCTCTCCCTTTCACTTTGGCACAATGCAGTGGCACAGGGAGGAACACCGTGGCGTATGCGCAATATTTTGCTGCCTGGCGAAACAATTATTTATTTTGTGTTTTATTCTGCCTTCTGCGTAGATGCGGAAATTTTTAATTGCCACCTTAGCTGAACAATTTGTGAAAAAGGACTTTACGTTGTTATCCCAAAGCTTTTGTCGGGCACGTGGCCTAGAGTCCAGGGACATCCACATCCAGGTTTAAGAGCATTTCCTGGCAAAGAAACTGAGAAAAGCCCGTAATTCTCTTCCACGAAGCCCAAGAACCTGTGAAACGTGCGACCTTGAGCTGTTTGCAGCTTCTGAGGCAAGTAAATAATAAAAGAGATTCGCATAAATCACAGCAAATAATTTGCTTACTTTGTAGTAACCAAAAAAACATGCCCAGGAAGGCTAGTTTCGGGAATTCCCGAATACGCTTGATGCATGTTGGGTCCCAATAGATACCATGCCTAATTGATACTGATTCTAGAGGGATTATACAGAGAATACACCACCACATACTTTATAATAACGTTTGAGTTTATCAATCGCTTCTTCCATCTGATTCCATTAAAGGTTAACCATTGGATTTTCCTCTTTCCATTTCAGTTTCCCATTGGTTTTGGCTTCGAATTGAAGTGAAAGGACAAAGCAAGTGGCCAAAAGCAAGGAGTAGGGGAAATTGGAAATGGGCATCAAAGCCGCGACAACGGCGTCCCTGTACTTCCGCTGGCCATGGGCTGGCAGAGGGGAGTCGATGCGGATGATACGTCATGTTTTCGCTTTGGCCTTTGATGATTGAAAATTCCAACTGGCGAGACCAGAAGCGTAAACAACCAGAGGCAGCGTAATCGACAACCACACAGCGGATCGCTGCCCACCCATAAGCAAAACCGATCAGCCAATCAAAGCGAGCCACAAAGGAACCGGCAAAACTATATACGGGTTCTCCTCTCTATTGACATTGAACCCGAGGCCCAGAGCAGAACGAATACAGTCAGCGCGCAAACGGCACCACGTACCTCGGTTCAGAGGCCACGGAATGAGCAGCAGCAGCAGTTGCAGGCGGAAAGCAGCAGAAAGGCAAAGGATGAGGATGCCGCAAACGTTTCAGCTGCTTCTGTGGATGGGGATGCTGATGCCATTGATGCTGTTGCAGTTGGGGCAAGGCCATGCGGCGACGGATCTAGAAGCCGCGACAGTCGCTGGAGCGCAGGGAACAGTAACAGCCGTTGGATCCCCCCGGAATCGCCTCAAAGCGGAAGCGGAAACCCTGATGGCCGCAGGCGACAGCTTCAACATTCGCCACGGGCGCTCCCGCACCTCCCATATGCTGCACAACACAAACATCAACAGCGATGGGAACAGCAACAACAGTGGAACCAGTGGGAGTGGCAGCGCCAGCATCAGCATGCGCCCCACTCTAGTCACGCCCACACAACAGCCTGGGGCAGGTGGCACAACAAGCGCCCCAGTCACGCATAAAATACGCAAATTGCACAAGAAGAAAATCAACGAGAGCATTCGAAAGAGCGTGGACAAGAGCCTGGGTGTGCTCCATCCGGCCAAGAACCATCGCAGCCTTGCAGAGGCTGAACATCTACAGGGACGTCCGACCTACGACGAGGACACGGCCGCTCTAAGTGAGGTCATGGAATTGGCAGACGAGATTGATCTGGAGAATTCATTACAGTCGGCTTACCCGAATGTTGTCGTTGGCTTGACTGCCACTACCACTCCCTTTCCCACGCCCCAGCCACCGCCGGCACCAACGCCCCCAGCAGCAGTTGGAGTTTCCTCTGTCGCCAAGACAACTCCGACACGTGGCACAGGCACAGGCACAGGCACAGGCACAGGTGCAGCCGATGGAGCTCTGCAACTGCGGCAATTTGTGCGTGCCAACATTGATGATGCCAATTACGCGGAGGATGAGGCGCCGATGGAAGACTTCCCAGAGGTGGAGGTGGATCTAGATGAGGATGAGGAGGAGCCGTTATCGACTACTTCCATGCCAAAAATGGGAATGTTTGCGCCTCATCATGTGACCGCGAGTGCGACAAGGACACGTTTGCTGCCAGTGAACAGCAGCAGCTGGCAGGAGCCGCTGGATGGAGGAGGAGGCGTGGGCGAAATTGAAGTTCGCTCAGGAGACTCTACAGAATCCGATTACCGTCTCGATGACTCGCATTCACGCAGTGAAAACGATGCCTTCAACAATGACGATAATATCGTTGATGACGATGCCAACGACGACGTTGACGTTGACGAAGAGAATACGCAGAAAAAGCAGTCATATGCCAGGTTGCCCTTTGAAGAGCTGCAGCTCCTCAATGACAGCGGCAGCAGCACCACAGAGTGGATGGACGACGGTAATCGCAATGCAAATGAGAACGACAACAGTCCTGGGGCCGAAGCCCGATCTCAGGCCAACATGGAGGTGAAACAGATACATTTCGGTGGCGAAGGGGAGTCCGATTCCGCGCTGGATACCTCAGAGGTAACGATGGACGATGGCTATCCGCCAGAAGTGCAAATCGATGACAACACCAAGCAGCTGGTCATCGAAGATGTGGAGGGCAACGACGACGATACAGACGGGGAGAACATGGAGTCAAATCAGCTAACGGCGGACGTGATCAATGCCAGGGATAGCAAAATTGATTTGGTCTCCAAATTCCTGCAGTACATCGAGCAGCAGCATTTGATGGGCTCCAATTGTGTGGCCGGCACTTCCCTGAATCTCGGCGAGGGCGTGGTCGACCGGTATGCCCAGGACCGATTCCGTGTGGAGGCCGAGGTGGCCGTCAATCGCGCCAACATGTTGACCAGGTGAGCGAAAAGTCAAAGCGAAAGTTCTCTCTTCTCGTATTATTGTACACATGAGAAACTTTTCCAATCGAAAGTTTTCGACAGAGCGATGCCGAGTGCATATTGGAGAAATGGAAACGGGAAATGGAACTGCCATTAGGGATGTGGAAAAAGCAAAAACTCAACTCAATTTGGGCAAAAGATAGATATCTCAGTGGAGTTTAGTATTAATCTAGTTCTCTTCGCTGTCACTGCTCCCGACGCTATGATTTTCATACAAATCCTTTTCTGTTGGTTCCCTTGGAATGTTGAAGATAAGCCGAATCTGTTCGGGAGTGTGGCCCTTGATCATGTTGGCCACCGTCTGGCAGGCGGAATTCATCAGTCCCCTAATGTCCAAGTAATTGGCGGCAATGATCAGCTCGAAGAGAGTGCCGTGATCGACCGTCGAGAAGAAGTCTGCATCCCACTCACAGATGGGATACTCCTCCATTTTCCCATCCTTCTTATCTGCATCTTTCGCAGGTGGAACGTCATTCATATGGTATTTGGCCCAGGTCAGGATCATTTTCAGAATCGTTGAGTTCACATGGGGCACGGGTATGATGGGATGGTCATGGTCCTCCTCGTGCTCCAGCCCGCAATCCTCCAGCATATTTTTAATGGTGCCCGAACATTTGGCAGTGTCGGCATCGGTGTCGAAAACAACACCATCGGAGGACTCCAACCTGACGAGGGGCATGGCTCTCTTGAATTTTGAATTTTGAAAACTATTTTGTGTGTTGGATTTTTGTGTTGAATTCTGAACGGTTCCACAAAGGTAAACGAAAAGGTTTTAGTCGTCGGGTGACTTTTTCGATTACTGCACAAAAAATAACACAAAATATTCGTATTGTTCGGCTACTGAATACTTGTCCGAGGGTTCCTCCAATTCATGGTCCGATTTCATCTTCTTCATCGCTCGGCAAGTGTCTTTTGTCCACGCTTATAATGCTGTCCTTGTTGTCAGGACAACTTTCTGCTCTCTGACCCAGCCTGCAATACTTATTTCTGATAAAAGTTCAATTACTTAGTTGAACAGCAGCAAAAAGTTTGTGCCAAGACTTTGATTTATCCAAAGAACGACCGCAACTGTGGTTATTCTCTACCAATCTTCCAGCTGGCCAGTGTGGGGTAGTCAGTCTTCTCTTCTTCCGTTTTTATTTTGTTCCCTGTCCATGTCCATTTCTGATTCCGTCATCGATTCGGCAGTAGCTGGCCAAGTGACAATCTCAAGAACATGTTAGTTCTCCTAGTGCCTCCTTCGAACCCTCCTGCAGGAAAGTTTCGCCCACAGTTTGTGCGTTCTTTTTCATAGATTGTGCTTCTTTCTTTCTTTTACTCTCCTTTTATTTTTTTTGGTTTGTCCTCTAGCAGCCCTAAGAAGAACAATAAACACAAAGTTTCATCATTTGACGCATATGTGGGTCCTGGTCAAGAGTCTGTGCCAGAGTCCTGCTGCCTGCATATGACTATAGTATCTATATCTATGTCACTGTGCTCTCCTCCATAAGGACATTAGACATTGAATTTATGTCTTTGTGAAGCGAAAAAATAACGTTTCAATGTTTTTTTTTACATATTTTTTCGTTTACCTCACGTCCTGTCGTTTTTACCTCACCCAAAAAGTTAGCTTTCTTTTTTTTTGATACCAGAGCAACAGCAGAGGTTGATTTGATTGCTTCAAGCAACAGGCAAAAAGGACAACATATTTTATCCACACAGATGGAAGCGGATGGTAACTGGAGCTCATTTCTCAGGTGCTCCCATCAGTGGAAAAGACGGGATTATTTTATGTTCACAATGGATATGCTTTAGTCGAGCCCCTGAACTGGAATATACTTAAACGTTTTCCTGATGTTTTCCGTGATTGGAGAACGAAATCAAAGCCATTTGTTCGAAAAAACTCATTTGTTAAAAGCCACACACAAAGACAAAAAGCAGCCAAGAGCAGGAGGACTAAATGGAACACACAAAAAGCAGCGGAAGGAAAGATTGGAGGCAGAAGAAATAACATGAATGGCATGGCATGGCTGACAAATCTAATGAACAAATGCCGCTTGTCAATAAAACCCACAAATAAACAATTAACCAGGCCAAAAGCGACTTGACAAATTAAGTGAAAGCGAGGACAGAGGGCCACAGACAGAGAGTGGGGAGGAAACAAGGGCCAAGGTCTGGACCCTGCCTTGATCTGGGAAGCAATAAAACGTCAAATTCACACAGAAGATGGCTGTTAATGTCAAATGTCAATAAATTAAACTCTGTTCCAGGATACGGATTTAGGAACGGGAACTGGGTCCGGGATCAACATTATTGCGTTTAGTGTTACATGTTTGGCATTTGTTTTCATTATTTTGGCTCGATATCGAATGTTGCCCCTGGGACTGCGCCCAGACTTCTGGTCAAACAGCAATCTCAAAGCGCAGTCCTTGGCTGATTTATTCCGCCGTTTCGAACTCCTGGCCGGCATAAATTTGATGAAAGATACTCTGGAGCTGAGTCTGGAACGGATGGGAAGTCCCTTGGTCATAATTTCAAGCGTGTGGCAGGCAGGCAGCAGCTGTGCTAATCAGGGCTTGTTTTAATCAGTTTTTCTTTGTGTTAATATAATCAAGGGCAGCCGGAAAACTTTTACTGTACCTAAAAAGGGGAAATTGCGCTGGAAGAGAGAGAGAGAGAGAGAGAGAGGGAGAGGGAGAGGGAGTTGGGGCAGCATAGCATAGATACTAATTGAAGTTATTGTTTTGTGATACATTGTTATCGCTTTTGCTTCCTGCCTTCCGTTCTTTCCCTGGTTTTTTGTGTGGTGTGTGGGTGTGTTGGGTATTTCCAGTTTACTTTGTTTCACAAACAAACAAAAACAAGAATAACATTTAGCGAAAACAAAGGCTACAAAACAGTAGCTGTAGCTGTAGCCTCAGGGGTATCCTGGAGGTCGAACAAGTGGCAGCACCGCATAGACGGTGAGGAGGGAGGTTGAGGAGGGGAGGCAGGCAGGAAAAACAATATCAGTTCAAGTTGAAAATTACGAGCTGCAATTGTTTTCTTGCCTTGGCCACTTTTCGTTAGTTTCCGTTCACGCCGCACCGCCAAAGTGTAGACAGCAAACAAAAAGGAGAAACGACTCCAAATAGGAGCTCACACACACACACATTCATACATACATCCAAGGAACATGCAACAAAAGTGTTGAAGCGTACGTAGCATAAGGAATCGGAGAAAACTTTTAAGTACTTAAATGTGTTGTCGTCTAGGTGAGACAATGCTGAATGAGTGGCAAAGTGGAGGAGACGGGCTTGGAGGTTGGGAAAACTCAGAAATTGAGTTTCCGGTTTCTTGTTCTTCGAACTCAAGAGAGGGATAGAGGATAGATAGGACGATGCCGCTTCATCTGCCGCTTCGTCTGGTGCTGGTGCTGGGGCTGGTACTGGGGCTGTGCCCCCCAGCGCTAAACTCTTTTGATACGAGACATTCCACTTGTCCTTCCGTCGCACGAGCATTTGTGCCATGATTTTGTTTTTCACTTGAACTTTTGGCAATAAACTTGGCAAATAATTGATTGCTTGTTCGTTGCTTGTTCATCGCTTGTTTCATCAATTGCTTTTGTTTTTGTTGTCATCCCAAAAGTTATTTTTCTTCTTGTATATCTGGGGAGTGGCATTTGATTTCACTTCATAGAAGCAATCGAAATTGAAATCTGCATAAGCGATGCACTTTTCAATTGCCAGCGGTAATGAAATGCGACAACAGCAAGGACACAAGTCAAGGCCCCACTTCCACTCCCACTCCGCACCCCCCATATCCCACAAGCCACATGCCACATCCTACCCCTAAGGAAGGTATTGGGCGAAATCGGAATTCTCTCCCATTGTCAACCTCCTTCAAAGTTTTTGCCAACAGAAGCAATAAATATATGCAAGTCAATGCGCATGCATGCATCGAAAGAAATCAACTGAAGAAAAGCCATGCTGCCTCAAAGTAAGCTGAAATGTTGCATGGTTGCACTTGATTTCTCTCAGTGTGCGAGCGAGGACTTTGTGCCGCTTGATTTACTCTGCCCTGCCCTATTCCGTGCCTTGCTCTGCGGGCGGTGCTAATAATGCCATGGCTCTGATGTTCAGTTCCATGGCACTGCCACTGCCACAGCCACAGCCACAGCCACACCCTCAACTTTTTATTGTTCGCAGCGAGGCATTTGTCTACAGCCGCCAAAATGGAAATTGTTTTCATTCAGCGCAGAACAATCCTAATGTGGATTTTCTTACTGCACACCACATGCCTCATTCGCCATGCCCCCATGCCCCCGTGCCCCCGTGCCCCCATAGCCCCATTCTCCCAAACACGGGAACAGTGCAACTGACATGGACATGTCCATGCCTTCTGCCAGCTGTAGGCCACCGGGCGGTACATGAATCCCATCCGCGTCACCACCACCGAACCACTACCACTGGGCCGCGTCCTTTTTCCAGTTGGCTTATTTTAGTATCTTTGCATCTGAGCTTGACTTTCTGCTGCTCCCGACTCCCTCCCGACTGCTATTGTTGCTGCTGATGCTCGTTGTCTGCCGGATATTCGCTCTTTTTACATAAGACGTACATTGCTGGCCGCTACTGCAGCACCGTGGTACGCTTTGTGCAACACATGTTGCCATAACTTAACAGCTTAACAAACTTGTCGAGTAGTCACCGAAAAGCGAAAAACGGAGCCACCGCCTCTTCAGAGTCGCTTCCATTTCCACTCTCTGAAGTGGTTGTCGTCCCACTTGGCGAATGCGTAAAATTTAAGCCGCATCTACAGTTCTCTGAGGGCGCCGCAGTCTATTTTTGCGCAATAAAAACATTTGCCACTCTTGCGACCAAAGGCAAGGACACAGGACCCAGGGCCCTTCCGAACAGACAGACAGCCGCACAGACGCATAGCTGCCGCATTGTGGCAGCAAAAGTTGGCCTTTGCAAGGGCTGAAAGGCGCGAGGCCCTCGCGACTCATTATGCTCGACTCATCGCCATCCTGCCTTGCTCTCCGGCCTTCTGCCTGCTACCCTGCCCTCGACGCCTATTGGAGTGCGTGTTCTTATTCCCAGGCGGAGGCGAATTCAAAAAGCAAACTTTTTTGGCCAAAATGTTAGCCAACTTTTGCTGCCACAATGGGCGCCAGCAATAATAATCATCAGGCTGCCAAAAGTACGTTGAAAAGAAGTTAGCAACTTGAAAGCAATTAATGGACTAAATCAAAAAGGCATTTTTCAAACAAGAAAGGCCAATGGGAAAAGGCAGAGGAGTGCCAGCTCCATGGGAGAGAGGCGGCCGGGGCTGGATTGGGCTTGTGGCCAGTATAAACATGTCAACAACAAGTGCTGCCTTGACTCAAGGCTCATTTAGCCACAGGATAGCACACAGCAGAAACCAAACAGTGAACAAGGCAAGAAGAAAAAAAAAACAACAAGAAAGGAACAACAACAGCACAAGGATAGCACAAAGCAGGAACTTTTAATTAATTGAACTCCTTTCCTGTTGGCTAATTGAACACACATGCACACACAGGAGTTACTTCCATCGAGGCAATTTTCCTCTTACGACTAACTTTTGATCTTATTTTGTATTTTGTTTTTCCTCTATGCCTTTTACTTCGAATGAAGAAAAGAAAATTGTCAATTAGCTGGCTATATTGTTTGACAAACATAAAATGATGATTATGTTGTGGCTAACGAAATTTCATACTTTCCACAGACAAAGTTAAAAAAGGTGCCTTGACTTTGGTGCTTTCATGTCGAAAATGAATCAATCATTCCACAGTGCCGTGAAGCAGTCCTTGAGCACTTTCTTTCAAGGGAAAATGAAGTCAATCCAATACAGGGAATTGTAGTGCTTGGCAATAATGTGAACTGTTTGTAAATTGATTTCCATTGTAAATTGAATTGTTTTTCAGGTTTCCCGTTCCCCAGCAATAAATAAATTGAATACAGAACAATTAGCAAAGGGGGGATCAGCATTCCA
Source organism: Drosophila pseudoobscura (assembly GCF_009870125.1). Lineage (NCBI taxonomy): Eukaryota > Metazoa > Arthropoda > Insecta > Diptera > Drosophilidae > Drosophila > Drosophila pseudoobscura. The sequence goes on along the minus strand of NC_046680.1, from coordinate 12,775,643 downwards.
ATGCTGTCAGCGCCTTTTTTCCCCTTTGATCATTAAATTATGGCCTAATTAAAATTGGTTAAAAAACCTTGACTGTTATGGGCTATTAAAAAGCGCACCCATTAAACAAATAAAGGGCGGCAAACTTTGAATAAAAAGGTCGCCGACTGCTGGGCCGAATGGTTGTCGACTGTCGACAGGCATCGTCGCCACCGCCGATTCATCAGCTTCATGGCCAAAGCATTTCATTCATTACGGCATCCTTCCCGGACGAGTACCAGGACCAAGTATCCTGGCCAGATGCTCGTGAGGTGCGGAGCACTGCGTGTACTTTGAATAATTAAACCGGAGAATTTCCCTTTCAATTAAGATGTCGACAGCAGTCGGAATCAGATGCTTGAGGTAGTTGCCCAAAGGACAAACCGAAAGTGCTCTCGTCCTGTCCTGTCCTGCCTTGTGTTTCTGTGTCTCTTTAGAGTCCTGCTTAGGATTCGTCAGCCGAAAGGCTGAAGGCTGTTTGTTATACAATTTCGTTTCCAATTTTCTTGATGCCGTTCATGCCATTTCCAGGTGCCGAAATTTGGGATTTCATTTGCAATTATCCCTCTGTCCCCTCCGTTCATGTATAATTAATTGCTTATCACGCAAAACGCATAACGATAATAGAATTCAATTTGCTTGTTAATGCAAGTTGGCCATTTCAAATATTTGTTTTGATTTGCACATTTTGTTCTCACTCTTTCTTTGCTTTCATCTCTGCTGCTGTCTGCGGTCTACTGTCTACTGTCTGTTTTATGTTTTGTGTTACTTGTGTTTGCTATGGAAAAATCAATACCCGTTCATCATTTTCACATCAGTCAGTGGAGACCTTGGCATCGACTTGAATGCAAATACCAGTTGAGAATGAGAATGGCGAGTGGGGGCGGGGGCGGGGGCGGTGGCGTGTACTTTGGAAAAGCGCTTCACCCTCGACATGCAACGACCTTCTCAAAAGTCAAATAACAAAAAAAAAAAGAAAGCTGCTTAAGTGGCGGGCAGGCCTCATGGCATTCCCCTCGTTCAACCGAGGCTCCAAAGTTCCAATTTGTTCCAACTTTTATTGAGCAAAAGGCTCGCCGACTGGCCAGGGATCATGTGCTAAACAAATAAGCAAAACAACCAACTAGTGTACGTCCCTTGGAGATACTTAATGCAATACGGAGAGCAGGTGGGAGAGTGACAGTTTAAATGTGAAATAAATTGCCAATGCTGCCTGCATCCTAATGGAAACGACGGAAAAGAGAGAGAGACAGCGACCACACTCCCCATTCCAGGCAATGATGTGGTCAACATGTTTTTAATTAAATGTCAGAGGCTTTATCTCGACGAAACTCTGTGCTTCTGGCTGCAACTCTGTGTGCAGACACAAGCACTCCCTCACCTGAAAAGGGGAGCCTCATAGAACTCCAACATACAACTGCATCAATGGCATCCAACCTACTGCCCTGGCTACAGTGCGATGCGTTCTGGGATCTGCAAACCCTGGGATTAAACCCAGCATAGACCCTTGTGGCGCTACAATTTCCGTGCAAAAAAGGACAGACAAGGGCCAAAACGTAAAGAGGAAAACACTCTCAAGTACTTAGTGAGTTACTTACTCTTGGATCTTAGACCAGACCCACCTCCTTGCCCGACTCTCCTGTTGGCCCCGGCTCCTGCAGCTTGTTTGCAGCTTGTTTTTGCATCCTTTTCCCTTGCAGCATTCGAGTGTTGAAAAGCATCTTTAGCATCCTTTCCCCGAAGTCAGACGAAGCACAGTACTCATAGCTACAGCCAATTGGGATTACACCTAAGAGGAGGAGTGGTCCGAAAATTATGAAAGTATCAAAGTAGAAGCCAACTGTTCAAGTTCGCTCACAGGAGGGGCCACAGATGGAAATGCACTGATAGATGCACTGATAATTGCAGCATGAGCTAAATGAACACTCCTCAGGGGCTCAATGGTCCAAGAGCCATAAATAACGAGGAGCAGAAGCTGGAAAAAAAGCTGTGAACTCCATGTTGAGCTTTGCTGACTTAGCAGCATTATCACCAGAAAACATTGTCGGCGTCGGCGTTGTCGTCGTCATTAGGCGACTTTTGAGCCGTGAAATGACCTTGGACATTTTCTGTGATATGCGAATGCGCTCTTCAGAGGGGAAAGGGCGCCGAGATGGGTGCTGACAAATGCCGTTGACATTTACAAATGAGGCCCACAAGCAAATTAATGAGCCACGCCCAATTAGCGTGGCACATAAGGGAGCCAGAGCCATGTCTGTTGTTGAAAGTTTTCCATATCTGCCCTGGATGCTTCTCCCAGCTAATGTATCGGAAAATCAAGTTGAAAGCAATGTTGTGGCAGTTTTTCCTATCGCCCCTTCTTCTCTTAAAGCGACATTTTAATTAGTATTTCCCAGACAGAGAGACCCAGCGGAAGGAGGTCACCTCCGTGTACGTATACTCTTGGCAAAAATCTTGAATGTAATTTTCTCGTTTACTCATTTTCCACACCCACATTTCCCAACACACTGTAGGGCAGAGTGAAGCAGTGGATGGGGCTCCTGCTATGCAGACAGGCAGGCATTGTGGGAACGTGGGACCAGACAATGGCCGCCAGCCGTGCAGCGCACTTGAGCGCAGCTTGAAGGCGGCTGCGCCTATAAGTATGCACTTGTAACAAGTCAGCAGTAGACCACTCCGCTCGCCCGCTCGCCCGCTCACCAGGCCGCCAGCCATCCTTCTACGCGAATGAGAGCCGAGTAAAAGACGCCGCCCCGCCGCCCAACCACCCGCTAGCGACTCTCGAGTTGGCTATAAAAACAGGAATGACAGGCCACCGACAAAAATGAGAGAAAGGCAATCCAAGGCGGTCGCTGGGTTCTCTCCACTGAGCCACTTTCTCTGCACTGCTTGAATTCCAGCTAGCCAGGCTTATTCCACTTTTCCGAGCGTAAATATCCTGCAACGGAAAAGCTAAAACGGGAAAAAGATATAAAATTTGGGAGAATATGAGGGTAGATGGGCATTGAAGACAATCTCTGAATGACCTAAAATCATTATCTTCTATTCGATTTGTGAACATTTCGCCATCATTCACTAGAAAATGAAGAAAGAGCATACAACATTCCATAGCACCTATAATCCCACCATTTTTTCATATATTTTAAATGCAATTTCCTTTTGGCCTTGCAACATAAATTGCATTGCAACTAATATCCGATGTGTGCCTCTTGTGTCTCTTGCAGAATATTCAAGACAACGGGGCGACGGGTACAGGAAGATGTCAACTTGCTGCACGCCTCTGTTCTATCGATGGTGGAGTTCGACGAAGATATATTCGCGGCCGGAAATTGCTTCGATTGGAACGAGCATCCCGCACAGCCGGGCCTCTTCTGTCCGTTCGCCTACCGCCTGCCACCACCGAATCTGGGGGCAATCTTTGCCAAGGATCTGGCCATGGAGTATCACTATCTGGGCAATACCTCCGAGTGGTTCTTTCTGGCCCGCAAGAACGCCGAGAAGGTGATAGCCCGCAACGAGCAATATCTGAAATGTACGTACCAGAAAGCCATATTAAAATACATTACAACAATGCCATGCCCCTGATTTATGCCACGGACAGGCAGAACTCTCGGGCAGAACTTATTTATGGGGCCTCCCTGATAGCGTCTTTGCCTTTTGTGCGACATGTACAATATATACGAGTATGTATGTGCGTATGCCATTGAATATTTATACATTTTCAAGGAGCTTTAATCTCCGACTTCATTAGTCACGGCCCCGAATGGCAGCAAGGGATGCTGCCTAATTGCGTTGCCATTTGAGAGACGCATATTTCACCATGTTTTATCATTGCCACTTGGCCGAAAGAGTCCTCCTCCGACAGGCCAACAATTAAGCGTATAAATAAAACGAAAGTGTCCCACTCGACTTCAAAACTTCCACTTTCAACGTGGGCTACTTTAAATGGAAATTGCCACCTTGCCACCGAATCCGTTGCTCACATTCCGTTGTTAATTAGCTTCTAGGGCCAGTCCACCAGTCCACCAGGCCACCGTTCGCCTGAGCGATTACATCTAATCCCATCACACGGCTGGCACCCGGCTTGACCCTGCTCGACAGCAACAGCAACATCAACAGGGACAGCGACAGTGATGCGTGTAAGCTAATTTTATGCAAGAGTCGTCCCTCTACTGACATCTTCCCAGCCTCATCATCATTGCCCCGCAGCGTGGGATCGAGTTGTCAGCTATCTCCTGGCCTTCGTCTTGAAATTCTCTTGTCTGCTTCCTGAAGTTTCCTGGATTATCCTCTAGTACTCAAAGTTTAACAAGCAAAGTTTTTGCTACGAAACGAAAAGTGATTACAAACAACACACAAACAATTTAATGTCGTTGAATTAGTTTTAATGATGTCAACTTATCATCACACTCTCTCGCTCCCTGGGGTCTCATCCACCTCTTTCTCGCACTTTCATCCCAACCCCTCTCCCCCTGTTTGACTCTTTGATTGCATAATTTCCACATATGTATGGAGTATGGAGAAATGCACTTGACATGTCAAAGCCGCAACATTTCAAAATAGTTTTCAAGCTAAAGGTTACCCCATTGAAGCAGTATTCCACGCCGTATCCCCACCGCTTGCGTAGCTGCCATGAGGACATGCTAACTATTTGTTTGCTAATACACACTAAACACCGCATGAGTATTTGGTATTTTCATGGTTTACGCCCCGGCACAGGCACAGGCACAGATACAATTGAATGGATGGTTCTGTATGACTTTGGCTGCAACATTCGGCCACAGACAACCACCACATAGTGGGACAGTTGGGCAGAGTGACCGAGGGGGAGGACAGAAGGACATATTGGGACAGAGGGAAAGGCAGGACAGAACAATTGGAATCGAAAACAAACATGCAGCTCGTAGAGAGAGACAAGGGAGAGAGGCTCATGCATACTAATAGCCAGTATAGTTTTTGGCCAGGCTAACAGAGCGGGGGCTAAGAGCCGATTGCAGGCTGTCAGCCAACTATTGCCATGCCACATCAAAGTTCGGTTCTCATTTGTTTGTTTGCCGCTGCGAGATGGGGAAAATTGAAAAGGCAAAAGTGGAAAAGTGGAAAAAACTGACAAAACTGGGCACTAGACAAATAATATATGTGCCTCAAACAATGACTGAAGGCGATGGCGTTTGGTCAGCTACTGGCCGTGTTAGGCATCGGAGGCATTTATCTATCGGCCGCCACACGGCAAACTTTCACAGAATGTATTCCATTCATATGTATGCGGTGAACTATGATTTATGGCGTGCTGAAATATATACCCCACAGTATGCTCAGCGAAGCAAGGCCGCACGGCGCTCGCTGACTTTCAATTTATGTGCATTTGCAAATTTGCATCCGTCTTTGCCTTTAAAGTTTACCCGCAAAAACTTTACCCTCTCTGGAAAGTCGCAAGTTTCCCGGACTTGCAACTGTCAGGCGGAGGCAGTGCCACTGCCACTGCCACTGCCACTGCCACTGCCACTGCCACTGCCGCTGTTAAGCTTGTATGTGCCTCAGCCGATGCGATACCCGATGAGACGCTGATTAAATTTGCAACATTTTTGTTCTCTGCCGTCCCGCCTGCTTGCCGTGGCAGGAACTGTTTCAATTCTTCACACCGCAACCCATTTGCGGCCAATTCATGTGCAATTAATGTGATTGAACTTATATATATGAAGCTCTGTATTTGGTAAATGTGTTTGCGGCGCAGAGGGCAAAGTTGTTTATGTGATAAATCGAGTGATAACCGATTCATTGCGTATTTAATAATATTCCTGCCACTTAAGCGATGTGTGCAACACTCAAAATTGCGCTATCAATGCGTAACGAGTGCATTAAATAGCCTTTTAAATATTAATATTCAAAAATAGTTGGCGTTTAAAAGTGCTTTGAAAATAGTTTTATATATATTAGTCTTGTGGCCTGATTTCTTCATCGATTATTGAAATATCCACACACTTTGCCAATTATAGTAAAATTTTCCTGTTTAAGAGAACAATTTATAATTTGCATCATATTTGGAATCAATCAAGGAATATAATGAAATGAAGGCACCAACTAAACACTCATTTTTCTGTAATGGTATGAAACGTGTACTGCTCCAAAGGAAAGCAACAAAAAGCACAACAAACTAGACTCCTTGAAGTCGTAAGGACAGTTTGTTTTGTTGGATCCACCACATATACATATGTCTGCCTCCTCATCACTTTACGTGTTTATGTACTAGGACTACATTCGTATAAATATATATTGGTCGTGTCCTGTATTTGTACATATGTACGTACAAGTGATGACGCGTGTGTGTGTGCCAAGTGTAGGAACCGCAAAAATACAAGTATGTCATAATATTTGCTTTTTACTCAACCGCCACCGCCGGCATTGAATAGATTTCGTCCCCGTTGTAGTTGTTATGGCTGAGCGAAGCGATTCATATTATTATACGAGTGTGCGAGTGCTGTGCTATGCGGCTCGCCTCGCCTCGCCTCGCCTCGCCACCCGTTTTGCTGTTTACAAGTCACGTGTTTAACATAAAATTTAAATAAAAATCGCATACAATATGTAAACAGTTATATGTGCTTCTAGTGGCTGCTCCTTCAGTGGAATGGTGGCTGCTCTTTCCATTCGTAGCGATTGTCGACGTCTGGCTGTTGTAATTTCCGTCTCTTAACACAATTTACCAAAATTTGGCCACTAAATCTCCCCTCCATTCTCCGACATTCTATTACCATTTACCAACTAAATCAGGCAAAATTGTATGCGGATAAGCCATAACATATACAAATTTTATGCAAATCGCAGACTTTGTCCGGTTCCGTCTCAAGTGCAGGATAATATCGTGAAACTTCTACGTTTTACTGGAACTTCTCGGCCAGATTCATTTGTCGCACTATTGTGATAATGCTGAAAGCAAATTTGGCCACCTATGATGGTCAGAAGATGGTCGCCAACCACGAGTAGGAGTATCAGCTATAGAGATCTGTTCAAATGAGAAAGCGACCATAACTTACGCTTATGTTGCTGCTCATGGAAATGGGAAATATGCCGCCGGCTATAAAGATAATCGGCTGCTGGGCATTGTGTATAAAGTGGACCAGGGTGGCCTTGTACCGCGGCTCGGCATCCACCCAATTGGACTGGAAAATGGTGTTGGCCAAATCGTCGCCGTCGTCGATTAGAAGATTGCATGTGTAGCAGAAGGGAAATGTCTGCAGCAGGATGGTGATGACAAACAGAAACGAGGCCACGCCCTTCCAAAAGTTGGAGAAGAAGAACACATTGATCAGAGTGAGTCCCAGCACGGATCCAATTAGCGCGAACTGCACAAAAATTGTGCGGGATATCATGGGACGGATCATGTCGCAGCATCTACGGAAAGAGGGCACCGATCTTAGCCAATCCATAGTCCTCTATATGGCTCTTACCTCAGTATTATCTTGTGATCAATCACACAGTTGACCAGATCCTGATAGTTGTCCGCTTCGCTTTTATCCGGATCCATGCGCAGACTCCTCACATGATCCTTCAGCACATCCATGTGGGCCCGAAAGATGATGGTGAACATGAGAGGATACGTGTCGGACAGTTGGTCCTGCAGCACGGCAAAGGACATGGTGATGTACTCGAAGATGGACTGTAACCACAGGCTGCCAAGGCCGTCGCGCCAGTCGACGAACGGATTGTACACCGACCAGGGCGGACGACCACTCAACGCATATGAGAGGAACGTGGATCCCGCATAGCCGCAGTAAATAAAACTATAGATGAGAAAGGCGTAGTTGCAGCGGGCCACCATATTGTGGATCTTCTGGCGATCGCTTTCGGTCTGCAACCGCCCGTCCAACGTGTCCAGCATCTGCTCCGTCTTCCGCAGCCGCCAGAGGAACAAATACGTGATCGTTGACTTCACCGATGCCCCGTACACGTTGATGCACACCTGCAGCGACGTGAGGAACTCTCCGGGCGTAAAGTTCTTGAACTCCTTCACATAGCTGATGATAAAGCCCACCGGCAAGTAGAAAACCCCAAAGGCGAACGGCACGCAGGTCCAGAAGAGGTAGACATACCGCAGAGCTCCCTCCTTGGGTGGTATCCAACCGATTAGCCACATGGCCCTATACAAATAAATGTTCCCCTCGCGGGACTTGACAGCCTCAGTCAGCGGAGCCGGATTTATCAGCTCAAACAACACCATTTTTTTGACTTAACCAGCCAGTGTTCAGGGACTGTTGTCGAATGTAGGTCCCAGTACCTGTCTATTTTATAGCCGTAATTGGACAGGTGCTCGCGTTTCACTCTGGCAGCCACGCCCAGGCTCAGGACACCGTGCTGTGGCCTGTAATTAGACTAAACAATCGTCCATGTAAAGTGCCAACAATGATTTATTATTAACGTGCAAGTAAAACTTCCACCCAACGGCCAATTAGCCAGAATTGGTTAATAACTTGATAAAATATTCGGATTGCTGTTGAATCCTTGATGGCAGCAACGCCTCATCTAATGATTACAACGTGGGAATTGACACATTTATAAACACTTTAGAAAATATCCTTTCGTCTATGAATTATCTGATTATGATTATCATAATGTGCACACCCGCCTCAAGTGCTCACTCACTCGAACAAGCTCAGTTCGAGTGTAATCACTTGTATTTTATAGTGAAAATATTGAAACGTACAGAAAACAAGAGTTTTTGGGCGCCAACATTAAGCTTCCTTTCGAAACTTATCTGCCAGATTCATTTGATTAACAATAGTGATGATACTAAAGGCGAACTTGGCCACCGTGATGTTGCTCTGCACGGATATGGGAAAGATGGCCCCAGCCCAGAACTGTATGGGCTGCTGCACCCTGTGCAGAAAGTAAATTATCGCTGACCTGTAGCGCCGTTCCGCGTCCATCCAGTTTGAGTGAAAAATGCCACTGGCGAGGGATTCGCAGTCCTCAATCAGGAGTTCGCAGGTCATGCAGAGCGGAAAGGATTCCGCACAAATGGCAGCGATAAATATGATGTTCGACAGGGTCATCCAGAAGCTGGTGGTGAAGAACAGTATGTTGACGGACGCCACACCCACGACGATGCCAATCAGCATGAACTGCGCAAAGATGGTGGCCGACATGATGGGTCTTATAAGATCGCAGCACCTGCAAAGAGGAAACTCGCTTACTTAAAAATCAAGAGCTCCTTGGGAGTTTATCTGTTTACTGCACGATAGTCCGATAATCCTTGATGCAGTCCACCAGTTGCTGATAGTTCTCATTCTCGGAGAGCTCGGGGTTGCAGCGCAGATTCTTGATGCGATCTTTGAGAATGGCCAGATGTCCGCGAAATATGGACAAAAAAACGATCGGATAGCTGTCGGAGAGCAGCTCCTGACAGATACCAATGTTAATGACGATATATTCCAAGAGCGAGGCCTCCCACAACTGGCGCGTGCCCTGCCGCCAGTCAACCAGCGGATTGTACACCTGCCAGGGAGCCTTTCCCGCGAACACCGACGAGAACAGCGTCGTGGTGGTGAACCCTATGTACATGCTGAGAAAGAACACAATGATTCGATTCCCCCGGGCCACCATCTTATGGAGTATCTGGCGCTGGTTCAGTGTCGTACAGCGCTCATCTAGGGGGGCAATCATTGCGTTGATCCTTCGCATGCGCCACATCTGGGAGAAGGTGACACAGGCCTTGACGCAATTCCCAATGCAATTGATGTCCACCTGCACCGAGGTGAGGAACTCGCTCGCCGCGAACTTGTCAAAGTGCACCACATAGGTGAGGGTGAGACCCAGCGGCAGGTACACCAACCCCAGCACCATGGTTGTGCAGGTCCAGAGCAGATAAGCCCATCGATGCAGTCTCGCCTTGGGTGGGACCCAGCCCAAAAATGTTGCAGCGCGATAAAAATATATGCAGGCGTCTGAAGAGACGACGCTCTTGGTGAGTGGCACCGGTCGTAGGCGTTCAAAGAGGGGTTTCTTCATCTTCTAAGGTATTTTCCAGCCGAAAAATTGTTTATATATGGGGAAAAAGCAATCCCTGATAGGTTTTTAATGTCTCGTAATTTTTGGTTTATTCATTGGACAACTGAACGATGTCACAATCGGGGCCGAGTGATTGCATTTATAAAGTCATTAGGCAATGCAACCTCAAGGTCCTGCACTGAGAGAAACCAAAGTAAAGATGCAAACACTCAAGGCGAATGAATCCAAATATTTTCTCCCTGTATAGCTTTCCCGGTTCATTCTTGGGCTCCATTGAAAGGCTTATCGATTCGTGGGTTCTCTAATTACAGCTTGCATAATGGATAACGCTATTGAAAATGCTTCTATTCCCCGTCTTTCCATTGCAGCCTTTCATCTCTATTCAAACCGCACCGAGGAGCGCGTTGAGGTCGATACCCTGGCTGTGAAATATGAGGATGGAAGGTGGTCAAAGCCGTATTACGATTGTGGTGGTGGAAACATTTGGATGCTAACCTATACGGTCCCATTTTTCGGCTATGAGAATGGCAGCTATCACTTCAAGTAAGTAAGCTTCGAAACAATGGCGCCGGCTCATGGCTGGTGCGACTGGTCCTGGTCGCCATCCAGATGAGCATTCTATAAATAATTCACAGCCAAGTGGAATTTGAAAAGGAAACTGCATTGGCCCGAAAAATGCCACCCAAGCGATTTTCCCAGTCAGTGGCAGGACGACACAAAAGCCGTAGAAACTATGATGAAGCGCCAGCGTCAGCGTCAGGTTTCTGGCTTTTGTCTGGTGCGAGGACTGCAGGAGGACTGTAAACAGCAAAAGTAATTGAATAGCTGAATGACTGTTCTTGCTCTGGTTGGCTCTTAGTTTGGTGGCACGTGCAATGTGCTTTAAGTTTTAGGACTTTTCCCAACATCGACTCTGTAGATGGAGGACTGATACAGAATTTCGCTCACGCACCGCTCGAAACGGAATACGTTAAAAGAGGGCACAACATTCTTATAAAACTTTATCGCGTGCTGTTTTGCTTTATTTTTTCATCATCTTCATTTGAAGTAATTTTCAATTTTTTCCCTTCTTTTCACCACCGACAAACATAGTTCCTGCTCGTCTCGCTGCTTTATTTTTGGCCAACTTTTTCAATTGAATGTTGAAATGGTGAAAAAGTTGGCAAAAGGAACTCGGAAAAGGCGAACCAAAAGAAAACACAAGTGGAAATCGCCGAGCAAGTTATGTAGTTTGATGGGAAAATCATTGATGCTGTTCTGTGGCGCGTGGCACAGATCAATAAATTTCAAAACTGCTCTTTTCTTTGGGAATATTTAATTAATTCCCTCTTGGCAGGAGCACAGCCTTGGAGTCTGCCCAATTTCATGAAATTTGTTAAATCAGCTGTGCAGGCGTGAGTCTCTTTATTAGAAATACTTACAATTTCCAGCCTAAGCGGCTTAGTAAGCCCAACCCCTCCCCGCTGAATGGAAGCCCAGTTTTTCGCTTTGACGAATTTCTGACAGTGAGTCAGTTCCATCAGCATAATGACTGCTGCCAGAGCTCGCAGATGAAAAGCGTTTAGCATATTTATGACTAAACGGCCAGACCATGGATACCACTCAGGATGCCACTCAGCATCTCCCAACGATTAGTCGTCACTCATCACTGCTGTCTGTGCTGCTTCCACTTCCACTCTACGTCATCCATAATTTGCAATTATCACTTGGGCTGCCAGCAGAACCAAGAAGACAGACAACAGACAGCAGTACCCGCCACATCACGCCACAACGAAATGCAATAACAACAAAAAGAACACATTTTGGCCAGAAAACTATTTTCACTTAGTGGCCGAGTTAGTGTCGGGATTACGAAGCCCTTTTGTTGCCGCATTCATGCAAGGGTGGGCTTGCTATCTCAAAGTATGCAGCAGAAGATGGAGTAGTTCTGGTCGAATGAACTTTGGGGGCGCTATTTATTTAAGATAAACAGATCCTCTCTCTCCAAGATATACCGCTCGTAGATGGCGGTTGTGACCTCTCCTTCCTGTGGCGGCCTGTAGCAGTAGCAGGGATACACCATCCGCACTTCTTTCGACTCTGGTGTGGCCCCCGGCACGGCAGTTGTGGTGAAACGGAATCTCTGATGCCCTGCAAGTGCTCCCTCCAAGTGAATAGCTTATAACTTATCTAGCAGGCCAGCTACTCACATTTCGACTGGTAGTATTGTTTCTGCCACCACGACAAGGGCTTGTGACGTGCCGCAGTTCGTTGGATATTGGCCAGCACAATTGCCGTCAGAGAGCAGAAGAGAATTAGCCGGATGAATAACATTTCCCCACTGCTGTCAGGGCTTGTCTAATGGATTGCAAACGATACGATACTTAGTACATGCACTTCATGTTAGCTTCAGCCAAAGTAAGCGTTTAAAATGTAATTACACACGGCACATCAATGCGGATGCGTATGCCTATGGTGCCCTTGGTTGTGGGGCCAGAAAAGCTTTCAGCCCTCCAGCTATCAGGGAGGTGGGAGGACAGACAGCGTTTTCTAAATTGAATTAAAGCAATCAATTATACAAGTGAGTCCCGATCCCACCCACTCGTACGCCTACTTAGCGCTCAATGGCTTTCTACGCTCAACAAATTTCACATATAGCGACGGGGCCAGGGAGGGCGGACCAGGGGGGAGGAACTCTTTGAAAACGGCAACTGTCTGCCACCGCCACGGCCACTGCCACTGCCACTGCCGATGGCGGAAGCTCGGCAACTGCCTGCAATTAGTTGCAACATAAATTTGGTCTGCCTTAATGGACGGATGCGCACAGTGGTACGGAAAACAATGCGCCACAAATGTTGAAATCATTCGATGTCCTACAAATGGAATGTGCTGGATTGTTTGTAATTCTGAGCAATACGGACAGTGTATATCGTAGCTTACTTAACAAAGTCGAAGAATATTAAGTTGCAACTCAATTTGAATACGTTTCCTTACTTGTACGGCCCCTCGACCCTCGAACACTGTGTGCTGGAGAGGAAAATTAATGTGCAAATGTTAAAAGTTCGTTAGTTGGGTTCATTTCAGTTGGTCCCAGCATTGCAGCTGCTAGATTCAGTCTCCGGGCTCTTCCGGGGCTCACTCCTCGTCAAAAAAAGCCCCCTTTGTTTCAGCTGCTTAGGCAGCGGGAAGACCGGGACCGGGAAAGTTGTGCAAGAGGAGGGGAGGGACTGGGACAGGTCCCGTGCCGACATTCTTGCATGCCTGTGTCCGGCTCATGTTAATAATGTTCCGCTATCAGTTTCCCATTAGTTGGGGAAATTAATTTGTTTACATGGTAGCGGAAGCGCAAAAACAGAAAAAAAATATAGACAAAGAGAGGGAGAGAGAGAGAGAGGAAGCGAAAACTTGCTAATTGATTAAATTTACTATGCGGTGTGTGGTTGCTGCCCCATTTTTCTCTTAACTCCATGAAACCTGCAGCGCAGGGAGGACGCCAAACAATAAGCATCCAGAGCGTGCAGCTAAAGTTAAGTTTATTATAAAATATTTGGCCAAATGAAATGGCGCATTAGTCCGCCCAGCAGTGGCAAACACAAAGCACAAATCACATTAAGCGCCCGCTGTGAGCGAATGCCAAACACCAAGCGGCAAAAGCTAAGCGCCAAGGGACAGAACATGCCTCCTACTGGGGCAATAATTTTATTTGATATTATTTAAGTTTCGCTTAGCAGCAACCAACCCCACTCTAGCGGCAGTGAAATTTCAATATTAAAACTGAGACGACTGTGGAGGTGGTCGAGGAGGAATGAAAAGGCTGGGGAATGTAAGCCGTAATCCCAGCATTGTATTTATTTGACTTATGTTGCAATATTGCCGTTGCCATACCATACAGAGAGAAAGCCGTGTATGCACGCTATGGGCTATGCCCTGCTCGCTGGCAAAGCATAATGAGGCAAACGGAAACGGAAATATCAAATATCTGGCAATAAGCAAGCCTTTGTGTTGCAGTGACTGGCTGCTGCTGCTTGTTATCTTGTTGCAACGTCAACGTCTGAATGTGGGCTTGATTATGAATGCTCGTATGTGTAAGTATGCAGATGTGCAACATGCCATATTTCTGAGCAATGGATCGGGATGCAAATTTACATAGTTTCCATGGTGCCTTGCACATTGCTACGGTCCCAATAACTGCTGATATAGACATTCCATGCCCTAACAGAAATCAAAATATTTATGTAGTAGTTTAAGTTGCTTGATGGCAACGAGTAACATTTATTTGATTAGTATGTTGGACTTCAAATTATAACAGCTCCAAGTTTTACAATAAGCTTGTTTTTGTGAGTAATTATACGCGTGTACGTCTGATCTCTCTCTCTCAGATCCGATTACTGCTCTATCCAGACGATACGACGAAAACACGACCTCTTCGTGTCTCGCTCTTTCCTTCGTTTCCTACATTTATTAAAGAATCCTCACGCGAAAAGTATTTTTAAATAACTTTTTGATATAAATCAGTACAAACTTGTGGAATCTCTTAGATGCATCTAAGCTACTGATCTACTGATCAAAGGCTTATGCTGGGAGAGGAAATATTTGTGAAGAATTTCCTGGTTGACTTCGAATACCACATTAGTGTCAACAAAGTTTTTGTTTCGCTTTAATGTGACCTAGCTCACACCCTTTTACCCTAGCCACTACTAGAAAATATTTTTGGCATAATTGCGGGCCTATTTCGCAGCCTTTTTCGGCTCTTTGGTTTGGGTTTTTGTGAGCCGCATCAAACTGCGCCATCGAGGTGCAAACTACAAAACTGATTATGTGCATTAGCAGCGGCTGCCACAACCCATAATTGACGACGATGACAGCAGTAACAGCAGCGGCAGCTGCAGCACCAGAGAATCCACATAAATGAGTTGTTTACAAACTGGTTACAAAACTGCCTGCGTGACGGTGTATGTTTTTTCCACTCATACCACACCCATTTGGGTTGGTAACTTTATGAACTCGAAAATGGAGCACATCTCAGAGGGCTGGATCGGGATGAGAAGCGGAATGCCATCTGTATTAGCTGCCATCGCTGCCATTTTTAAATAGCTGGCACGTGCATGTGTGCTGGCACGCGCTGTAGTGGTGGTGCTACGAATAATGGTAGTGGAGCATCTGTATACGAGCTCCAAAGCTCTTCAGATGCACTTCGCTTATTCACGTAATGCGTTTGTGTTTGTGTTCGTGCGTGCGTGTCGTACGTGCCCTGCATTACAATCCACTGATTTTACGCCTCACCTAGTAGGTAATCCCACCTTCGTGCATATGTCCTCTAGATTTCATTGGCTGGGTAAACATTTGTCTTTTAGACTTTAAAGCTATCTAAAATTCGATTCGAGCATTTTATTAAAATCGATAAAACTATGCTCTCTTTTCCTTAAAACGAATCAAATCCATCTCCATTTATGCATAGACAAATACAAAAATCAACAGGCAATCCCCTAACCCATCGACTATGTGCAATATGAGCTCCAACAAAAATATGCAAACAACTGAGTTTACGGCTCATTTGTAGGCATTAGGCATTGTGTTAGGTTCTGTGTGTGTGTGCGGATCATACATATACATCAAGTATACGCCAGATAGGCAAACATTGTCACATCAGCATCAGCCGCCTCCAAAAATACTCGAAGCTTAGGGCCCAAACTAATAAATCAATATGCGACACACACAGATATCGCCGAAGACCGGAGACCGAACTCATTCGGGCAGCTCAATCAGCTTATTTTCTAATATCCGTTTACAAATTATCTTCAAAAACTGTCAGCAACAACAAAGAGAAAGACAGACGACGCGACGCTACGGGGGAGCTGACAAAGGAATACCAGGAAAATAAAACCACAGAAAATACGAAATAGCATTCAAATACGAAAACGAACACGAACTTTAACAAAATGGGAATAAGTGGGGCAGAGATACATGGGCACAAATAAGTAGAAGAAGAAAAAAGGCCAAGCCGGATCCGGATCCGGATCCGGGTCCAGGACATAAAGGCGTTGGGATCAACTGCTGGGGAATTAACATAATCATTACTATAATGTAATGATGGGCCATTGTGCAGCCAGTCACCCCAGCCAGACCCTCCCCTCGCTCAGTTGTCCACTTTCCAGCAGTAACAGTAGTCCTTTTTTCGCCCTTTTTCCCCTTTTGCAATCAATAAGTTGTCAGAAACAATCAAATAAATACAAACTGATATGTCAATATTAACTGACAGTCACATGAAGCTTCCCAGACGCGGACCCGAGAACGCAGACCGAAGCCAATATTCCCGAAACCCGGAAACCTCACACACACATTACGGCCAACTGGGGCGGCCACCAAAAAAGTCGGAAAATTGAAGATGAAATAGAAATGTTTGCCATTTCTATACCTTTGAGGTTACGAGTATGAAATACTGTAGAAAACGGTTGATGAAGATCGATAACAGAGGGACTTAGACTTTAGAATTCCTGATCTAATGCCTTTGATCCCGTACAAGATTTCTTCAGAGAAGTTAGGTTACCAAATAAATCACCAACTGATCATACCCCTTCATCTATGTCTGTTGTAACAAGAAAGTTTCCTTTGACGTCAGCCTTCCGTGACAGCGGGACCCAGGCGGAAAGGTTTGAGTCACAGCCACAGTGCCGGCGTGCAAGTGTGGACAATGCTGAGATTATGCGTAAAGTTCTACATGTGTTCTGGCTTCATTCCTTCCATTCGGCTACCGCCGTGGTGCTCCATCCACAATTCTGCTTAGGTATGTGTGTAATTGGGTGGCTGTCCATTTCCAGGGGCGACCTTTGAGGGAGGCATATAGGATTTCTGGCAGCGTCGACAGCTTAGCGTACCCTTTTCATGGCTTTATGTCTTTGTAAAACGACAAGGCCTTTTCCCTGCACCCTCTCCCTCTCCCTCTGCCTTTGCCACTGCCACTGCCTTTGCCCCTGTCCCAATCTCCGTCAACGACAGCAGGAAAATAATTTTCTGCTACTTTTCCCTGAGCTCGTTTTCAATACAAAGAAACCCGTAACCAAAACATGCTTCCTAGTTTATCCCTCTGCTCATGCGTCTGTGTTTGTGTGTGTGCGAGTGCGGTTCTTGAGGTTCCTGGGGTTCCTTCTCCATCTCAGACTATAGAACAGAGTCCATAGACATATGCGAAATCAAAGCACGAATTTATTGTTTGTTATCGAAAGGCCACGGCCATTGAAACCCCAGGCGGCTGCCCACTATCTGGAAGCTTGAAACAGAGATAGAGATAGAGCTAAAGCGGGTCTCAGTCTCAGTCCTTCTACAATCTGCGCACTTTCCACTGTCGATAAATATCAGCGACTGACGGTACACACGTTTTATTGAATTGAGTTTTATAAATGGCGCCATTTGGTTTAAGTGCCGCCCCCCAGTTGATTGTTAAGCTGACAAATTAATAACATAAATTTTTAACGCCTTTTGCTGACTCTCTCTCACTCTCCGTCTGTTTTTTTCACACTCTCTTCTTCCTTTTTTTCCGTTCTGCCCCATTTCGTAGGGGAACATCTGGCATCGATATTGACTTGCGGCGCGTGGACATCGACCAATGCCCGCAACGCCACACGCCCGGCACCAAGCGGCCCCTAAACATCTTTGCCGGCACCGACAAGTGCAAGCAGCGGACCACAATGGTGAGAAACAGACCAGACGCCATCAGATACTCCAATGTCAGCACAAAGTGTTCATTCCTCCATCTTTCCATCTTTCCTTCTCCATGCGCCTTCAGTGTGAAGCTATCATGGGACTGGGCTTTCGGCGCGGGTCCTACAAATGCCTCTGCCGCAAGGGATTCTATTTCCCCGACGTGGTTTCGCTCCACAAGTTCTTCAATGGCAGCCTGCTGGAGGAGGAATACGAGAAGCTGATGCTGGTAAGTGCTGACTCAAGTACTGAGCGAGAATCCTACACTCATTAAATATGTATTAGGGCAAGAACTCCACGTACAACAGTAACTCCGAGTACGAGTGTCTGCCCTGCGCCGAGGGCTGTGATTCCTGCGAGGATTCGTCGCCCTGCATTGCCGCCCTCAACTGGCCGATGCGCACCAGCATCTTGGCACTGGCCTGCATTGTCATTGGCCTCCTGCCGCCTGCGGCCTGGTTTACGTTTCGGTATCAGCAAGTCAAGGTGAGTTAAAGATTCCATTCTCTGCTATAGCTTGATCAATAATGGCAGTACGTAAAATACAGATTAAATCATCAGAATTAGAACTACTTCCAAAGCATCGCAGTTATAATGCTGTTGATGGAAGCGAAAGCTTTAAAAAATCTTGTACATCCTTGATGGGGAATGTAAAGTCATTATAATAGCATTATCCTGCCGCCGCGTCGTAGCATTTGTGGCAGAGATTTTTGTGTAAATTGCTCTCTGTCAAATTCCACTGATCCCGGACGAGTCCAACCAAAGCTGCTGTCATCATTGAGCCGAAAAGCGGCTTAGAATTTTTATATTCTAGTTATTTTGAACGTGCGCCCAGGGACTGGTCCTACATTCCAATGACAGCCGGCAACAAGCCAACAGGACAACGGATATTGTCGCGCATAAGCGGAACTGCAAACATCCACACAACTGTCGCCCGACTTCCGTCCGTCCTTCCTCGGCGGAAGGCAACGCCATGTACAGTTCACTCGAGTTTCACTAGGACACTCATTAAGCCAGTGAAAAGGCTAAGCCATCCTCCAATTGTCTCCGGCGTATAGTTTTAAACCACTTTCAACTTTCTCCAGCCATTCTGCAGAATGGTGAAACTGGTGGAATAATGTTCGTGAAAGTGAGTTATTCTGCGCCCCCATGTTGCTGTCAGACATTTGTGTGGCCCCAGGCTACCAACCCAGCAGCACACACCAGCCCTCAGTGAATCCCAGGCCAACTAAATTGTTTCCATTCGTAATGCGATTCTGTCGCATTTGTGTCTATGTGCTCGCTGCCTCTCTCTCTCTCCCACTCTCTATCTCTCTTCAGCTGTTTCCGTGTGTCCATGTGTGTGTGTGCGTCTGAGTGCTCAAGTGTGTGTGTCCAAACTAATTAAATGGCGCTAAACATGCAGCCCGACATCCTGCCAAGTGTGTGGACAACTCCACTCCGCCCTGTACTCGGCACTACATTTCCTTGTCCTTGCCGCATTGAGATCCTTGTCCTTTGTTCTCCTCGGGGCTCCTTTCCGGCTGCTTTTCATGTGAAATTGTGCGGCTAAAGCGATTTCAATTTAAATTTCATAAGTTTTTCCACAAACAAACACACAGCTACACAAAAGTTATTCCTTCGAAAGACTAATTGAAAACATTTTGTTTGCAGGTTGTACGAGCCGCCAGTCCCGCCCTGCTGCGGGTAATTGCATTGGGAGCCTTCTTCATTTATTGCACGGTAAGCACTTTTGATGCTGCACTGCATTTCTGGGGATATTTTGTTGTATTTACTTAAATATGGGCAGTCAAGCATAAGTTTAGGCAATATTCAATCACTTTTAAGCTCTATGGAGGCCTTGGCCAAACGCATAAATATCTGTTGCACATTATAATGGATCCAGCAAGCATGCTGGCTGCTGGTTGCTGGACGTGATTTTCCGACGGGAAACATTCAAAATTCGAAACCATAAATCGCTTTGCATCCAAAATACATATATTCAGCCTGTAAAAAGAAAGATGAGATGGGAAAACGGTTGGCAGTGAATGACCGACAGCCAGAACAGCAGCGGCACCCCTTGAACCAAATTCACATCAATTCTGAACAATTTAATTTGATTGATTTATGGAAAGTGTCGAAAGCTAATGGAATACTGGCCAAATAAACAACTTTAAACGAGAGTTCATCGAAAACCCGCACGCCGACATCGGACCGACATCCATGAAGCTGAGGATTTATTTATCTTTTGCTGATTTATTCTGCCGCCATGAGTTGACATACACACACACACAACACACGGCACACAACACAAAAAAAATGTGTCCTAGAGAAGAGGATATCCATTTTTGGACATTTTTCCTTGAGCTCTAAGTCGTTGTGTGTGGAGGGATGCGTTTAAAATGGTTACCTTTTTTAATATGTTTATTTCTTAAAAGGAACGTATAAATCAAAATGGAATCCTAATCTCCACCACACAATGTATCACCATTGACAACTCCATAACTTTAAAGAGAGTTTTCAGCTATGTATGAAAATGCATAAAATTGTCATTTGCTTGTGGGTTTGTGCCGATTCTCGAACATATCATATAAACGGGCTATCGTTTTCTATGAATTGCAGAACATTGTGATGTATCCGAATCCGAATCTTTATACATGCACCGCTCGCATTTGGCTGAGAGAGATAGGTTTCTCCCTCACCTATGGCGCTCTGATGCTGAAGACCTGGAGGTGAGTAATGATGGGGATGTTGATGCAGATGATGCAATGTGATAACTTATCTTACATTCTTTTCAATTTATCACAAAGGATATCGGTGATATTTCGGGTACGCTCTGCCAAGGCGGTCAAAATCACAGATGCCGCTCTGCTGAAGCGCCTGGGAATCATTTGCGGTGCCATCGGCACCTGTCTGCTGGTGAGGACACTCGTATCGCCGCCAGATGTGGTTGTGGGACGCACTGCTGATGACCTGAAGGCATTCCTATGCAAGACCGACTGGTGGGACTACACATTCACATCGAGTAAGTCCATGCCTCCATTCATCACAGGAGAGTAATTTAATATGTTTGGACTTGTTTGGAGGGAGTGCCGATTGGCATTAGCAGCCAATAGCCATATGAAAGCAGCTGCATTCATCTTTCAACAAAAATGAAACGGCATAGCTCCCATGCAGCGACATTCCGCATAACAATGTGCACGTTGCTTATATGCACTGTATGCTGCAACCAAGGGCGTACCCAGGGGGGCTCCACTTCAACACTTTTTTGTTGAAAGACGTTCATTTGAAAAATATGCTAGCATTAGAGTCTTCAAAAATGTGGTTTCTGAATAGTTGTTGTATTGGAAAAACTAGACGAAGAAGGAAAAAGCTGAAATTTTAATTTATAGCTCTGCCGGAAATATTTTGTTTGTTTACTATCCCTTTACATGACATTACATTGCCGTTACATTCATGTTGCAATTCAAAAATATAGTTACGTGCTCGGAGTATATGCAGAATATGAATTGAAAAAGCAAAGCAAAAAAACAAACGTTGCCCTGCCAACGGAAAACAGTGTATGGATACCGAGTGGCATCACTCGCTTAAAGGGAATTTCTTTTCATCCACATCCCCACAGCTGGGCATTGTGGGTGGTCAGCGAATGGCGTCATATGAATATGCAAGAATTTTTTTGTTGCCCTGTAGAAGGCATGTGTTTTAGGAACCTATGCGTCCTGGAGGAATAGCAGCGCAGCGCTATCTTGACTGTGTCTTCGCTTAATTAAAAAAGTTTAGCGACCAACTTGAAGCACTTTCCTCCTCTGTATCTTTTGCGAGGGCATATGGACAGAGAGAACAGAATTTGAACTCTCGCATAGATATAGACAACAATTATCTTTGATTCTCGCTCTGCTGCGCCAGTCACGCACTTTGACGGCACAGAGATGCTAAATAACTTAATTTTCTGTTGCTGCATGCTGCATAGTGGGGCACGTAGCGAGAGTTACATTTTTAATTGCATGCAGCGTGGAGCATGCAGCATTCTGCATCACCTCATCTGCATTCCCTTGTTGAAAGAGTTTATTGCATAAAAGGTGTATGCTTTTTTTATGACTTTCTTTTGCTTTCATTTCACTCGCACGAATACGCAAGATGAGAGCCGGATAAAAAGGGAATTCCACTCCCAAAGATTCCACATTATATTGCCATTCCGCGGTACTGCTTCTCATGCTTTTAGCTAAAACGGAACAGGAAAAAAAAAAGAAAATAATAACGTAATTGCTCTTCGCTCTTACTAATTAATGTTCAAAAAATGAGCTGCGAGGCCATTGAAATGCACAAAGGAACTAATCCTTGGCTTCTTCTTGCTTTTTCCCTTTCTGCAGTGGAGGTGCTGTTCCTGGCCTGGGGCGTGCGACTGTGCATCATGGTGCGGAAGGCTCCGTCCGAGTTCAACGAGAGCCGCTTCATATCGATGGCCATCTACAATGAGTTCCTGCTAACCTGCTTCCTCAACGTGTCCATGTAAGTGCGGTGAATCGCAAGAGAAACATATACGTACAGTTTGGCTAGACAAATTTTTATCATTTCCGATTACTATCTTTATCTCTCTCCCTCTCTATGGCAGGTTGTTCCTGCAGTCGCCGGCCAATCCGGATCTCCTGTACATCATTTTCTTTTGCCATACCCAACTGACGGTGACGCTGCTGCTGGCCCTCATCTTTGGCAGCAAGGTGAGTGTGTGTCCCATCAGTCCCATCCCTCTCCCCTTCCCACCGTTTGTTTCTATTCCCGACTCTGGATCCTTGTGTTTTATCTTTTGCTTTGGCAGGTGTACATTGTGCTGCGTAGCGGCAAGTCGCATCAAGAGAACATCGGCCTGGGCACCAAGGCATCCGGAGCCAAATTCAATTTTCGTCCTCAAGTCCGGACCTTTGCCAATCCGAGCTCGGTGACCACCTCAACGGTCCCAGTGGGGGGCACCACGTCAGCAGGTGAGACCTGAGTCCGGCGATAACAAACCAATTGCCTCATTTGTTCTAATGGGCAGACTATATCGACATTTATGACTAACGACAGTGTCCATTTAACAAATGATCAGCGCAGACAGTTTGTCTAAAAAACGAACAGTAGAATGGCGAATGGCCTTTTCGCTCTGGGTCCGCCTTGGCCTTATTTATGTCATATTATTTGGAAAATTAAAAATGAGCGAAACAGGCGGCGGCTTCACTTTCCTTCTTATCTCTCCTGTCTAGACACGAGTCAAGGAATTCGTTGGAAGGGATGCGAGATGCGAGATCCGACTACATGCCCAAGCCATATCTAGTGACAGCTTTGGCTACTGATTTATGTTCTGCAGCTCGAGCAAAACAGTCTTACCACCCAAACCTCTCTGGTCCTCTCCTCTGCGGTTAGCCCAAGGAATGGTGTGCTTGTGTGTGCGTTTGTGCGCGTGTTTTCAAGGAAGGAAATAGCTACGAAGCGCAAACTTCCGCCAAGCTGCCGCCGACGCCATATTTGTTTACCGCTTGGCTGGCTTTGATGTATAAACAACTATATGTGTACCATTTGAGGCGTAGGGCAGTCAAGTGAGCCATCATCCACAACGAGGATGCTGGTGCTAGTGCCGGGGGATGCAGGTGCAGGTGGGTGGTTGTTGCCCAATTAAGTTTGGCAAGCTTTGTTCTCTCCTAACAAGGCATCAACGCTATCGATGGTTAGTGCAAATATGCACTAATGTGCTACAGAGCAGTCGTAGATCACTTTGATTCCATGGTAGCCATGAGTAAATCGGCTTTTCTATTCACTTTATTCAATCTAAACTTCTCTAAACTAAATCGATTAAAGTTTCAGTGAAATGAAAATCAATTTGATTCCTAAGTACCTTTCCATAAGCGTTTCCATCCGTTACCCTCTGGACAGTTACACATAGCAGTACACAGTATGAATATATGAGAGTTTTTTTTGGTTTTGTTTCATTCAATATCCTAATGGACGTCCTACTGTGATTCAATTCAAAATTCTTCAAGGAAAATATATACATCTAGTAACTTTAACAGCACGAAAGATATGCTGCATAGACCTGAGGAAACAGTTCTACCAGATCTTCGGTTCGTCCTATCTATTCATAGAGCTTACAGGCTGATGGTCCCCTCAGAGACCCTCTAGTCCCCGCATTATTATCTCAAAAGTCTTATATTGGGTTTCATGGCGAACCTTTTTCAGTAGCAACGTTCCCAGAATTTTATTGCGAAAAAGCGACGCTTTATGTTTTAATGCTTTATGACCGTTCGGCCTCTGTTTCTCTCTCTGTCTCTATCTCTCAATGGGAGCTCGGCTTTTATTTAATTTTTTTTATTACTCGTATTTCTATTTTAACACAAAACGTAGGGCATTTTTGTGGCTACGTAAATTGTGCGTTAAATTTACATTTTTCGTGCCTTCATTTTCCTACTTTAGAGGCGTGGTTGTTACTTTTTTTTGGTGCTAGTCGAGTTTTTTAAGCGGCTCTCAATTTGCATATTTAAATTGAACAATCACAAAGTGGCAAACACTCACCCACACACATACACATGCAGCTGTGGCGAATTTTAAATATTTTGAGGCGGAAAAAAAGGAGGATGATTTTGTTGTGTTGCATACTAAGAGACAGGGCACACATAATAAATTCAATTTTGGCCTGTCGACTGACTGCTCCACTCGCTTAATTTCGCAGCCATAAATCTAAATTCAGCGGCAAACAAAGCAGACAAAAAACAAAAAAAAAACCAAACTTGATGCTTTTAACATACACTCTCCCGAACTGCGGGCAGTTCCACTTTCCCAGGAAGAGTGTTTCCCTTTGGACAAATGCTCTTTTCAAATGCCTTTCCAAGAATGTGACTTGTACTCTGTCCGCAGCGAGAGAAGGAGAGTAGACTTGTTTATTTGTTATCCTTCTTAGTATTTTTAGTATTTGAAAGTTCGGCCTTGTTCCGGGACGGGAGTGGACCACGCTGAATTCATACTGACAGGCTTTCTGTTGAATTGAACGGCCATTCATCATTCCGCCAACAGGCGGGGTTTACTAGGGTGGGGAATGGAATCAAACCCAAGTCGCTGCCACAACAGGCTCCTCCAACTTTCGTTTCCGTTTCCACAGAAGCTACATACAATACGCATTTAAATTTACGGTCTCGCATCGGATCGGTTTTGGGTTGGGGACGTGAAACTTTTGACATGGACGTGGAACTTTTTAGTGCAAAAGCAGTTGGCAGAGTCGAATGCAGAGGAAGGAAGGTTGAAAGGGGGGCAACAGGGCGAGGGACTGAGAGGCTTTGCCGCTGTTCGCTTTTGTTTTCCACTATCATAATCGCATCCCATCTCTGTATATAAACATATTTTCCCTCACTCTCAAATAGAAAACAAATTGTCCGACCAGGAGGCACTGGAGGAGATCCGCCAGCTGAGCATGCAACTGCAGCGGATACAGGAGATGGCCCCGCCCAAGGGGGTGGCCGTGATGACGATATCGAGTCTGCTCGATGGACTGAAGACCTCCGGTGGCATGATGGCCGTGGCAGCCGGTCATGCCGCACCGCGTCAAAGTGCCCTGCCTCTGTTGGCACTGAATGCGGAGATGCAGAAATACAATCAGCAGAACATCAATGCGAATGGCCGGGGTAGTGCCAGTGCCCGAACCAGCATACCCACAATGGTCCTAGAGACGCCACCCTCGTCCACGCCACCCTCGACCGCGTACGAGGAGCGGGCCATCAACACCGAGCTCAGTGGCGACGACTTCCGGGAGCAGCTGCTCCGTCGCACCGCCGACGGTCACATCATCTGCAGCCGCTGCCTGGACGCGTCCAAGGAGCACTACTACTGCTGTCCGCCGCGCAGTGCCTGCGACCACATGGGCTCGCCGCAGCAGGAGGGCAGCATTAGCTTTGCCAACATTAAGCTGGACTGCATGTGTTCGCAGTCGGAGGACCTCGACCAGGATCACAGCATCCGACAGCGGCGTCCGGCCGTGCGCTCGGCAGCCACTAACACGCCACCCCCCAGCTGTAAGCGTGGTCCCCGCAACCTCCTCGAGGCCGACGTCTGCATTACGTATCAAATTTGTGATAACTGTAGAAGTAAATATAAGCTTAGTGGCCGCCGGCGCAGCGGCAGCTGCACCCAGGCCCAGACCCACAGCGTCCAGCCGAGCGCCGCCACGGTCCAGAGCCAGGTCCAGTCGCGCAGCAGCGAGCTGCTTCTCGATCGCAGTGTGGGCATGGCCCCGGCCAAGGCAGCGCATTCCACAGACGACATTGTCCTCTACACCAGCTCAACTAAAGAGGAGGAGGTGGAGGAGGATGAGCAGGTGTTGCCCCAGTTGGCGCCTGATCCTGCCCCGGCGCCCTCGCTGGGCAATGTGTCCAATACTTCGAACAACTCCACCAGCCAGACGGACAGGACAAGTGGCAGTGGTGGAACAACGCGTCCCAAGCGGCCGGATAAGTTGGTTTTGGATCTGAACGATCGTTCTAAATACACCAAAGAGGTTTCTGTATAAATATTTAGGAAAATTAATGGAGAGAGTTCGAAGCGGTTCATCAGTATTTTCCCAATGGTTCTGCAGGAGTTTCAAACTCTTAAAGACCACAAAACCCATTTTGGAAAGAGTTTCAAGAGATTTGTGCTTGGACCGCTTTGATATTCCTGTTGGCATTTGAAAATAGTTTTTGTTTACGCAAATTAAATTACAAAAGACTTTAATAAATCATATTAGCATAGCCACTTAGATATCGTTACGATTGAGCTACATAGAGATAAGCCATGGCCAGGGCCTTAAACACCTGACTTTAGTGAAAGTGAAGGGACAGTGCAGGTGGGTGAGAGAGTGTCGGGGGCTTGGATTTCTGGGCAAAGTGATTTGCAGCTTTAATGAGCCCCTAAATGCTGTGAATATATTTTGCCCAAGGCAAGCCCATGAAAGGCAACCAAACCGATAAGCCACATCAGCAGAGCACCCACATAGACACAATTTTGCTGAAAGTCATGTATTTTAGCTGGTCATTTAATTGAATTTACATCATATGCATGTGGATAATTGCAACTAAATTGCTTACTAATTAAAAACGGCATCGAATCAGCTCCATTAGTTGTTCGAATTGAGGCGACAGTGGAATGCATTTGCTGTTTAATAAATTACTTTATATTTAAGTGCCGATCTATAGAAAATACTCTAAACAACGCCCCAACGCAGTTGATAATATTCTCTCTCTGTAAAATAGTTGATAAAAGTCGATGAAAACTGTTTAATACACATATCTCTGCCAAAATCGAATACTATATGAAAAAAGAAATAAATATGGAAAATGAAATCAAATCTAGATGTAATTGAAGTTAAAATTGATTATTAATTAGTTCGTGTACAATTAGCTGCATATTATAATTATTCCCAAATAAATTGAATGTCAGCAATTGTTCAGACCTCAACACACAAACACACACATATATATATATATATATAAAAAGCTAATGAAAACAATTGTAAAATATGTAAAATTTGCAAACTTGTTCTTGTTTAAACAGAACAGAACTATTGTGTTGTACTGTACTGTACTGTATCGTAGTTAAACATTGCTGTTATCAAGTGGAAAATACATTAAATGTATGGCTTAAATGTTGTTTAAAACAATTCAATTAATGGCGAATCATATGGATGCACGGATGCCTTTTGCTCTCCCCCACTCATAGCTGTATCGTCGGACAACTTAATTAAGCATACGCAGCGTGGTACAACTTTAACAACCATTCAGTGCCTTATCGGAGGAGCATGCACTTTGGGTGCGTACTACATATAGTAAGTATCTGGCCCAGCCCATCTATCCCTGTTTTGGGCGTGGCAGCAGAGAAGAGCCAGGCGATGAAAAGTGTTGGCGCCTTTTATTCGCTTTATGAGCACGTTATGGCTTTTATCTTTATGGACATGCCTGTGTGTGACCCTTTTCGCCATTTATGTCTGCTATGCCGGAAATGCCTTTTCAACTCTCTCCCACTCTCGCACTCGCACACGCACTCTGATACACTCAGACACTCGTACAATGTAACTGTTTTGAAGGAGACGTTAATTTAAATGTTTTACGGCCGTCGGTTCCGCCTCATCGGATGTTGTTTTGTTTCTTGCTTTTTTCTTTCTGTCCTCTCCTGTTTGTTTCCCCCTTTCTGTTTGTGCTTCAAATTAAAATTTTCCAACCAGGATGACAGTATTTCCTTAGGATGGATCCCCCCAACCCAACTCCCTATGCTCACCGAGTGTTATCAGCCCCATAAAGGACTTCCAGGATGTGTGCGTGTCTGCGTATTGAATTTTAAGCACTCGCCCTGGATAAAGTGGGGAATTCATTTAAAGCGTCACGTTCCCGAGTTTTCTTTAAATTGAATTTCCATCATCATTCCATGCTCCAGCAAATATGCGTGAATAAATATGTTTGCTATAGATACTTTTTGGGCTTATTTACTCGCACAAACAAAAATTTCTTTTTCTGCGCAGTTCAAGCACGTGACGACATTAATTAAACTTTCAACATATGCGCCTGCCGCATGCCACAGCAACCCAGGACAATCGGCAAAGCCGTTGAAGGACAGGCTTTCAGGGGAAAATGGAGAAAGCGGCGGGTGTATGAAAATCTGCTGAAATAAGCGTAATCGGGGCATTTTCCACTGTTAACGACTGTCGCTGTAAACAGAATTTTACTTTTAATTTCTTTTTGCATTGCCATTGAAAAACGAAATATGGGCATTAATTGGTTCAATTGGAGTCCCCCTTCTTCGTTTTTCAACTGAACCCTACTCCCGCTTTTTTTGGCCCCATTAAAACCAAACGTTTCCATGATAATTGAAATCGGTTTCGCCCCCACCACGAGGAAGCACTACAGAGCAAAGGGTGTGGTGTAACACAAGAGGCTTAACAAATTATCTGGAGCTATAAGCGGCAGTAGCTTACCCAATTTAAATGGAATTTTATGCAACTGTATAACTATAGACTGTTTATATGCTAAGTACGTGCAGTGGATTAAAGGTTAGTCTATGAAAAGCAATCACTATTAACCAGAAATATGACATTAATCATTGATAAATTTAAACAGGATTTCTCCAAAAGGGGAACGATTTGGTTTCTTCTCGAATAGATCGTCTTGGGACCTGCCAATAATGTGGATAACTTTCAGAAAAACTGCAAGTTTAATGACCTCAGGCCAGTGTTTGCGGGGCTTGTTGCTTGAGAGACTTTTTTTTTACATTTAATTATTTAATTAAACGCCTGTTGCAGAAATACAAAGCCAATACCTTACGCTCCCCAAAACTGGGTCATAAATTTCAAAGCGAAATGAGTGAAAGAGCATTAAGTGGAAGGTGCTCTACTCTACGTTCTATGCCAGACGGAGGAGCGGAGGTCGTTCTCTAAACAACGAAAATGGCACTTAACAGAAAAACCAAATTACGTTTTTCGTCGGCTCGCAATTGCAAAATCTTGAACAGTGGCTGGAACAAATTTATTTCCATGTCGATGCTGTTGCTGGTCTTTGATGGCTGACTGGTTGGGCTTGGTTTGGTTTGGAACCTACCGCCTGAATGTGGCATTTCGAGCATTTTTTCCATCACTTAATTACGGCAATAAATGCCAATGGCAATTTCTTTGGCATTAAATAACGACTACATGTTAACGACTTGCCAAGCCTGAAAAGAACAAAAAGCGATGAGCAATAATAAAAAGCAACGAAAGGCAAGGAGGCCGACATATGGGGACTCGGAGTGGGCTGGAAGTGTCCTGTGATAGGGTAACATTCCGTTGGCAAGGACACCGCTTGTTGGCTCACGTGCTGCTGGGCGTGGAGCCAATTAAAATTGAAGGAGCCCCGCACCCGGGCCTGTGTTCGTCTGTGTCCGGACCTGTGTGTGCGCGCGTGCCAGGGGGTACTAGAACAATAAAATTAAATTGCTCAACACCTTATTAACAGCATATGGCTCAGTGCCCAAAATAATGACTAACAGCAAACGAGCGCCAAATTCACATATGACTTATTTCCTTATACGATTACTGCATTGCTTCTTCTGCTGTCTCGCAGGGTGCGACAAATCGGTCCGTAAGTACAAAAATAAATCAGAGAAATAGCTCGTTTTTCCAAACTTTTTTGTGGGCTACTTTACAAAATTCCCTTAGAGCCCTGATTAAAGTGCATGTTACTTCAAGCTTCAAGTTTATTTGTTGGATTTAAATTGCTGATTTTAATTGCTTTCATTGGTCCTCGAGTGACCTCGAGGGCCAAGGGCTTCTCAAATATTTAGGGCCAGAGATAGCCTTATCTGCTGCTGTCTCGTTAACACATACATTATTCAACAAAAGATGTATGCTTTGCATATTGTTCAAAAATGTTGCACAACTATTCCAAGGCTATTTTCCTTGGATGTATGGATGTCAGATCACACAATGCTGGCAAAATATTTGTATTGCATTGTCACCATGCTGAAACCCCTGAACTCCGGCCCAGTCAACCATTCCATGGAAATGGACGTCTTACGGACACCAAATGTGATGCCCAAGACAAGATATCATGGACGAATCAGTACCGAAGTTCTTTGAGTGTATAGGTAAAATCCTCTCCCACTAGGATCTAACACAATTGCATTTATGTTCACACGTGGATTGCATTAGGAAGCTCCGGCACATAAACAAAATCTGCCTCAAGTGCAAAGATCCCAGTCCCCCATCCATACGTGACAGGAGCAGGAATTGAAAAAGACAGACATTGAGGTGCTGTTGAGGACTGAGTGAGAGGGGGGGGGGGGGGGGGGGGGGGGGGAATATATTTGCATTAGAGATGAGCGCGTGATCTCTTAAACATAGGATGTAGAAACCATTGTGTTTAGTACGAGTATTATTCCGAATTTTACGGCCATTCTATTTTAATGATATTCCAATACAAGACAATTTAGCAAAAGTTCAACATATATGTACATATGTATATATATATATATACAACCTATCGCTGAAATACAAATACTTTGAGTTCACGCACTTTTTCAGCCCAACTAACATGCGCCACTCCAGGCTCCAGGCGAAATTCAGACATTGCTTGGAAGTGGGAATGGCAAAGACGATGGCATATCACATTCAAGCTTCAGTTTCAGTTCCAGCTTAGCCCCAGAGTCGAGGGCGAGTGCGAATTCGAATGCGTTTTCTTACGTTTACGTTTAAATTTGAACGTGGTTGATGTGTCAGTTCCAAGAAGCAATTGTGCAAATGTGCCGGTTGGCATTTTCGGGATGAGATGTGCGATAAGCGCCAAATGCTGGCTCCTAGAATGGCTTCAGTCGTGTGAGGATGCTGAAGGAAAATGTGAATGGAAAGGAAAATGTGCACACACTACTCGTAGTTACAGACACAGAAACATATGTATATTCCCACTATACTATATAGTATGTGAGTGGGTGTTTGTCGGCAGCTGCAGATTGAGATAACAAAGGAAACTAGCCCGAGACGCTGGCACAAAAAGTTGACAGATACAATTGTTGTTTGGATATTTGGTCTGTTATGCCCCATCAGGCTGAATCGAGCCTGGAGCAGAAGTATAGCTCGCTCAATGACTTATTGGCTATAAAGGATAAATGTGTGTTTGTATGATAAGTACTTTAGCTCCGGCTTGTTTTTCGTTTCCAAGGAATATACTCGTAAATGTTACTGGCTGTTTGCTGGCTGCAACCTGCTTCCATATCTTCAGATCGGACATTAAATCTTCCTGCAATCAAATGCCTTCCATTTTGCAATCAAATGTAAAAAGCACTTTAAAGGTTTCTAAATTCCATATATGTTCATCCACTCAAATAGTTTCGCTTGGATTACGTTCCATTCTTATTCGCACAATGACAAGCCACATCATATTTAGCCCGCAAACGTATGTGGCCAGATGCAGTCATTAAATGAAGTCACCTCAAATGCGTATACTTAATTTTGTGCACTGCAGAGCTTTTATGTCCTGAATAAATATAAACACGAAGGGCCATCATTGAGGGCCGACGCTTCTCATACCCTTGCTGATGGATTGTTCCTACGTCAGCTGTGATACGATTAGTCCCAACTGAAATCTGCTTAAATAATATTGTATGCTTGTACGACCTTGGGCTATCAGAAAGGCATTCTATGTACATAAATATACACGAATCCAATATACCCAAACAAACCAGTGGATGTTGCAACAAATTGTGACGCAGTGGGTCACAGCACAAATCCCCAGAGTGTGTATGTTACTGGTACCTTGACAACATCCGCACTAACAAACACACCCGGATCCCCATCCGTAATCTGCCCGTCCGCCTCTCGGAAATAAAATATGTACTAGAAAAGTATGCATAAATGTGTAGGGAGCTACTGCTGTTTTATGTTGCGCCGCATTTAACAATAAAAACGTGAAATGTTTGAAATAAAATGCGCAAAAGCGGTTCTAAGCGGCCAGAACAAACAAACAGGCTAACACATACACACGCCCAGGGCTCTCTCGAGTAGTGCATATGCGTGTGTGTGCTCTGGTGCTTATACGTAATTGCTGCATTTAGGCCCCTCTTGAGGAGGGAAAAGTGGACTGGCACAGAGATAGAGGAAAATTCATTTGGCGGTAAATATTCCACTCAATGGCAATTACGGATAGCATGCCGAGTAGTAATCGGATAATGCAAAATAAAAATCAAGTGATTCAAGCCGTGATCGGTGACAATGAAACACATTTACGGCATTAATTGCCCCAACGACGATGAGAAGCAGCAAGTGAGCAATTCATATTAGATGTGCCCACCACACATTCTGGGGAAAGAGTCTATGCGGCAGAGCTGGCAGAGTACTTCAATATGTCCATCGGAGGAGAGGCAGACTTCACAGTGCTTGTATCTTACAAAGATCCTAATTGGTGGGCCCACAAAGGAACCTCAACACTCTTGCTGCTGCTCAACGAGCCCTGAAATTAATTGAGACTGCCATCATAAACATGCCAAACGAGAAAATTTTAATTAATTCCCCAAATGTTCGGCAAGACCGCAAACCTCATTTGTATACTGCTTACGAATGGTTCAAATGGTCATGTATCTTGTGTGAATCGTGACAGCAAGGCGATGGCCTGTAAGACACTTAATCAACGAGGGATTACCAGACAACCAATGCAATTGGAGATATGCCAGGGGGAATTCGGGAAAATTAGCAAAGAGCAGGAGCTGAAGATAAACTCGAAACTGGCATAAGTTATGCTTGACTATTCGTCTGGATCTGATCTTGTAAGTTTCTTGCAACTAATTGCTTTGAAAGCTGCACGGATGCCACTTGACACAGTACTTCGCGCTCCAACTCTTCCTGCCCCCAGCAAGCGTTGCAAGCATTGCAAGCATTGCAAGCGTCGCTAAATTAAATAGCTGACAAAGTGAACAGCAGCAGGAGCCCGCGGCCTGGACCCTCCTCTCTAGCTTCAACACAGAGAGCATGGCAAAAGACACAACGAGTTTTCTTTTATAATTTGTCGCCAATTGCAGCAGCAAGAGAATCAGTAGTACTAGCAGCGGCAATGCCAGTGCCAGTGCCAGTGCCAGTGCCAGTCGCAACATTTCCGCCCCAGACAAGGACGTGGAAAGTGCCAACTGGCAACTGTGAAAAGTTGAGAGCGCAAGGAGAAAGTTTGCCATAAATCAGAATATTTTAAAAGTGTTTGCTCTGACAGAAAAAGGGAACAGCGAAAATGAAAGTGAGCTGCGGCAGTCATAAGCCAAGATTATGGCCAAGAACTACCAACCATGTCGAAGGAAAAACAGGAAAATGAAGTGTGAAAAAACTGCTCCTCGAGCAACGAACTGGTTGGACTCTCAACGAGTCTGGGAAATAGGAAGCGAATGGGAATGGGGAGTAAAAGACTTTTTTAAATCTAATCATTGAACAATGGTCTGTCCTGCAGGTTCATCTTATATTTGTCTAATATACCCATTACGGTTAATGGACAAGAACAAACTGAACGACGGCACGGATGTACCATTTACTGGAAGTTCTCCTGACAGCTCCTGGTGTCCTCCGGCTGGGCGCATCATTATGCTCATCAACGCTGTTGCTTTCCTTCGACTGACTACACCGAATGCAAGCATTTGGTGTCGTCATCCATGCTGAATGATTATTTCGCTGCCAAGGGCATCGCTCTATCCATACTTTATCCATAATTTCAGTTCCCATGCAAATTTAACTTCTGCTAATCCCAGAGCACCGAGGTCCGTAGGAGTCTGTAGATGCAAATGGATTTGCACTTGCAGACGATCTGCAGAATCGACATGGCTCTACATTTTTCGATACCAAAGCAGGCGTCATCATCGACAGCAAATACAAACAAATAAATAGACAAAGCACACAGACGAGCTACAAAAGTTTGATTGACATTTCAATTAAATTATTGCCAAAGTTTCTGTCGCTGTCGTCTTTATTGGCGTCCCAGCGTGATGTTCCGAGTGCAGAAAACTTTGCTCGCCGAGTTCGAGGAGATCTACGAGCCAGTGCTGGTCGAGAACCCCTTCACCCTGGTGGATAGCCGTGGCATAGGACTGCGCCAGTACCATGTGGCGCTTACCTCCAGCCGCATTATATTTGGGTGTGACAACTTCTTCAAGCACGGACAGGCCGGTAGCGTGTCCAGCAGCTATGGCAATGGCCTCGATCCGGAGATCGAGTGCTTCGAGCTGGTCAGCCTTATCCCGCTGAAGTTGATTCGCTTCAATTTCTACCGCTACCTTGATCGCTGCCTTATGATGGTCAGTGTCAACAAACATCTACAGCTGATACCCCCGCTGTCGCAGGAGAGGCCGATGATCTTGGAGTTCGGGGGATACATCTTCAAGTCGTACTTCTGGCGCACCTGGCGAGAGAGGGTATCCACCATTCGGGTGATGCAGCCTCTCTACAGCCAGATCACTGGCCACTCCCCCTTTTCCAGCACGGACGTCGTGGTAGACGACGAGGAGACCGTTGCTCTGATCCATAAGGCGCCCAGGACCCCATCAGTCATGAGCAGGTGCCAGGCTGGGTCCTGAGCTCCTGTCTGGACCAAAGTCGTAAGAAGCTTTTGCAAAGCCTCACATCATTCCTTCATTCACTGACCAGACTTTTTGCGCCTTAAATTTATGTTTATCCCCTTGCCAATTTATTTATTTATTTTAAATAGTAAAACTTTACTCTAACACCTGTTAGTTGGCAAAACAAAACAGCTACAGATTTTTATCCTACTAGAGCTTTAACACCTTAGGTAGCAGGCTCGGTATCAAATAGTCCATGCCCCGGCGGCTGAGTGATTGTCCGTCCCATTTCTGTTGGCTAATGCAATCAGGGTCGGAGCAAGAAATCGGAGCCACAACTGGCAACCAAAGCTCTGGTTTCGGCGGCTTGTCCTGTTGACTGTTTATTTTGGGAGGCGGTGCGGTGCGCAGCGGTGCGCTGGTGGTATTGCGGGGATGACGACGAAAGAATGCTGTATTGATGTGCGCCCAGGCTTTGGGGCATTCCTGTTTTCCCCTGCCTTTCGTTGCCACGCTCTCCCAGCCCTATTTTCACAGCCAAGTTAACCAACAAAGTTTTCAATTTGCCGACAAACTTAAGCCGCAGCCACAGCACTTGTCGAGTTGAGCCGAGTCGAGTCCTGGTGTGGGGGGCCAGGGGTATTTAAGGAGCTGGCGGAACGAGAGGAAGGACACGCCTGTCTCTGTCTGCGCGTGCAGCTGACACCAAAAATCAATTGCAATGAAATGGTTGGCAAATAAAACCAACAAAAAAGAAAATAAAACAATCGTCATTGGCCTTATTTGGTTTGCAGCATTTAATGGTCAAAGTTGTTCAACTTCTCTGTAATTTATTTGATTTGCTTTTTGCCGCAAGGCCGTTTGATAAATTACAATTTATTTAATGAAATGTACAGAGACAGAGAGAAAGAGACAGAAAGAGGCGCGGAAATAAGCATTAATCATACGCCATGTGGTGCACCATAAACAAAACTGCCCAGAAAACCAGACAGCATTTTAAATGTTATCAAATTTTTGCTGCCTTGTAGGAAAACTTGGTGGAAGTTTGCCCACCAAACCCGTTCGCCTGGCAGCGCCATTCCGAAAAGTTAATTAAAAAGCCATGGGACATGGACAGGAACCAATAAAAAGAATCACACCCCACAACAACAATACCACTACCAGCCACCATCTGCCCACACAGCACAGCAGAGCGCCGCTCTCTAAACATTTTGGCCTTCTCTTTTTATTAATTTTTAATACACCTGCCTGTGCCTGCCATTAAGTGCGGACCTGTTCAATTTCATTTAATTAGCCATTAAGACGTTTAAAAGGGAACTCGCCTTCGCAACCCCTTCTCCCAGCCCCCTAGGGGGCAATGTCGCAGACATTCAAAATTGAAATAGCTCCGACTAGGGCCCCATCAGCCATCAGTCAGGAGCGGATCTCCTTAATTGTACGCTGACTTTGTGCGCATTTTTGCTTTGTTATTTATGTATTTTTTCACTGGATGGAGTTCAAAGCATCTAAACAGCCACATCAAAGCTCCAGTCTGGTAATTGCTTCTTACAAATTTGAATTTGAAATTTCGTTCAGCTATCCGAGCCGGCAATTGGTCGAGAGAAATTCCATTTAAAGCTCTCGCGTTCAAAATCCATTGACAGCCTTTGCCTACACATTTAGCAACAGGCCTTAGCCAGCAGTGCGTATACGTAACATTGAAGTGGGTGACTGCTATTGGGTGTGGGTGTGAGACATATTTCATTAGCACGAAGCTTCCTTTGACATCTTGCCAGGACATTAAGCGTTGAATTTAAAGCGGCAACGCACTCCGGCGAGCCTTAAAGTCCCGATTCGCTAAAACACTCGTACGAGCGTGTGGAGCATAAGCTGACAGTGATGAATGTGTTTCATATTTATTGAATGCCAACGCTGTCTCTCCCGACTGAGCCTGTCTGTGCCACATCCATATGTGTGCCTGTATGCAGATTTAACGCTTTATTGAAGCTACCATACTGGCTGCCACATAAATACATATGTACGAATCCACCACCGACAGAGATTACAAGCGCCGCGGCCTTTTGTATTAACTGAAATCAATATTTCACTTGCACAGGTCATTGATTTGTAGGAAAAGAGTTGCACAGAATTGAGAACAATTTACCCCTATTTTCACCCACGCGGTCTCTTGGGCTGATTCAATTTGACCTTTAACGGACAGTGGATTCAAGTTTTTAAATGAATTTAAACGTGCCTGGCATGCCGAGAGGCTACGCTAGAGTCCCTAGCCAATGACCGCAAAAGCGAGGAGTGGGCCGAAGGCAGCCGCGCACCGAATATTCTAGGTAGTCGGTTGGGACAGCGGAGACTTTGTTTGTTTGTCTCTCCTTTTCTTTCATGTGGTTGCACTTTCTGAATGGGATTAACAAATAGAGACCCGGGCAAAAGTGTAGCTGAAACTTATTAAGCAAACATTTTGTCGCCTTTTATCTCACTGCAGGACAGAGGCGGTGCCACATGCCTCAAATACCGCGCACATGGCGCATGAGAAATCGCTGCAACGATGCTGGAGAGACATGGGCGTTTTTGCTTTTCTGTCAAGTGCAAAAGAAGCGCCCACGAACTGCGAACGAGAGTAAGTAAAAGCCGTTAATGTTTATAATACTGATGGCTGCTTCTACTTCCCTCCACCATAGTGCCACTCTGCCACCGACAGGTACACACACAGGCACCCACAGTGAAGCATGCGTCAAATTTATTGCATACTTTGCAGAGCGTGCATTAGCGTGGAAGCAAGCTCGCCACGTCACGAATCTCTTCCAAAACAAAAACCGAGGGGTATATGCACATACATACGAGTTTACTCGTACATTCAACGAAAGAATGGGAAAAAGCCGAGAGAAGAGCCAAACGAGAACGTGACTTGGCGGTGCTTGGATCTGGGCTGCTGGCCCCAGATGAGGGTGCTCCTGCTGATGGCCACACATCAAGCCAAATGGCTGAGTCATTATAATTTAGCCAAACAGCGAGACTCCACCGAAAGAGTTAGGTTTTGCTGATTGCATTTCGAATGGATCAAGAAGAGTTAATTAATTTCAATTATTCGCAGCCTGTATCTCTGTGAGATATGCATAAAGGCGAGCTTAAAT
The DNA here is from genome assembly GCF_009870125.1 of Drosophila pseudoobscura. NCBI lineage: Eukaryota > Metazoa > Arthropoda > Insecta > Diptera > Drosophilidae > Drosophila > Drosophila pseudoobscura. Next base: position 12,737,796 of record NC_046680.1, on the reverse strand, counting down.
TGGTTTTGCCTCTGGGCTTGTCAAAATAATCTCAGAAAATTCCAGTTGAAATTGCTGATAGAATACCCAATGCTTTTCGCAGCAATGGGCAAGTCGGAAGCACCGTAGGCTCAAGAGAAAATCTGGGCATTAATAAAACATAGTTGCAAGGTTATTTTGTCTCTGGGCTTCGGGGAAAACTCGGTGAAACATTTTCTGTTTCAGATGGCTACTGTTTACCCATTCAACATCCCACTCGGATCATGAGAACGCTCTCATTTCAAGTGCCCTGCAACCGAGCTGAAAATCAACCAAGTTGAAAATTCAATCGCATACAAATCTCTCTACGAATTAGAGCAGCACCTGGTGTTCTGAATCTATTCCTCCCCTTAGCCTTCCTCTCGTTCTGCCTCCACGGTTTTTAACAAACACACACATTGAAATGGGCCGGCAGTTAAGAGACTATTAAAATGCAAAACTTTGCCCTTCGGCAGCTGTATGGTAATCTTTTGGGCAGACTTTTCGGCCCTCCTACTCGGCAAGTCGATCCATTTTAGAGCAAGGCGGGGGCCACTGGCCAGCAGGCACTTGGAGATAAACTGCAAGCAAATAGTAGAGACCAGACCTAATCCAGCTGGCATTTTCGTTTCAGGATGTCGCAGTCGCTAAGGTCCATGCCCAGCTCCATCACTGAATGTATTTGCAGTTCGTGTTGCCCATTAAACGCCTACCAATTGGTATACCCCAATCCGCATTCCAAATCGCCAGCTTTCGATGCTCGCCTTCCCTGCAACGGATTTTTCGATGCAAGCATCTGCCATGTGCGACTGCCCAGCTCCAGCTTGACCTACGGATTGGAAATCGTAAATGTTAATGGCTACCCAGATTTCGGATTTCATGGGTTCGGCATTGGTAAAGGATGCGTTCCGACTCAACTCCTCAACGCCCTGCCACGCAGCAGACAATGAAGGCACAAGAGCACGGCAGAGTAATATGGCCTAGTCTTAGCCACCCTCGCTTCTCCTTTCTGAGTCTCTGCAAAAGGCTTGGACTGAGTTGAAAATCCTGCCGGGCGAATGCTCGTTAATGCTCTGCTGGGTCTTGTGACTGGGGCATTCTAATGGAGAATGTAGAAAGCATAAAGCCTTTGTTTGGCTTTAAGCAGCTGCATTTGCCTTAAGGCCCCCGGACAGATAATAAAACGGGAATCAGGATTTATGCCTCAATGATTGTAGTGTATTTGTCTTTCCTTCTTCCCATACTAAATGGAACATGCTATCGGTGCAGATTTAGTTGAGATTTACAAGACACACATACGAGTATTTGTCATAATTCATGTGAGTCCAACAGCAGTTGACACGATTGTAGCCATCACGTACATCGTGGCTAGATAAATCTTTTGCCCCGGACCCTGCCACAACCCCAGGCATTGCCTTGGCAGCACTCAACGCCATTGTCTGCAGAGTCAGAGTCGCCACCTTTTGTCCACGCTTCAGCTCTCTGTCACCCCGTTTTGCCCTCGCTTTCCCTCTCCCTTTGTGGCCAGCACGTGCACGCTGTTAACCTCAAAAATGCGCTGCTAAAACATTTTTTAACACTCGCAAGCTTTCCAACACCTCTCAACCGCTCTCTCTCGCTACCCCGTCTCCCTCTATCTGTCTAAGGGAGTGAGCTGAGACCAGACCAGACCGGATCGGATCGGAACATACGGTCGGGTCGCGTCGAGTCGGTCTGGTCTGCTATGTTGAAGCCACAAAACACGACTTCAAGGGCGGAGCCAGACCACAACATCTAATCGAGCTGATGGCCAAAGAGCGACCCATGCTGAAGTTGACCAGAGCGTGGACAATCCTTTTTGGGATGCTGGCATACGCTTCCTGTACGTGAGTCGGATGACAAAGTGGTTGGGCATACTCGTACATATGAACACGTCCATCTAGTATTCAGGAGCACTACAGGATGCTGCAACAAGAAGTCCACTAGGAAAGGGTCCCTTAACTAACCCTTAACCTTACCCTAATGAATTGAGTCACCCTGTTAATCTAATCATGTCCTTGAGCGAGTGACGAAAGGCGCGCTCGCTCGCGTTAGTTAAACCCAAACAGACTTTCCCCTTAAATTAATGACCACAATACCAATGGGAATGACCGTGACAGGATTGTTGGACCGCAGGCCAGACACCGAATCCAAGTCCGACTGCGAGTCCAAATCCGAGGCTGGAGTCGCGCGTGCGAAGTCACGTATATGGAGAGGGACATTACAGGCCAGGGGCCACATTGGGCAGCAGGCAGAAAGTATGCGACAAATTTTAACATCTGCATACAAAATGCAAAAATTCTACGACTCTTAAAGAGGACATGCCACAGCTTTAAAGGGCAAAATAGCTCCGTGGAAGGAATGGGATATGCAAGGGCACCCAAAACGGCACACAAAGCGCCAGTTTATCTCCGAAACATTTATTTACTTGCCCCAGACGCAGAACCAACCCCGGTGCCAGGCCCTGCTCTGTAGGTTAAAATATTTACGCTGGTTAAGAAAGCAACGCCCGCATGTCCCGTTCAGGGAACGCAGCGCGGGATGGGAGTGGGTGGTGGGGAGAGTAAATCGGGGGAATAAGGAGAGCAACAAAACTATTCTCCAAGCCCGGAAAGCGGGCGCGGAGATAAGCGTCAGCAGAAAAAATAATAATAAAGCTGCTGGCCAGAGCTTTAAGGTATGAAAATAGAAAGAATTTTGAAAGACTTCGAATTGGGGGTCTGTAGGTGTGGGTATTTTTGTATAAATCTGACTAACAATTCGAATATCTGAAAATTTTCCAATTTTTCCTTGTAAAAGTTGTAAATGGAATCTTATTTTTTTGCATTTTCTGCTGTTGTCGTCAGCTTTTTATTGCAAATTCTTTGGCATTTTGCCAAATATTTCTGTTTGAATTGCGATATATATATTTGAAGCATTTTACTTTGTTGTTCGAATGACTGAGAAATGAAAAATGTATATAAAGTAATGCATTCTTTAAACATTGAACAATCTTTAGCGGGACAGACCTTTAATATTCTTTGATATTCTTTATTTGTTCTCCGGTAAGGGCATCCAGCAAGAGTCTTCTCTTTAGAATGATTTGACCCACTTTTTATGGCGGCTCATTAAAATGTCATCACTTGGACGCCATTGTTCATTTCCTGCGAAATTGCAACAATTGCCAATGTCCGTGTCCTTGTCCGTGGGCGTGGCCGTATACGTATGCAGACTCTTAATTTATGCATGACGGGGAACCGCAAGTTTCACTTAAGGCACACTTGTTAAATGGGCGACAGAATTGTTGATTGAATTGCCATAATGAAATCCTTGCAGCGCAATATTTAATTTATCAATTACAGCCAATGGCGACACCAGATGCACTTCGGCTGGCCCCCTCAACGACCAAAGATAAGTCGCTCTTCATTCAGCATGTGTTTCCATTTGACCATTGATTCAGCTATAGATTCAGGCGCTGGAGCATCGGCTGGTCCAGAAGAAATAGCCATGCCATGCCATCCCCAGTTATGAGTGGCCATAATGAGATTTGCTAGCTGATACTCGACTTTTATTTATGGCCATTGTGGTTTCACTTACTGAACTCGAAGGGAGCTGACCACCGATTGCGGGGACCATAAATCTGAAGTGCTACGAGAGCGTTCTGTTGGGAAAACATTCGAGTCTAGGGCGAGGCGAAAAGAGCAGAGAAGTTTTATCAGAAAAAACGAAAAAAAAAACCTTCAGAAGTTCAATGCTCAAACGCCCAGTAGAGTAGTGGTAGTTGACAGCTAAAAACAAGTAAATGCTAACAAAAAATAAAAGAAAGTTCTGCGGCCCAAGGAGAAATAATCAACATTGGGTGGCAGGCGACGGATATATCAGTGGCCCAGGACTCAGTCCGTCCAATTCATCATCACCGGATATGCACATGGATGTCATTGCCAAGTGTCTAATTTAGAGACTTGTAGGAAAATCTTTGCTATTTATTCAGAAATCCCTCATACAATGGTATTCATCGCTATGTAATTCTATGGAGATGTTCGTGCAAGAAAGCGCGATCTGCGCCCAGCGAGGAACCGACCATGACCCACGTTTAATGCAATAAAATACATAGTCCTCTCCGGCATCCGGAAACTGCTTGCATAGTGAATGCCTCAATTATATTCCAAGCGGGCAACAAACTCGATTTAGTGCCGAGAGACTTGCTATGGGGTGGTCGGAGATAGTTCGATTGAAGGCTATACTACTGCCTAGCATATTGGGAATGGGAATAGGAATCAATCGGCTCAAATCGCATTTGTCTCAGAGCTGCATCGGCAGGAGACGAAAGAACCATCAGCATCGGGCTTCGTTAGTGTAATGAAATTTCCGAACAAATCAAGCCAACAAATTGTTGCGGCTCTCCTACAGATTCACTGCTGTTCTGGCAATGAAAAATTTGTGGTCAATTGTTTAGGTTTGGGTTTGGCTTTGTTAGGAATTGCAACCAAACTAAAATTTCGAATGTCAATTGCGTTATTCGAATTGAGAAAGTATTTCAGCATAACTTTAGTTAGAACTTGCCTTGTAGCTTTGCTACTAAGTCACATAGCAACAGGCACACGGATATTAAGAACAATTACAATTCGGTTTATTACTTTTTTTTAGCGCCAGCCACGCCTCGCTGCGGTACATCTGGTACGAGTATGACTGTTATAGAAAATATATATACCCTGAGGAATTCATATATTTCGTTTTTGTTGGTCGTATAGTGACACGTTTGAGAATCGCATATAGAGAGGTTTCGGGGTCGAGTCGCTCATTACTCAATATGTCCTTTTTCTCAAAAAGCTTCCTTCAAGTGTCGCTTCCTGTTCATGTTCATTTCAGCGGATACGATTAGTTCCGTATTCAGCGAATACCATTTGAAGTTACTAGTGGGAAAAGCGGCGCTTACACGAATCTACTATACGTATACTTTTGTATAATTATATGCAAATCGGTTAAGCAGAACACTTGATTTTTGTGTATACAGAGCAGTGGTCGGCACAAACACAATTAAATGTTGAGCGAAGACAGCGGTCAAAATGGAACAAAAAATGTTCGTGATGTTCATTGTGTTATACAATATAAATATATACATATACTATATGTTATACTATAGTACACTTGTACTTGAGCGGCAGGGCAGCAGCAGGAGACTTTCCTCTGAACAGTAAAGAAAAAACGGCATTAACAGCAGAAAAATAAGATAAACAGCGGATGAACAGCAGATAAGCAGCAACGGCAGAAGGAGAGCACAGCAGAGAAGAGAATCCCAGCAGCCAGTCGTAACTTTCAGCAGCAGCAGCAGAAAATTAGCCGAGATCAAGCCGAGCCCTGAAGTTAAGACTAATTATTCTTAAACTTACCAGCCTACCTCAACTTAATACTATCAATAAACTAACTATATGTAAATAATATCTTACATATATGTACATAGAACCGAGGAAACTCAGCAAAGTTAATGCTTAAATTAAATTGATATAGCTGTTAATTTGAATTTATGGAAATATGGCTTTCTATTAGTAAATAATTACAGATAATTGCAATTGAATTGTCTGACCCCCCAGAATGTGCTTGCACTAATGAGTTTGATTTTTTTCCCGGGGGTAATTTTTCATCAAAAGGGTTTTTAAAGTGGATTGATTTTCAGTATTTAATTAAATTGATTGGTTTTTTTGTATTTTTAATAAAAAGCCAGTTTCTTGTACTCAGTTAAAGTGCAGAGGTAAATATTATCGTAATATCGTAATGGATTGCGAAAATTAACATGCTTCAAAAGCGCACAATGATGAACATATTCATGGGAAAATCATATACATACATACATATATAAATATACAGTTGATATATGCAGTAAATATAATTATAAAATTTAGGCCTTTCATTCACTAATCCAATCACGCATCCGATAGCCACTGCGTTAATTAATTATTTCATTTCGACATGCAGGTTGCTTTCTCCTACCATAAGTGTGTGTTTTGTTTTATTGTATTTAATCTGCTGCCACACGCCCCACTAGCAGACTGACAGCGTAATTAATTCAATGAAACGTAATGGGCCGGGGAGGACAACAAAGATTTTGGCCGGGAAAAAAATCTAGCAAAGGCTAGAGTGCAAATTTTTTGCGCACGTAAGTATGCAACAATTTATTTCGTTCATGTTCGCAGACACTCTGACGGAAGGCCAAGTCGTTGAGTGGCAGGCAGGGAGAGTGTGGGCAAGAGAGAGCATGAAGGCTGGCACATCTCTCTATTGACCATGCTGTGGCACCGAAAGTGTGCTCGATTACTGCTGACTGGAAGGAGGTTCGACTATACATATGTATGTATGTATATATGTATGAAACCACTTTCAATCTGACAACTTATCCAACTATCAGCTGTTCAGCGCTGCCAACCAGCTTATGCAAGAGCTTTGCATAAAAACCGAATTCGTTGACCGATTAAATCAATTGGATACCTCATATTGCAATTGCCCTTAGCTTTCCCATCCATCCCCTATAGGGTTTAAACATTAAGCCAACCACAGGATAAGCTGCGGGGGAGTTGGGCCAGATCCTGAGTGTGTCTAGAAAACCAAAACAACTTGTCGGCATCATTCTCTTTGGTCCTGTCAGCATGTCCTAGTGCGCAGGCCATGCAAAGTAATTCATTAACATTTAACTTGATTGACACACGAGTCGGGGGAAGACTATGGAGATGGAGCTGAGAGTCCTGAGACTCAGCTCGCAGTGAGGGCTGATGTTTTTTCTGTTTGTTTCTGTGGAAAGCACGTATTCCGGGGCACGAAGATGAAAGCTGGGAAGCACGCATACGATTTGTTTATACAGTTCTAATGCATAATGGCATCGGATTTGCTGGCTAAGGATCCCCACGCACCTACACAGACAGAGTGCGAGTGAGATTGTTTCGTTGTTAATTTAATAAGAGGAAAGACGACAACAGGTGCTGCTCCACAGAGCCAGGGCCTCCCTCGTTGGCCAAAATGAAGTCACGTAGCAGACATAAATCAATTGCTATGAGCAGGCATTTGTGCCGTTCCAATTGCACGACTGCATATGCTGTGCGGCCGACCTCATAGCTGACGGTGAGGTAGGATCGATGGCAGAACTTTTGGGCCTTGACTGCTACTCCTGTGAGGGCTGACTAGCGACAGCTGGTAACTCGTAAATTGAGCATAAGCAATGAAAGTGTAACGAGTCTTAATTTGTTTACCAAGGGCCATGCCACCCGTCCTGGATATCCACAATTTGCCTGAATGATGCCAAATCAAATACCCAACTGGGACTAATACTCCGCAGGAAATGTGTGTGTCCGGAATGCTTAAAGGGAAAAGTTAAATTTAAGTTTTCGAAATGATTGATCGATTTCTAAGAACTCTTCCAATCCGCCAGGGAGGTTTGTCTTTCGTTATGTTGGAAGCGAACCTACGCATTGAATTCGGTTTTATTTCCTCATTCCGGTTAAAAGGAGAATACACAAAGCAAACATACAAACTGCTGATTTATCTGATTAGAGGCATACTTGGAAAATTCGCATCTCACTGGAGATTCTCCAATGAACAGAATTTCAATTATTTCCAGGAAGTCCCATAAGTTTGAAGTCCCACCATTGAGTCTGTCAATTTTGTTTTAAAGCACTGTTACTCAAATTAAATAACAATCAAGCAATCTATTTGGTGAAAGGTTAGCCAGGCAGTGCACGAAGCTATTGATCCGAAGAATTGGAAGCGAAATCAGCTCAAAACGATAGAAAGTGGATATAGACTCCCCCGTCAACGCCGGGCATGAATCGTTCCCCTCTGCTGCATTTCCGCTGCATTGACAAATTGGACGCAATTTCAATGAAGAATCCCTATTAAAATAGAGAGCACTGCGGGACAACGACATACCCACACCTGCAATATTCCCTAATCCCCTTTGACAGATGACAGCCTTGAGTGCCCCACGGGGCAGGCCATTCAACTCAAATAAGGACTTGCTCCCAGCATTTTATCTTTAAACTTGTTGCTGTATTTGGTTTACATACAATGCAGAGTTGCGCACAATGAAGGTGGCGGCGTGTACTGTGTCGCCGGCAGGTCACCAGGTGAGAATGGTTATCATGGCGCGCAGCAGCTCGAGAATGTCCCATCCGTTGCGACGCAGAATCTTCAATGCTCTGGCCACATCGTGTTTCTTCTGCAAATTCAGACAGATATAGATTAGTGTGGATTACAGTCGTAGGAGGAAATTCGAAGAACCCACAATATTGGCGCGGAGAGTGTCCTGGAACTCTGTCGACGTGACCGTGCGGGAAAACAGGGCAAAGTTCGAGTTCTTGGACTGGGCATCCACGGAGTAGCCGTGCACATCACTCTTGGGCATGAGGGCCAGCAGGTCGGCGATGAAGCTGTTATTCTTCTTCTTGACCTTACTGCAGTCGCAGCTCTTTTCGGCCTGGGGCACAGGCAGCGCGATGCACGCAAAGATGTCCAGGATAAGCTCGATGTCTGTGGTGTTTACGCCGGCAATCTGCAGCTCCTCTAGTGCCGTCTGATAGGCCTCGCTCTCCTGCAGCAGCAGGGCCACCTCCTCGAACCCGGGGGTGTTGAAGAAGCGTATGGCCTTACGGAACTTGGCGTCGCACTGAGAGTGCGTGTCGATCAGTGCCACCAGAGCCTCGTGGTCGATCAGGCCGCGCACATCCTGGAAGGCAGCGCAAAGGCGATCGTCCTGGCCATCCTTGTCATCGTTGAAGTCCGGTCCGCTATCGGAACCATTTCCTCCATCTGGGGGACAATATTCTGAGTCATTTCTGGCGTTGGACTGTGCGAACGTGTGGCAAGCAAACACCGCCAGCACGACGCAGAATAAGGTCAGCGTCTTTATGTTCATAATCATCATCTATCTGGCAGAGATTCGCGTTGATTTTGACTCTGAACTGTAGCTAGCCACTCGCTTTTATAGCCACTTTTCTACCCGTAGATGCTATTACCAGCATTTCCTTTCCAGCCACTTCGCTTATCAGGCGAAAACACCAATTAGTGTAATTTAGAGCCGTGCAAATGTTTTTCCTCTTATCAACCAGAGAAATTCTTAGAATGACATCTCGGCACATACTCATACTCTGTCATGACGCATGTAAAAACAAGGCCTGGAAAGTGGCAAAAACACCTTCTTAACAGGTGATTACTGAAATACTGAATACTGAAATGAATCTATGCTGTATTTGTCATTGAATTTCTCCACCTTCTTGTGCTGGTATCCTTTACGCCATCCTCTAGCGTGGGGGTTGCTGGCGTTCTTAATCCTATATGATCCGCTTATTAATGCGACAAAGGCAAGGGACTTATAAATTATGCACTTGATGCCGCTAGTTGAGGATACTTTGCATGCGATTATAGTAATTATGAAATGTCTGGAAAGTAGGTCAGGAAAGTGGAAGGGCATGACTGAAAGTCTGTGGTACATACAACAAGTGGTTCACTGCAGGGATTAGCTTCAGCCACAACTGGTATTCGAACTGGACAGAATACCAAACACTTTGACCCATCAGATGACAGCCCCAGAATGCAAAGGACTCAACTGTCCTGCAAAAGTAGCCATTCTCAAGGGGGGGGTGGGGGACTCGGAAATGGTTTGATTCATGCCACATTGTTTGTCCAGCAGTTGCGTTCAGTTCGGAATCATTTTCAGTGCGGGCTTTGAACAAATGGTAGACAAAAGAATGCAGCAATTGTACGTCGTGCGATGAATCGAATGAATTTTTCAAATTCAATTTCCTAACACAACGTAAAAATCGTTTGTAATAATATTAATAATCATACGCACCGTTGCACCGGATCTATATCTAAATTGCCATGGGGTCTCACAACATGCCTCCCCCTACTTATAACGTATCGCTTCCATGACAACCAATTGTAACAAATATTTGCCAACCAATGTAGCGGAAATAGTTGCATTCTTTTTCAGTTTTGTTTCTTGTTTACTATATTTTTTATCTGCCCGTAAAAAATTCCACTATACTATCGCTCAATGGCAAATAATGATGCATGTACGAAACAAATGGCAGATAGCAAAATGTGAACACACTTGGAAAACTCTAGTTTGCCGCCTCAGTTGCTAGTAAAACTGCTCTTCAGTTCAAGTCCCTTCCTGCAGCAGAACTGCGATTTATCTGTAAGAATGAAATGAATCCAAAAACTGATACTATGTACAATTTAGCCGGTCAGCAGAACTTCAAATGAAGCAGATAAACTACAGGCTGGATTAAAACTTTCCGTTTTCCCAAAGGTTGAGTTCAAAAGTATTTGAAAAGCGTCCCCGGTATCTTGTTGCCAAGGTCAAGTGCAATGAACACACACATTCATGTGGAGGAAAAGTTAAAACCGTGATCAATAGTTGGCCCTCCAGCCCCTTGCCATTGCAATTTTCCATCGATTGGCATTATACTTGTGTGCTGGCTGCTAATAAAATGCCTTTTCTAAAAGGCAAACCGCAGGCAATTGAGCCGCTGTCAGTGGAATATTCTCCCTCATACAGGCCGTCGTACTACTCTGATTTCGTCTCTGCTGATGGCAAACCGAAGCTATTTCTGATGTTTCCACATCAACCACAAAGCAGAACCATACGCCCTCACGTCCATGCATATATGTACCTACATAAATGTATGTGTGTGACAATGCCACAAACTTGTTTGCCGCTCCATATATGGGAAACCATTTTCATTTCCCTGGATAATTTACTCAATTAGAGACGAACTGGAAGGCTTTGTGGCATTTACGAGAATCGCTTTATTATTGCACTTAAGAGATGTCCAAAGGCAGCTGGGAGGGGGGAATGGAACAGTGGGTGGGGCACACACATGCTACTCCTAGATCCGACTGACACACTAAATTTAGTTGGCTGATAAAACTAAAGTGAACTAAGCCGTAGAGGCTGCTAGGAGGAGCGATGGAGAACAGATAGAACAGGGGCTGTGAAAGTTGAACAGCTAACTTACTTCGATAAACAGGCTTAATTAGCGACCAAAGCTGAAAGTCAACAGACTGTCAACTGGAGCTGGCACTAGGCGCATTAGGACCAAATCCAGGCACACACACACACTCAAGCATATAGCCACGCATACTAATAATGTTAATGCCACCAGCAGCAGGGCCCAAGTACAGTGGATAAGGGCTAGCCGTCTCACTATCAAAGATCCCTTTGCATGGCAACAGATAGTTGTATTGAATTCTCATAATAGAATAATTTAATAGATTTAACTTTCGTGTTTCGATGGATATCATTATCATTAAATGGATATGATTGAAGGCTCAGTTATTTAAACCTGCTAAGAAATCCGAGTTAAGCACTTGCTGGATTTCGCCCCACAGTGCCTGGAGCTGGACAAGAGTTTCCTGAAGAGTTTCGCCGACTGTCAGGCTTAATTATGTGCAAGCAACAATGATATTTGTATTATCAGCCTGTCAATGTCAAACGTCAGAGCCAAACTGACCAGCGGCGCCATCACCAGATGCCAGCATATTCCATCCCAAGCCGCCACCCCACAGGACTTAATATAGGTTGGAGAACAGCAGCCAAGAGGGAGAGTGAGCGGGGTTCCCTGTTACGCCCACGATATATGCACATATACATACGTATTCCGATTGAAAGGTGGACGCAATAGCCCAAAGTATTTATGCAAACACACACAGTCACACACACACTTACCTCCAGAGTCATGACTGTACTTGGAAAAGCCTGGAGACGGAAAAAGGCAGTTGGAATGGTGGCAGTAAAAGCGAGAAACAGTTGATATGGAGGCATAAATAAATGCAGATTCATGACTGTCCAGTCAGCAGACAAATGATGTTCAGTTGAAAATCAGTGAACCCCAAAATTTCAAGATTCCCAATCCTTTTGCCTTGGCCTTGATCTTAAAGTCTCAAGACTCTCGAATCGCATCGAATTGGAAAAACGACAAATAAAACCTTTGTCGCCTAGTGTTGGGCGGTAAACAATTAAAAATGTCAAATGGCAGCGGGGAATGCGGAAAAAAGGACTCAGGGGCAGCAAAATGGGCGAATAGAAAGTGACAGCCCAAAACACAATGGCAAAGTGTTGTCATCTCGACAACAGGGAAAAAATTGTGCACCCTCATGTGGCAGTCACATCTCTCAGTTTTTAGGACATCTCTCCGATGGGCTGGTGGGCTGTTCTTCTGTGTGTGTGTATGTAGATTTTGATAGAGACAAGGGAAAAAGAAAAATAACGAAATTATATATACCCTGCATCCGAGAACGTCCAAATTATGACCCTTTCAAGTTGTTCGGTAGCAGAAAAAATTCCTATAAAAATTCACAAAATAAAATGGGAGGCAGAAAACCCACCTACTAACTTGAGAGAACAAGCAGGAAAAACGGAATCACAGGAAATACCTCAGAAAAAGTGCATGCAAATCAACAACAAAAAGTTGATTCCATGAAAATTCATAAAAATCGAGCTAAGTTCATGAAAATGCATTTAATAGCATTTCGGCAAAAATATTCCGCAAAGTGTTATAACGCTTTTTTGTCAGTTTAGTGGAATTAAATATGTTGTCAGACACCTTTTTAAAACTTTTTATGAGAATTAAAGGGCTTAATAGTTATTTATCGAATTCTTTTCCAAAGTGTTGTCTTTATATTCCAGAAAATAACAATTGAAATAGATTGAAGGTGGCAGAAATTTTCACAACCCTTTAGTTTGAGAGGTTCGTATGTTTTGAGTTCTTTTCTTATCCCAAAATAACATTCTCCGCTGAGGTCTGTTGCGTAGGATAAAGGTACAACATAGATATGAGCAGTAGAAAAATGAAATGTAGAAAAGGCAAAGACAAAGGCATGCTGGAGTTTGTCTAGACAAATTGTGCCCTTATGCCACTGCCACACACACGCTCTCAAGGACACCGGCATGTTTGAGACTCATTTCTGCCCAGTCCACCCTTTTGGAATCTCTGTGTGTGTGTGGACTCGACACGACTGGAGGGTTTATCAGTTTAATGGCTGCCATTCTCGCTGAGCCTCCATTCAGGTGAATGGTTGCTGGGCCTCGAAATTGGCAACATGAGTTGGCAGCAACAGCAGCAGGAGCAGCAGCAGCATCATCTGTGGGTGAAAAAGTAATTTGTAAGCAAATTATGATAAATTGTAGCCGTTGATGAACCCGCGACCGGCACACCGAGCTCAAAGGGAACTCGCAGGATACCCATAAACAGGAAAGCAACTGCTAGAGACTACCATGATTTAGGGGGATGGGATCTATTGTATTCATTATTTTAGATAAATTATAAATAATGTGCTGCAGCAGCCAAACACTCTGGTTACAAAATTCAATTTGGGTCAATGCGGAACTCTTGACAATTTATGGCCAAGCAATTGCATCGGAATTGCCAATTTTGCGGGAATTTATTTAATGAAATGCAAATCAAATAGTTCTTCTCGTATTTGTGTTTGTCCCATAAATAACTCGGGGGAAAACCCCTTAGGAATACGTACATATGTATACATATGTATATTCGCATGTTTCCTTTTTTTCAGACATCGGTCAGGCAGCGGCTCAATTAAAATTACATTAAATTGGATTTGAATTGCGTTTTCCGAGCTGGCTTTTCTTGTGCCTGCCCCTTTGGGGCAACTCCCTTTCCCGTAGCTGGAATTGCCTTTTTGTGCAGATAGCGCCACAAGCAGCAGCATCAGCATCAGAAGCAGCTGTCTATGCATTTGGGATTTGAGCTTAAGACAGAGACGAGGACGACACTCAAACGACTTGCCCGCAGCGCCTCCATCTTTCCATCTTCATCTTTTTCCCCACCATTCTTCCTGCCAGCCTGCCAGCCAGCCAGCCAGCCAGCCATCTCCTGTCCCCTGGCCTGTCTGTATGTCTATGCATTCTCTGCTGTGGTATTTTTCATGTCGCTGCATTGCTTTCAGCCACCAGCTCTGGCCAACTTCAACTCAACTCGGCTAACTTGACATTCATGCAATTTCCAGAACCAGAAGCAAGAGCGGCACTAGAACAAGAGATAAAGCAGTGCGAAATTTTACATTTGCCTTGTTTGTTGAGTTAAAAGGTGCCAGGGCTTCGAGTTTGTTCCATTTTGAAATGGATTTCAATTTGATTAATTGACTAAATGGCCATTCCATACGTAGCTCCATTCTGTACAAGACCTCCAAGTATTTTCCCTAGTATTTCGATGGAAATTCAATTGAAGTTACTTTCACAAAATATAGCAGTACTGGTATATAGGTGCATAGGAACACACGCGAGACAATCCAATTTCACTGAAGCAATTCAATTGAATAGAACACTTTGATTTGAGCTGAAGGGGATTGATTGGTTTGATTTGGGATCAGGTAAACTTGATCTAAAATAAATTGAACAAAAATAAATAGACACGTGTAAACTTTCAAATGCAAATAAACATTGTCAGGGGAGAATTCAATTTGCTAGCCCATTTGTCGATGGATATCTACACAAGAATTACAGCGTAATTGTGTGGAGTGGTATGCACCTTAAATGGCTGCTCAGGTCAGTAGAAGTTCAGTCAAATCTGTAATAATTCCAAATAGTTGACACCACCAAGCCACATGCAAATTTTCTCACACACACAGAGAGAGAGAGAGAGAGAGGGAGAGGGAGGGAGGGAGGGAATGGCCATAAAGTATGCATCGAAAGCGTGAACACGCTCTGGGCTGCTGCAGTACGAGCATTGTACATAACCGAAACTCTTGTTAAATATTCAAAATTATTTGCATGACCGGCTTGCCAGTATTCGATGTCGATGGCAATGGCGATGGCTACAGCGATAGATGAACGCTTCGGGGATCGGGGCATAAAGAGAATCGTTCAGAGGACACAAACACCTCGCACACACATCGGCATTTGTTCGTTTGCATACTTGATTTGTGCATATGTGTGAGCAATTTATGTGGCAAAGGGAACTTTAGCAGATTTGATATTCAAGCGCTCTGTATATATGTATGTATATATGTTTGTAGTCTCTCTGTACATACATATGTACCTATGGATAGACTCGTAAATATGCCAGAGCGGACATGTAATACGATTTATATGCATGAATCATATACAAATATTTCAGTGTCCTGCCCCTGTCTGTCAGCAGCAATTGGCGCCTAACCAAATGCAAATTGGAGGAATTAAAAGCCCGAAAATATGGAAACTAAATGGAAGATCATAGCTTGTGGAGTTAGTTATCGAGTTGCACGAAATCCAAAAATAATAGACTTCAAAACTGGCAGCGAAAAAGGCCTTTCGTGAATATTAAAACTGTTCGATTGGACATATGTACATTTTAAAACAGAACGATTCCAACCTTAATCCCAATTATGGACTGGTTAGCCTTTGTAGCGTAGCACTTAGAAATTCTCTTTGCTTTAAAAGAAACGACGCCAATTGAAGCCCCTAGCAGACAGAGCAAATGACGCCCAAGACATACATAATTATGTACATTTTAGAATTCCACACAAAATGACTTAAAAACCTTGATACAAATATATTAGCTCTCGAACAATCTCATTTGTGTGCAATCAGAATGTAAATATGCCTGGCCAAGCTGTCAGACTGCTAATGGATAATTTGGTACGACATGCTGGCCTATTAGTTCAACTGACAGGCGAATAAAGTTAGGAATTTTGTTGGGACATCAGAGTGCGGTTAACCCGGCTGCAGACAAACCTCAAATGCTTGGTCAAAGGCCCTGCCTTCAGGCTGCTGCCGCTCCTTCAGATACTGCCACACCTTGATTACATTGATGCATTTCTACATCATTAAGCCGTCTAAACACCATTAAGGGACAATTTCTGTGTGTGTGTGTGTGCGCCACAAGCCAAGATGTTGAGGTATATTGCTTGTACTAGTGTAGGTGGGTATAAGTCAAGGATAGTCGTATCTGGTAGGCATCTACATAGACACACGTGTGCGCGTGGGCTGGCATCACTTCCGGTTGAGTGCTCAAGCACAGAGACAAACGAGCGAGTGCTGTTGTGTTACTCCGCACTCATTTACCGTCCACTAATGGCAAATCAATGGGCTGACTGAACCACAACAGATCCCCAAGTCCAGCTCCAGAACCGGCTCCGGCTTCATCCATAGCTTTCGCATTCCGACCCTGCTGGGCCCTGGAGCCGCCAGCTGCCTGGTAAATGTGTTGATGACACTTGAATGAGTTTTTGGTCTTTTGTTGATGGTCTTTCGTTGGCGCCTCACGCTAAATTGCACATATTATTTATACATAAGGATTCAACTGACCATAAGTTATGTATATTAGCTAATCGTTAAAGTTGCTTTCGGCGCTGGCTTTATGAACTTGCGCCATTGTGCCCGACTTAGCCCCAACTTGCTTGATCTATGAGTACATCTAGATTTAGCCATTCAATTTAACCTTTAGCTGGGACTTGGACTCGAATTAAGATGGAGGCGGTGGGGATGGTGTAGGGCAACAGAGTTCTGTCGTTGGTTTGGACTCTTACTAATGGCTCTGATATTCCAAAGGGCCTTCATTGATTTTATATCAATCAAAGTGTCAGCAGGCAAAAACCAATCTTAAAAAAAATTTGTAATAACAAATTCACAATGAATCCATCATAATCCATAAAAAAAAAACAAAAACAAATCTATTTAATAAACGAATTTTGAAATATTGCAAAGAAAGCTAATCAGAAATCGATTTGTTAGAACACCCGAACACCTTTACAATGCACGCAGACCTTGATGCGCCGCAGAGGGGTTAATAATAATAGCAGGTCACGCTCCTGGGTGCTTCCCTTCAGAACCTAATGCTCTGGTATTAGAAGCATGAACCAATAGCAATACAATTGTAACCCTTGGCTTTGTTATGGGGGCATTAAATTCCAATTACACGTTAAGTTGCCGCGTTAATGGCCAAGTTAATGCATTTGCATTGCTCCAACCTCGGACGATACGCCACTTGACGCCACCCAAAGCGATGCGGGGCGTGCCCGTCGTTGCCCCAAAATGACAGAGCATGTTGAATACATTTTCACATCTATATTTATGTGGTATACGCATCGGTGTATAGTATGTTTCTTTTTTTTCTTTATGTATCCAAGCGGTATAAAAATTTCTTTGTACATGAATTTGGTGGTGTTTGTGTGAGTGTGTGTTGGAGCTTTTTTCCCTGTGGCTTGGTTTGCGTCCTGTGGTGGTGGTATTTGAATGCAAGGTCAAATGAACTTTTCACCCTATAGTTATAAATAATATGCATGTGGCGATTGCTGAATACGCTTAGAATCTAGAATTAAGATTAAGATGAAGCGGATAGTCCAGGCGGCTTGTCAATGGATCGAGAAACTCCGCCCTGTAGCCTAATCAGTGTGTTTAAAAGTACTATATAGCTTCAAGCTATGTTCGGGGCTTGCTTTGCTGTTATTGGGATATCCGTATTGGCATTCGTAGATATATTCGAACTTAGATAAATCTGATTTTCTTAACATCACATTGTTGGTTCTTTGATAATAGTCGCAGGGGCCGCTTAATAGCAGCACCAGCTGGGCCTCTCCACCTCGCCGAGGGCTATGTGCTCAATGCTCCAGGGCGGCGTCTCCAGGCGGCCGACACCATTCGTCTTCACATCCTCGCCCTCAACGGCCAGGCCGATGTCCACGTACGGCAGTCGGAAGGCAGCATTGCCTGGACTCCGAGCCAAGGCGGCCACAGTGTGACTAAAGGCAGTGTTGGTGTTGGTGTAGGCCAGGGAATCGGTGGACTCGAAGGAGCGCAGCGAATGGCTCTTACCTTCGTCGGCGAGACGCACCATCCCCAAAGCCGTTGAGAGAAAGACCTGCTCCAGTCCCTGATCCGTTTCGGTGGAAGTCTCAAAGTAGGTGGCCCCAATGGAGGTGGCAAACAGGAAAGCCTCGTCGCGGGAGACGGCACGCTGCGCCTGCATGTCCATCTTGTTGCCCACCAGCGTCAGTATCATCGGATCCTGGACATTGCGATGCAGCTCCTGTATCCAGGACTTGATTTCCGTGAACGTCTTATACTGTGTCAGATCGAAAACCAGAATGGCGGCATTCGCATTCCGATAGTACATAGGTGCCACCGCCCGGTAGCGCTCCTGGCCAGCGGTGTCCCAGATCTTAAAGAGATGGACAAATGGTTGAATGATTAGAGTTCGTCCGTGACTTGAACTTTAATTGAGTCATTCAGTCACTCAGCGTTTATTCTGCAATTGTGGTCTTTATGCCCTCGCGCTCCCACAGCAATAACAATCATCTGGAGGATTGTGGAATGTGCACTTCAGCTGTGCGTCCGGTCCTCTTTATGCCCTCTCGCCCATTCAAATCTTCATAAAAATTTGGGGCAACGACATGTTCATTGTCGAAACTAAATCGAAGCACAGGGGAACCGCAGAACGAGACAAAGACCTCTACGAATCCACAAATACACAAACTATATCCCATTATGTATTCATTCTTATTGTTCTCAGACGGGTATTTCTGAACGGTTGTTGGGTTTGTCGGGCTCTTAAAAAGGAGAAAGTTTTTTCTTATGGAAAAATTTAAACCTTGAACTTTTTGATTTAAAGGTCCTGTGTCTAAAATTGGAATTGTGCACCAAAATGTTTCGTAAAACGACTTCACAATTATTGGGTTACCTTAGGGTTCATAAAGAAACGACACTAATCGAAATGAAACTCTACACTTATCTTTGGGTTACATTAAATAGGGTACAGCCCAGTCGAGAGTGTGCAGGGATCTCTCTAGTTATTGCAGCTCCCATTGTTATATGGTTGCGTATAAAAGCGGAATAACCCAAGAGAAAATATACGAGAATATGGGAGAGAAAAAGGGCTGGCAACCCTATCACAATGGGGGAAAACTGCTGCTGCTGGCCGCCGCTCGCGCTCAGCTTATCAATAAACTATAAAAAAAGAAAGTACGCTACAAAAAAAAAACAAATAACAGACAAAGTGCAGTGGACGCAGAAATTGCAAAATAAAAAAAAAACATGCAAATAAAATAGCCGAGCTAGAGGTGGACAGGGGACAGGGCCAGGGGCAGTGGCAATGGCAGAAAAAGCCCAGATTAGCGTGTGCCTCCAACCGTTCCGGGGATCCAGCAAGCAAATAGGATTAGTGGGCGTAGGGCCGAGGGAATTCCTTTGGCTTTCGGTTTTTTACGGCCACATTCCAATATTTGTGTGGGTGCCTGAAAGGGATGCGGGGTCGATGTTCGGTGTTCGGTAGGGTGGTTGTACGCACTTGCAATTTGATTTTGACCTCGTCCAAGATGATGTTGCACGTGAAAAAGGAGACGGCTATTGTCGGCACCTCGCTCTCGCTGCGATGCAATGTGTTCTTGATGTATCGGATGACCAAACGCGTCTTGCCCACGCCTGTAACGACAAACAATTGAAAGTAAGACTCCCATATAATACGAATTGAATACACCGAGTCTTATCTGCGGACACCGCATGGACGGCCAGCAGCGCACGCATTAATAGACCTTTGATTAGTCATGGCAGAGTAAACAATAACATGAAGCGTAGTTATATTTGAGACGTAGCACCCTCGTAAGGTGGTAAACAAAGATAAGGAAACCGCTCCGAAGGCCCCAAAACCACATTTCATTGTCTGAAATGCACTTGCACTTGAGAATCCCCGGCCATGACTGTACTCCCGCTTTGCATCTCATCTCGATGGATATGTAAATGAATCATATCTAGTCTAGGCTCAGGGAAGAACAGATTTCACCAGGAACAAAACGCAGATGAATCAATGCCAGCAGCCACAACTGGATAAAGCATACACATCTGTTCAGAGTACATATGAACATATATACTAGGTGCATAGTATTTACATTTCTAGGTGAACTTTGCATGGCCTTCAACAATTTAAATATTAGCATTACAACAGCCGCTTAGACCTAGGCCTGTCGAAATAACGAAAAACAGCCAAAGCAAACGAAAAAGTTGCAAAGTCGGGTACAGTAGAGACTAGCGATTGGGTATGGGAACCACTGTGTGGATGGGGAATCCAGTTTGAAACAGAAATCGCCTGTGAAAAAGGGAAACTACTTTGCAGAACTTTTTACTGGTAGTAAGATACACTAAAGACAGACCTCTAGAATCTAAAACTGACTCCCAGTGGCCTTATTACTCTCCGTAAACGCTGGCTTTTCTGACTGATGTTCAATTTAGCGGGCATTCCCTGCTTCTGCTACTGCGGGCGGCTGTTTCTCATGGATTTAGCAGACTGATAAGAATATTTCAGACCAGACAGCCTGACTGACTGCCAGACCCGCCTCCTTTTTAGCCCCTAGCAATGCCTGCAGAGAGACGATCCCGAATACCCCATCATTAAGCCGAGTGTGGGAGCAGTTCAAGGCTGCCGCTTATCGATTTACCCAGAGTATGTTCGTTGCTGCTTCTGCTGCTTATCGCCTTACAAATGCTGAAATTACGTGCAATCTACGGATTCTTATGAATGAAATGGAATTTCAGCCATTAAATTAATTGCAATGCATATTTGCTCTTACCTCGCGATCCGAGCACCACAACTTTGCCCTCAATTCCGCGCATCTTCGAGAAAAGCAATCAATCGACTCGCATGGCACGGAGTAAGTGGGGGACGTCAGTCAGTGATTTAGTCACAATTGCTTAGTTTTTATTACTAATCAAAACAGGCCACTGGCGTTCCAAAACCTCAACAGGTCACTCAATCACTGGACTTGTGCAGTTGAAGAGCGAGTACAGTTTTTCTATGTGGGTTTATCGCACTTGGTGGGGATTTTGTAGTCGAAAGTGCTGTGCCACTGGCAAAGATAAAAGTTTAAAAAAAATTTTATTTGTTGTTATTGTGTTAAACGCAAATCAGCTGTTTGGCAGGGCTGCAAACCTCTTCGATAGTTATACCGATATTTTATTCGCAAGGAGGATTTTAGAGTTGCGGATAGAAGATGTTATTGCATTTCATTCCAGTCAACTTTCTAGTCAAACAATTTATGTATTAATATAATTAAACTGATTTATATGTTTGGTTAACACTATCTTCAGTTTCATTTCAGTCACAAAGTAATTAATAACAGTACAAATATCGCCCATCACTAAGGGCATTTCCGCGACGCGTTAACATCTTGCTACGAGCAGCAGGGTGACCGTTTCTGGTATTTTGAATACTTTTCGGTATTTTTGAACCGACGGTATATTTACGGTATATCAGTATATAATGGTATATTTTGTCAATTTCATCAATCTATTAAATTTCATTTTCAGCGGTATTCCAATAAAAGCAAGTAATAAAAATAAGCCAGTTAAGTAGAAAATTGATTC
The DNA here is from genome assembly GCF_009870125.1 of Drosophila pseudoobscura. NCBI lineage: Eukaryota > Metazoa > Arthropoda > Insecta > Diptera > Drosophilidae > Drosophila > Drosophila pseudoobscura. Next base: position 12,716,462 of record NC_046680.1, on the reverse strand, counting down.
ATTAATCGTATGAAATCGGTATATTTTACAAGTGAGACCGTATATACTGTAGAAACTGGTTTTCGCCGCGCTCCATGTGGTGTTTTTTAGTGCTAAATGGTATTTTTGTCATCTATTAATTTAATTTTCAATTTTATATAAAAATGCAATAAATGCAAGTATTTCGAATAGGCCAATCATGTATAGAATTGATTCATCAATCGTGCAAAACTGAGTGGGCATGGCTAAATATTCCATATCGATAGTATTATTCAACGGAACAAAGAATATGAGGAATTTGAATTCGCCGCAGTTCGATTTAGCAACAATGAGTCCCATTCCATCCACAATGTTGCGGCAACATTTACTTGAAAACCGTGTTTTAGTCAAAATACAATAAAAGCAAGGACTAAAAACTAACCAATTGTGTAGAAAATTGATTCATTAATCGTATAAAATTATGTGGGCATAGATAAAGGCCCGGTTGACAACATTTAAATCCTTGTCGCTCACATTCAAAAAATTTCGATTTGGCGCGCACAACTCGGTATATTTTTCAAGTGAGACCGTATATACTGTAGAAACTGGTTTTCGCCGCGCTCCCTATGGTGTTTTTTAGTGCTAAATTGTCTTTTTGTCATCTATTAATTTAATTTTCAATTTTATATAAAAATGCAATAAATGCAAGTATTTCGAATAGGCCAATCATGTATAGAATTGATTCATCAATCCTACAAAATTGAGTGGGCATGGCTAGATGTTCTATATAGATAGTATTATTCAACGGAACAAAGAATATGAGGAATTGGTCGTTTTTTGAATCGAATTTGATTTCGCCGCAGTTCGATTTAGCAACAATGAGTCCCATTCCATACACAATGTTGCGGCAACATTTACTTGAAAACCGTGTTTAGTCAAAATACAATAAAAGCAAGGACTAAAAACTAACCAATTGTGTAGAAAATTGATTCATTAATCGTATAAAATTTTGTGGGCATAGATAAAGGCCCGGTTGACAACATTTAAATCCTTGTCGCTCACATTCAAAAAATTTCGATTTGGCGCGCACCACTCGGTATATTTTTCAAATGAGACCGTATATTTCGGTGCTGTTCTGAGGGTCATACTGTGGAAATACTGGTTTTCGCCGCGCTCCCATGGTATTTTTTTAAATTTCATCAATCTATTAATTTAATTTTCAATTTTATATGAAAATCCAATAAATGCAAGTATTTCGAATAGACCAATCATGTATAGCATTGATTTATCAATCGTACAAAATTGAGTGGGCATGGCTAAATGTTCTATATAGATAGTATTATTCAACGGAACAAAGAATATGAGAAATTTGAATTCGCCGCAGTTCGCCGCAGTTCGCCGCAGTTCGCCCCAGTTCGCTTTAGCAACAATGAGTCTCATTCCATACACAAATGTTGCGCATTCCATACACAAAAGTTGCGGCAACATTTACTTGAAAACCGTTTTTTGGTCAAAATAAAATACATTAAGGTAATTTAAAGAAGCAATCTTGTAGAAAATGCATTTATCTATGGAATGAAGCTAAGTTGGCAAATCTATATAGCTTGAAATATAGGCAATACCCGATTCGCCCCAGTTTCGCTATTGCAACAATGAGTCTCATTCCATACGTAAACATGTTGCTAGTTCCAAGCACACATACCCTGGGGGAAATGGATGTTATAGAGTTGTGAATACGTTTGTCTTCCAAGGCTCAGTAGGTATCAGGATCGACAAAAATATACACGAGATACTAATAATACACATAAATAAGTCAAAAACATATCAATTTGAGAAAAGGTCTTAATAAATTGCGTTTGATCTTCATATAAAATTAGCGAAATAGGGTGTACAAAGGGCTATACACGCATCTCGTCTTCAAATACCAGCAACATTGCGACTCTTTTTTTTGTTGAACTATTTGGTTTAAACCTTTTTTTACAATAAATACAATAAAAGCAAGGATTAAAAACTATCCAATCTTGTAGAAAATTGATTCATTAATCGTATAAAATTATGTGGGCATGGCTAAATATTCTATATAGCTGGTAATATTCAACGGAACAAAGAAAACGGGGAATATGAATAATAGAACTTGAATTCGTTAGTATATTTCCAGTATATTTTGAAAATGAGACCGCATATTTGGTATATTATTATCCGCGGTCAAGCTGCAGATGTTCACACCAACCTTTTTGAAAATAAATAAATTAACACATAAATTAATTAATAACTAGTGCTTTGAATGCCATTATGAAGATGAACTGAGATCAAGGAAAGACGGACGCACAATTGGATATAGCAGAGGGTGTGATTGCGTGCGACTGGACCGCACTAAATGCGCGCACAAATTCACCATCTACGCGCGTTTTTCGCTAGGGCAGCTTAAGTGAAGTGCGGAGTTTTCTGACACCTGGGGAAAAGTGCCACATTTCCAAAAGGTAAATGCACTTTTAGCCGATTGATGCAACCACAGATAACCGACAAATCGAGAGTCAGCGGCTTTTGTGCTCTTGTGCTTTCATTTTCATTCGGATTATGCTCCAAAAATTGGAGCGAGCCTGTACATAATGCCGCGTGCATAACCATCAGTACTACAACAAAAAATCTATTTTTAATTAAAGAATGGCAGCCAGCAACTCTTTGAGGCACAAAATTAACAATAGTTATGAATCGGAACCGTCTACAGGAAGCGGGGTATGCAAAAACTTGTCTTTCTCTAGGAGAATAATAATTCAATTAGTGCTGTTTTTTCAGTCTTCGCTCAGTGAAAACAATGAGGGACACATATCTGACGAGGAGCATATGAATCTGCCATATCTAATGAAACCAAAACCACTGAGCAATGAACCCGTCCTAGCCTGTCGGACAACAGAAACGGGTACGCCGCCAAATAATATTAAGGGCAGCCAAGAATCGCAATTCCGTGGCTTTGGCGAGAGCCCCTACGGCCAGGTCAATGAGCGTTTGTATGGCTCCCAACTGCCAGCCCTAAAGCTGCCCGAAGTAAAGGCCTCATCAGCTCAACGACCGTCCCCGGGAAGGATTGTCTTTCCCAGATTCTACGACACCCTAATGGAGGAAAATAGCTGCAACGCTGTCGACATGGCTGTGTCAGTTCCCGAAACAGCAGCCACGATCACAACGAAGGACAGTAGCTGCCTTAGCTTCGATGGCAAAATCAAAAGTCTAACTGAGAGACCTGAGGAGAAGGAGCAGCAGCAGCAGCAACCAGGTCCCTCCACTGCCGACCCTCGACTCTCCACTGTGTTGGAAACCTCAGTAAATACCTCACAACAAAAATACAGCAACGAACGCTCGCCGGATCTCTTTGCCGACAGTGACGACGATGCGGAGAACGTCGATCAAGTGCCCTCCAAAGCCCCGGCAAGAACTCTCGAAGATCTGCCCGAAGTCCTGGAGGAGTCGCAATGTGTAAGTGATGTGCGCCCCCGCAGGTCACTCACTGCCCCAACAGAGTCGAGTTTTGCGGACGAGCAGACACAGGAAGCATCGACCTCTCAACTCAACGGCAGCGACCCGCGCTCTCATTTCCTGGAAAACTGCCGACGCGAGCGGGAACTTTATCGAAGGATACGACGATGTCTGCAGGGCGTACGTCCGCCGCCGACTGTCACCACTCCCGATGTGGATGTAATTTCAACGGTTATAGATATGAAGGAACAGGTTCTCAACTTTCTCTCTCAAAAACCCTCCACCTCAGCGGCCATCATTGCGGAGAGCGAAATCAGCAACAGCTCCTCATTGTTCAAGCCCACGCACAGCCTGTCTGATGCGCAGAACATGGGCTGGCGCGAGGTGCTGGGCGTGAGGCAACATGGACTGAGGTGAGTCCATCAAAGGTCTGAATAATGGGTGAATTTACGGAAAAATTTGCTATCCCTGTTTAGTTACAATTTGAACAAGGCTGCCGAACAAAATGAATACCTCAGTATGTCCGTGGTGGATCGCTATGTAGGCGTGGAGACAGCCACGTCGTATGTGCGTTCCCCATCGAGTGCCAAGAAGCGAAACATGCGCATGAAGTGAGTTGCATATTATATTTTCATTTTATATAATTATTAAATGTGAGAACCCATTAAACTTTATAGAATGCTGACCCAATCACCTGGCAATCGTCTCAGTCATCTGGCAAAGCGACGGGCCATATTTTCATCTGCAAATCTGGCCACAAATTCCCTCAAGCTGAACAGCTCGATAGGACCGCAAATTTTACTTGACACGAAGTAAGTTCCTTGAGTACCTTGTGTCGCCATGGAAGTGTCTTAATTCTTTGGTTTTGCCTTACAGAAAAGTGCGCAACAAAAGAAAAGCCACACCCAAAAGGAAAACGCCCGGCAGCAAGAAGAAAGGTATGTTTGAAGATAAGATAAGCCAAATATTAACCAAAATGTATGTCATTATGATGATTTGTGTGGTTTTTTAGCGCGTAAAACGCCAACTTCGTCGGCGCGCAAACGACTCTGTCGCACCGATCTCATTAAGCCGGGACCCTCGAGGGAAACCTCAAAGCGCGCCCTTTTCCAAAGTCCAGCCAAGACCCTCCAGCAGCAACAATTGAGGCCGCCCAAGCCTCTTTTCAAGCCGGAGATCGCAGATCGCGTGGAAAAATCGAAGCGTGCCCTCTTCTCGCCCGACCACCAGGGCAGCAGCAGCAGCAATCACCTAGAGACGCTGCTCAAGCGGAAGCGCAATGCCTGCGATGATGAAGATGCGGAGCTGGCTAGCCAGAGCAGAAAGCTATTCCGGTCCGACAGCAGCGGCGCAAGTGGACTGACGCCGCGTGCCCTGAAGATCAAGAGTCAGAGCTTTTGTATTGGAGCTGGTTCCTCCACAGCAGCGCATCAGCAGAGGATGACGTCAACTGTGTCTATGTCTGTCAGCAATGCCCGCCTCGGTCTAGGACTAAGCGGCAGCAGCAGTAGCCTGGCCACCAGCTCGTCCATCGGCACTCCTCTTCTGAGTAAACTGCCACGGGCGCACTCCGATATGAGTGCCACGCCCAACAGCAGCATGACGGATAACCAGCGCAAGGTGGGTTTCATTGAGGGCAGTACTGGCTTCATATCACTCACATTTTTACTTCTTTTATGCAGAAAATGCTCTGGGCCGTGTCGCAAGCTTTGCAGGAGAGAAAGATCACGGCGAAACATGAGAGTTTCCGCCAGCATGCGTCTGACTTGACACGCATTGTGAAGCGGATCTTCCAAGAGTTCTACCTGGGACACACGACCAGCAACAGCGAGACACTGCTTCGGTAAGTTCATGCCAGCTAGGCTTCGGCATTCAGAATCAGCTATATTGGCATTCGTTTTCCCTTTCAGGTTGGCCAAGAAGTTTGCCTACAGCGTGGTAGCAGGAAAGAATACCGATGACGTTTACATGCAGGCCCGGAGTCAGGAGAGCGAGGCCAAGCGGCTGTCGAGCACACGACTCTCCGGCTACATTGGACCCGAGGAGTTTGCCCAGCGCAAAATATTGCTGTCGCAAGCCAGCAGTTGTTCCTCGCAGCAGTCGACCTCGCTGCAGGTTTCGCAATCCATTCACAGCTTATTCGGCAGCGAGAACTCGGTTGACGCGTTTGCCATGAGCCAGACGAGTCAAGCCACCGCCTGCACAGACACCCAGTCCAGTCTGATGGATCGTATTTCCGAGGATCTGTTCTGCAAGGAGCAGCAGCAGCAGCCCATCAGGTCCAATCTGACATTGCAGAATAGCTCCTCTAAAAGCAATCTGGGCGGCCTGGCGCTGCGCGAAAACGTGGACGGTGAGCTGCGGCGGTCAGCGCAGAAGAATTTCACGGGCAAGGATCAGCGAAACATCAGTCCTTACTACGGAGGCGGCGGCAGTAATGGCTCGGCACGGAAGTTCCAAGTACCCCCCATCACCAGCCACAGCTCAGGGGTCAAGGCCAAGCGACAGATTTCTTTTGACAGCTAATGTATCATCAGTGCCCCCTGGAAGGCGACATTTGTTTAAAGATAAATGGGTGAATGTAACACTCTACTTGGCCATCCATCCACCCCTCCACGATTTATGGACAATGCAAGCAGAATATTTACAATGATCTGTTTACATTTTTTTTTTTTTGGTTGTTTTAGCTTAATTTATTTAATTGCAAGTGCAGCATAAATGGTAGGAAGACAACCCCTTTGAATTGATTGTACAATTGATCATATACAGATATGGGTCTGGTCTTATAGATTGCATCCCACTATTCTCGCCCGGAACACGTATCGTATCATGATTGCAAATTAGTTGCAATTCAGCTAAGATTAACGACACAATTGGGATTTATTTTATGCGACCCCCGCGCTCGATCAATGCAATATTTTCCACTGAAGTTTTAGGCTTAAATACATAAAGTAAACCCATCAGCAGTTTGTGCTTAAAATATACAAATTTTAACCAGCTCAGCCTCAGCCAAATGTGTAATTACCTGAAGCGCCGAGTCAATGTTTGTAAGATGTGAAATTGGATAAATAAAAGTCGGCTCCGATTCAATAGTAACCACTGCGATGGATGTAGCGCCGCACTAGGCCGAACGATACGATGTGGAAGACTACGGCCACGAGCAGGAGACTGAAGCAGTCTAGCCAGTAGGTGTAGTCGGCGGTGCGGTAGGAGGCCTGCTGCAATACCTCTAGGCCACTCTTCACGCACGGATGGTCCGCGTTGATGGGGCAATCTAAAAGGAAGAGATTCCTAGATACATGTTTGAATGAAATCCAATGTATCCACCTCACCAATGGTGTCAATGTCAATCCAGAACTTGTACATCAGCGCCTCATTTGAATAGAAGAAGAGCGACAAGTACTTGAGCCCCGGCCAAGTGTCCACATTCATATATACGCCACCGAATAGCAGGAAGATCAGATCGAATGGCGCCGCACACTCTGATGCCATTTTGTCCGACTCAAAGAGGCTGGAGAGGAAGACGCCATAGCCTACGGCGGCTACGGCAGAGAGACTCATGAGCAGGCCCATGTACAGGTAGAGCAGAAAGCCACGCGTATAGTAAATGGAGGCATAGATAACCGACAGGAAGACGTAGCCCTTGAAGAATGCCACCGGCACAAAGGACAGCACCAGGGCCACATAATAGGCGGAAAGGCTGTAGGTGCCCTCTCCCACCTCCCGCCGTATGATCGGCAAGGCGGCGGGAAATATGTAGGTGACGCCGTAACTGAACGTGAAGATCATCTCGGTGCTGAGCATGAATATGGAACCTCCCACATCCTGTACGGTGCGTTGGGTCAAGCCACCAATACCGGAGTACATTAAAGAGAGCGTCACAGAGGTGATCTGAAAGAAGCCCACATGGATTACAAATCCTTGCGGGAGGAGGAGGATTGACCAACGCACCATAAAAAATCCAAAGCCAATGAGGCCGCTTTTGATATTCCGCAGATCTTCAGTCATGAAGCGAACCATTAGCAGATATACCTGGTATATCCAACGTATCTTCTTGCTGGAAGCGATTTATAATTTAAGCAACTGAATTATATCCCCCTTATGATGTCACTCACAAACTCTGCATATGCTTCAGGTAATCCCCGCTGTAGCTGCGGGCCAGCAGCCAACTGCCGCTGTAGAGTCCATCTGTATCGTGCTCATACCTGGCACGCAGTAAGGCGCCGGCATTCTTTGCTCCCTGATTGTCCGCCAGCGTCTTTAGGTAGAAATCAGCAGGATTGCAGTTTATTGGAAGTTCATAGCCCAGACTGTAGCAGAGATAGAAGCGTCAATGGACCATGGAAATTAGCTGCGAAATACGAGGATGCTCACTCTGTGAAGAACTTGGCTGCCTGCTCGGTCCGACCCTGGTAGACAATCCGGCCGCCATCCATCAGAATAATGTGGGTGAAGAGCTCAAAGATGTCCGACGTGGGCTGGTGGATGGAGCAAATAGCCGCCTTCTTGAGCGATCCGTTCGGACTGCTGTTTAGGAGGCCCAGCGTGGGCAGATCCCGCATTCCTTGCAGCAGACTTTCGTGCGATCTGCCAACAATCTCCATTTCGATGGAGTTGCTGCCGCTGCTCTCGCCACTGGCCGTTTCGAAGGAGTCCTCGCCGTACACCTGGCTCAGAGAGTGCTTGGTTATGCGGCGACGGGTGCACAGATGACGCAGCGTCTTGATCACCGAGTAGGCGCTGAAGCTGTCCAGGCCTGTCGTGGGCTCGTCGCAAAACAGAAAGATAGGATCTGTGATCAGCTCTTCGGCCAAACTTAGGCGTTTCCGCTCTCCCCCGGACAGCTGTTGGATGCGAGTGTGGGCTGAGTCCCTGAGACCCACAGCCAGCAACAGATCCACCACGCGTTGACGCTTTTCCGCCTTGGTGGTGCGGCGATGCATCTTGAAGTGCGACTGATCAAAGGTTCAATAAAAGTGTGTTGGAAAAATGTCTAGAGGAGAGAGTGCAGTGACCTACCATGAAGTAGAGATGCTCGTAGGCCGTAAAAGTTTTAAGATTGATCTCGAACTGCGGCAGAAAGCTGGAGATACGCGTCATCTGATTCCGCTTCATGGCCATTCCGTTCAAAACCACATCCCCGGTTAGGTTACCCCGCAATCGTTGCGAAATCGCTGCCAGCAATGTGGTTTTTCCAGCTCCCGAGCCGCCCAATATGGCGATGAGGTCGCCGGTATTCATGTGACCGCTAGCTGCAATGGTGACACACCCCCACACCGCAATCAATCCAATTCCTATTCCCATTCCCACACTCCAACAGTGGAGTAGCCTTACCGTCTTGGAGTATCCTCAGCTCACGCTTCTTGCGGCACTCGTTCCAGAAGCTGTAGTTGCTCTGCTCCTGGGCGGGCACATAGTAATTGAGATGCTTCCACTCCAGGCACAGGGACGGGCCCTGCTGCTGCTGTGGCCCCGACTCGTTCATTCAACAGCAAGAAGAGTTCAATGGACGGATAAGGATGGGTCTCGTTTTGTTTCGACTCTTTGTATCTCTATATTTGGTTTGTCTCTTGTATCGAGCGTTCACTAATCCTACCTCGTCTGACTCGCTCGCTCGAGGATGGAATGGCAGCACTTATCTTATCTTATGTCAGGAACAATGTATTTGCATATCTCTCGGTGGGTACGGTATTTGATCACACCGTCATTCTTTCATTCAGGGGGGAAACCTTAAATCTGTCTGTTAATCACGGCACCAAGAGAGAGCTCACAACTGGGATGGGATAGAGACCACATACAACTGTTCGCGTCGAAGACTGAGCGGCAACTGGGCAACGTCTATGCCGGCGACATCGTTTTCTACCCCCAACATATGGCCCCAAAACCAGCCCAGCCCTGTGCACCCTCCTACCGGCGCAAATTGCGGGTAACATTAAACTTTTGACCGCATTTGGATGGCAAGCTAATTGTCGCTTATCAATTCACATAGTCGAACGGCGGCAGTTCCGCTGTGTCGGCCAACGAGAGACGCTGCTGGCTAGGACGGTGCTTAGATGTAGACGCCTCCGCTACCTCTCTGTGGATGACTCTGTGTCGTCTGGCCTGAGTGTAGACCCAGCGAATTAGAGTGGAAATATCTAGGAGCATGTTGTGGAAAAGAACATGGCCCATCTCCACCAGACCCAGCACACTGACACCCACGAAGAAGGCCAATGCCCCGCCAAAGGACACTGTAAATGGAGGATAAACCGCTCAGAAACATTTGCTTTGACTGTGCATCGGGACTCTGCACCTACCTATGAGATCCTCAAAGCTGTAGACAACATCACGACGCATGCGCACCTTGGGCGGAATCAGGTCCCATCGGAAGCTGGAGGTAGCCGTCTCACTGCTCGCCACCTCGTCGTTATTCTTCACGCCCCACGAACTTTTTTTCACCGTCTGCATTGTGTACTCGATCTCCGTGCACGTCGACGGGCACTTGCATATGTGCAGGGCCCAGATGGGCCACTTGAAGTCCAGCAGGCACTCGAATCCCGCCGGATTGCAGCCAGGTCCCTCCACAAACTGATAGAAGAAGGGCACACAATTGCACATCTCCAGTGCCATCACAGCCCGACAGCGAGCCAGGCAAAGGGATTTGCTATAAATCTACAAAAAGATAATTATATCTATGGTAAGAAAATTTATAAACTAGGGGAAAAAACATAGCACACGCGATATAAGAATAAACGTTTGATTTCGGAATTATGGGAAAATTCGGAAAATCTTATAAAAAAAAACAAACAAAAATATATCAATTCCCGTGGAATTTCTTTTCACGATCATTAACCTGCTTTTGACTTGCCAAATTTTTTTTCTTGCTAAACCGAAACGAAGGTCTTTGATCCTATACTCTACATTTGTGTGGGGATGAACCACAGAGCAGTGTACCTTTAGATTGGATGTCTCCTCGTTGTTAAACACGCATTTGCGCTGTGCCACGCTCAGTTCGTAGAGGTTTTTCGAGGCCCTAAGCAATAAGTCAGCATATAAATCAATCTCTATATGGTGTCTAGATGTTTGATCTACTTACACCGTCTCAAGCACCTTGAACGAGGCCGTTATCTCATCGGATTTGTGCAGCGCCACAATGTTCGCCTCTGTTGCGGATACCTCATACGGCGAGTGCACGTCCAGCTGGGAAGGTGACGCGCGGATTTAGACACAGTCTCAATAGAATCATTGTGTGGATCTTACCACGCCCGTGCTCTCGTATAGGTCCATCCGAATGTAGCACTGCTGCTTGCCGTACTGACAGGAGAGCGGCTGTTCCATCTCCTCATAGACGATGGGTCTGTGAACGCAAATTGAATCCCTAATATGATCAGGTGTCACTCCTTTCGCCTACTTACTTTCCACTTAACACCGAAGACATCGGCGAGTTGATGGCATAGCAGGAGCCGCGCTCTGTCATCACCATCTGGACATGGACCTTGAAGTTGGCATCGAAGCTGCTAATGACCTGCTCAAAGGGCCGATCCACCCGCTGTATCAGTTCGTACAGGTCCACCTGGTCAAAGCGCTCGTCCTCCGCAAACTTGGCCAGCTCCGCGTAGTTGCTGGCAGTGGCATTGACCACCGCATACAGGAAGTCCATAAAGTAGAAGTAGTCCTCATCAATAATGGACACGTTCCACACATCCTGAATGTACTCGTTCGCCTTAAAGGAGTCTATGTGATCGTAGTAGCACAGGGTGACTGCCGGCAACGATCCATTCCAGCCACGGTAGTCTCGATCCACCGAAATGACTGTGGGGGAGTTGAGGTACCGCTCGTACTGCAGGCCGCTGAGCATAATAGCGGCGTAGATACTGCTCAGGACAACTACTAGCCAGATGGACCTCTCCAAGGTGTGGAGCTGTCTGTTAACTATTAAACTGATGGCCAACACGCCCGCTTCGGCTCCTGCTATTTCAGCCATCTCTCTGAGTCGGCTCGAGTAGCTTTTAAAGCCAGCTAAGACTGTTGGTAGCAAGGCCAGCAGTCTATTCCATGTCCAAGTAGTGATCCGCTTCCACCAGAACCACCACTGTCGGCTGTCCATGCTGACCAAATGATAGGACATGCTGTGCGTGCGGGCTGTTATTGAAATGTCAATCCAGTTGGAATAAACTAATTGCGAGCGACCCCCATTAGCGATTTATGACAATGGTCATCACCACTCCGATAAAGTCTCTTCACAAAAGGGACAAATGGTTCGGTGCAAAAGTGACCAGTGACCTTATTCAGGTCTGTTCAGTGGCGAGCCGAAAGAAAAAAGATTGATTAACAATACTAAAAACCTGGACAACTCGTACTGACTCTTGGTGATGTCAGCGCCCTGATTGACTTGAGCGAACAGTGCATTGCGTTCATCGCCGCCGCTGTCGAGCTTCACAGCACTCAAGTCCAATGTCCAAGACTCTAATATCTATTTTTCCTCAGCTCTACGAAAAAACATGGAGATGTAACTCCAGAACACCAGGAAAGTTTTGCGGCCCCAACAAACAACAACTGGTAGACCCGTAACAGCATCAGACCCGGCCACCATTAAGGCCGCTTGAAGAAGTTAAAAGCCATGTAGAGGACGTCGCAGAAACTGCCACTGAGATTTGGAGTTGACCTGAAGAGGCCAAACTTGTCTAGCCGCTGATTGTGAAGATTAGGTCCTGCAGCACCAGGAAAGCAACGAACAGCTCATAGTGGGCGACCTGGTGAATTGACATCTGCATCTGCACGGCGGAGGCACACCAATGTTTATCATCAGTGCAGGCAAATGATAGATACTAATTAACGAACCCATGTTACTGCTTTGTTTATAAATTTAAATGGTTTTACAGCACATCGAATACCGTAATGGTCTGTTGCAGCGTTGGAAACCAACAATTGTTTTTTTAGTTTACTACATCATCATTTGAATCCTGCAGAAGTTTGATGTCATTCTGCAGCTCCTTTAGCTCCCTTAGCATACTGCGCGACATTTGTCCCTCTGGAGTGGCCACGGGCTCAAACAGCAACATTCGCAAGGCTTCTCGCATCATAATCTCAGTCTGATTTAGTTCCCCCTACAAAAAAATTAATCATATTTGGTAAACATTCCATAACAGTTCGTTCTGCCCACCAGTAGCTCCCTAGAGCTCTGCTCCTGCTCACTGTAGAGCTTCCTGGCCAATTCCGCCTGCGTGTTGGCCAATTCGTAGAGGGCAATGGCCTTTAGTCGAGAGATTCCCGGAGCCACCACCTTTAGCACTAGCAAAAGCTCTTGGCACACGCGAATTTTACGCTCGTAAACCTTTCTGCTGGGACTATGGGCCATATTCTGAAGAATCTGACGAAGCACAGAGGCTATGTTTTGCTTCAGATCCAGCATCAGGTAATGGTTGCCATGGAGTAGCCGGCTCATCTTGACCAGTAGCAATTCCAGCCGGTAGATGTCCCCGCGAGCATGGAAGATCTCCTCCTTGGCCCTCTCCAACATGTTGGACACAAACTCCGGCTTCAGTGTGTGCTCTGGATTGAGGAGACACTGCCAGGTGCCCGTTTCGAGCTGACGCACTATGTATCCACCGGAGCAGGCACACCCACTGCAGATGAAGCTGCTCATATGGGTGCCCAGCTCGGTGGGATCCTGGCAGCGGGCACAACTGCAGTCGAAGCATTTTCCCGTCTTCAGAATATGGCGCCTCTCCTCGTTGCCCAGCAGCACACTGGTGTAGCAGATGTAGAGAATTTCTCCGGCTGTTATTTGACGATTGGCAAACACCTTGATGCGCCTCTCGTCATCGATGGCTGTCTCCAGGTTGGGCATGCAACTGTGCGCGAAGAGAGCCGCTCTTCGGTACAGTCCTCTCATGGCGCCGCCTTGCTCCGGGGCGCGAATCTCGTAAACATTCACATCCAGAATCCCCAAGAGCCTCTGCACCAGGATTTCATCCACTGCATTGCCTGAAGCGCTGTGCAGCTGCTTTACCACACCAGTTGCCTCGAGCGGAGCGTATGCGTGTGCCTGATAGCGATTCCATATTTCCGTTCCTCGCCTAGCCTCCAAATGGGTCTCCATCTGTGACATTTCCTCGAATAGGGGCCTGCTGTGCTGGTGTTCCCCCAGCAGCAGACATGCAAGAGCCGGCTGCACCTCTGTGTTGGCCTTTTCCTGCAGTATCTGCACTTGCTCGTCTGACAGCTGCAGTTCCCTCAGTCGCTGGCAGTCGCGCTCATCGTGGCCAGCGCAGTCCTCGCACAAGGAAAGGAGTCGGCACTTTCTAAAAAAGAACAAAAATTACATAAGCCATGGTGCAGAATCGGAGGAGGAATCGGGGATCGAGATTCTCGACCTACCCGCAGAAGGTGGCGGTAAGCTTGAAGCACTTGAAACAGCGTCTGTCGCCAATGTGGGGCAGGACCACAATAGGCTGCTCCAGAAGCAGAGTTTCTCCAGCGCTGAGATCGCATCGGGCTACCACAAATCTAAAAGGATCGGCATGAGGATCGGCGGCTGATTAGGGAGCAATTAAGGGGCTTTCCTGCTTATCCCACCTGCCCAGCGTCTCGTTCTGCTTCAACTCGCATTTCTTGGCAAAATCGTCGGAGACTGCAGCCATGGTCTATTGTCTATCCCGTTCCCTTTGGCTAACTTTGGCATACTGACAGTATGCTCGAGTGCAGTGCTGTTCCGAGTTATTTTTAATTAAAAGGCGTTTCGATTCTTTATTTATTTCTTGGTCACTGATTTCCCTCGAACCAAGCGTTGAACCGTCTCTGGCCCTGCATGTGCACACAGAAACGACAACGAGAAGGGCATTCTTTCCACTTCCCTTTGGTCTAATCTATTCTATTTTGTTTTATTTTTTTATTTTAAATTTACACACCGTCGCTGGTGCGAACTACCGGCCGCCATACTTCATTAAATCTGAATCAATTCGCTCTAGTTCCATGGAGATCCGGTCGGAGAGATATCCCTCGGCTGAGTTCTCCGGCTCAAAGCGCAGCAAATCGAGAGCTTCCTTGGCCACCTGACTGCCAATCCTCAACTGAGCCTGAAACCACGGTAAACACTGGATAAATAGAGGACACACTTTGACAGTGAGCCTAGAGGCCGAGCTACAAACCACATATTCCTTCTTGTCCAGATCGCTCTCGGCAAACTGTAGTTCTATGAGCTCCACAAGCGCCAGCAGATACTCGAAGAGTGCAATGGCGTACAGCTTGGAGATGCCAGGAACCACTGCTCGACACACCGGAAGTAGATCGGAGCACAATTCGACGCGGCGGGCGAGGAGTTTCTTGCAGGGCTGCTCCATGGAGTTCATCAGAGCTGCAGCTCTCAGGATGCTGGCAATATTCTGTTTGATATCCAGCAGCAGAAAGTGATTGGGGTGGAGGAGCTGCTGGTAGCGCACCAACAGAGATTCGTAGACTTGAAGTTCACCCTTTGCGTCGACCAGGGCGTCGCCCGCCTCGGCCAGCACCTCATGGACATCGACAGCTGGCAGGATCGCATTGCAGTCCACGCATCGCCAGTTCCCACTGCCATCCGGACCAATCTCGCAGATGGAGAAGCCTGCAGAGCATTCTCGGCACTTCATGCTGCTCATGTGAGTTCCCATTTCTGTGGCGTCCTGGCAGCGAGAGCAGGAGCAGTCCAGGTGGCGGCTGAGGCGCAGCTGATGCTGTCGCTGGCTGGTGCCCATCAGGGGATTCGTGTAGGAGTTGTAGATAACATCGCCGGCATTCAGGGGTACGGCTGCGTACAGCTTCATGTTAAACTGCTCGTCCAGGGCCACAACCGTGTTGGGAACACAGTGGTGGGGCAGGCCAGCTCCACAGATGAAGACCCCTTTCAAGGTCTCGCCATCCCGACCAGTCACTTCGAAGGCGTTGCAATCAATGCGCACGCAGTGGGCATGGAGCACGTCCGCTGTCAACTGCTGCGTGGGCAAGGCCTCAACCAAGCCACTGGCCAGGAGCGGGCGCACTACTTGCTCCTCGTGTTCCTGCCACATGCCCTCGCCATCGCGATAGTCCTCTAGATCCACGGACCGCTGGAAGAGTGTCTGGCAGTCAGCTCGCGTTGCTGGATCCTCGAGCAGCAGGAGTAGCTTCAGCAACGCACATATTCCATAGTTCTTCACAAGCAGATCCTTGCATATTCTGCTCCCTGCACCACTGGCAAAGAACTCGCACTCGAAGTCATTGTGCTGGCTGCAGTCCATGCAGAGCGGAAACACTTGGCACTTGCGACACATCACATACGACTCCTCCATGCACTGGGCGCACTTCAGCTGGGCGCACTCCCAGTGTGGGGCAACCAACAGCGGCCGCTCCTCCAGCAACGTTTCGCCAGCATCGATGTTGATGTTGGCCACCAGATGCCTAAATGGAATGAAAATCAAATCTGTTTTAAATTTGTACGGACATAAAAAAACCAACTCAAATGGGTATGCACCTGCCCAGCTTCTCATCGTGCGCCTGCTGAATCTTTTCGCTGAAGTCTTGCATCGATTACGTGTTGTGCTGTTGCTGCCCCTTGTTGTCTGCGGAGTAGAAAACTATTCAGTCCGTACTCAGCGTAGTACGTGGAAAGGTACTCACCCAAAGCTGATGCCGCCACTGACCGACTGAGCGCTATAAAAATGGTGGAGCGGCAATTATAAATATACACCCATGCGATGCTCGCGAGGAGCTTCCCTACTCTCACGAGTAGTACTATATATGCCCAGCCCTGTCGCCGGTCGCAGCTTTCGACCATTCCGCTAAGTACTTTGTCTAATTGCGTGCGTAACTTGGTCGATCGATGCTTTATTTTTAGTCTCCGACGCGTCGGTTGGCGATGGTGACGCGATCGCATTTTCGTCCCTCGTTGCCGTTGGGTCTTTATTTTTGGCCATCCATCTTCAGGAATTCAAAAATTTAAATAACTTCGTTACTTTTTGATTGCGGCATCATGGCTATGGCCCGCAGCAGGACAGCCAGTGGCTGCCACAGTACAGCCCGAAGCAATTCACTTCGACTCCCGGTGGATGTACCGACAGCGAACGGACTGGAAAGGAAGAGGGAAGGCAGTGGACGGACCCTAAGGTCACAAGTATGAGCAAGTATGACAAACCTGGGCTGGCTGGCTCATGATGACGCGGTGGTAGCCGAACGCTAGAGCAGAAGACCCTGGGATTTAACCCCGAATGTTAGCTCTGGTGTATGAAGTGGCACATCTTCATACTGTACGGTTAGTGATTCAACCTTCAAGTATAACCGTCACATTTAAGTAAAACCATCGATAGATCTATCGACTATCGAAAGAGCCAAAATATGTTTTGTCGTGCTAGCAAGCACTAGTACGATAAGTTGACTCTCTAGCTATCGATAGAAAGGAATGGCGGTTCATTCAAAAGCAGCCTTTAATTTATATATTGTAAAGAAAAACAAAGAGAAATTCATATAATTGCACTAGATTTGGCTTTAGGCAGACTCTTGAGCCTGAAGGTAGTTGAAAACAGTGCCCCGTTCAACAAATCTTTTGTCGTTCTTTAGGTCAGAGTTTCCTACGGTTTTCGTAGAATCACTTATGTGTCCATAACCACCACCGCCAGGAGTCTTCATCGCAAATGTGTCCTGCAAGGTATTGGATAAGAAATGGAGCTGAGAACCAACGAAATTTCCAAGCTCACCCCAGCATCCACATCGATACACGTCTTTCCAGCCAGGGCAATCACTCTGCCGTCGCGCTTGACGATTAAATTCCTTCCGCTCTTTGCGGGCTCACCGCCCGCCAGTCCATAGGGTTGCAGGGTGCGGCGCTCTGTCAGGACCGACAAGGTAACGGGCTTACGGAAGAGCAAGTCTCGCTCCACGCCCTCTCCGCCATTAAATTGGCCACGCCCGCCGGAGCCATCAGTGCGCAGGCAGAAACGCTTCAATATCATGGGGTATCGTAGTTCCAATATCTCTGGATCGGTGATTCGCGTGTTCGTCATGTGCGTATGGACTCCGCCGGCGCCATGCCAGCCGGGACCAGCACCTGATCCGCCAGCTACGGTCTCATAGTAGCCCCAAGTTTCGTCTCCAATGGTGATGTTGTTCATGCAGCCCTGCGAGGCGCCACAGACGCGGAAGGCTTTCAGCACGGTGTCCACGATACGCTGCGAGGTCTGGACATTTCCACCAACAACGGCCGCCCCTTCCGAGGGATCCAGTATGGAGTTCTTCGGGATAATCACCTGAATTGGTGCCAGACAACCTTGATTCAGGGGCACATCGTGGCCCACCATGCAGCGGAGGCAATAGATCAAAGCAGAGAGCGTGATCGCTCGTGGGGCATTGCAATTTCCCCAGACCTCCACTCCGGACCCGGTGAAGTCACACAGGGCCGATCCCTTCTCCGGATCAATGGTAACCTTCAGAGTTATAGGCGAGCCATCATCCATGAACTCTTTGGCTTGCAGCACCGTGCATCCAGTGCGAGCCAGCGAATCCTGCCCAATCTGACGAAGCATGTCGCGCACTGCTAGCTCTGCATTCTTCTGGATGTGCGACATGTAGGCCTGGACCACATCCAGGCCATAGCTGTCGATTAGCTCCGACACGAGCTGGATGCCCTTGTGATTGGCGGCGATTTGAGCCTTTAGATCAGACAGATTGTCGCTAAGGTTTCGGGTGCCCACTGCTCCCTTGGCTGCTGTGGGCGTGGTCAAGCGCTTGATGATCTCCTTCTCCTGGAAAAGTCCATTCTCCACAATCAGGAAGGACTTGAAAGCGGCACCTTCTTGGGCCAAGGATGTGGAGTGCGGCGGCATGGATCCGGGCGTAATTCCACCAATGTCCGCATGGTGTCCCCGCGAGGCAACGAAGAAAACTGGTCGCGATACACTCCTGTAAAGGAAGGACACGTTCAGTAGGAGATTTCCCAGATGCGATCAAAGACTACTCATACTCGTAGAAAACTGGGGTGATGACCGTCAAGTCGGGCAGATGCGAACCGCCCGCAGAGGGATGGTTTGCCAGAATAACATCGCCATTCTTCAGAGTATCGCCGCGCACCCGCAGCTGGTACTGTACCGTCTCCTGCATGGCGCCCAGGTGAACCGGAATATGGGGTGCATTGCTGACCAGTCCCCCATCCGGCCCGAAGAGGGCACAGGAGAAGTCCAGGCGCTCCTTGATGTTTGTTGAGATGGAAGTGCGCTGCAGCACCCGTCCCATCTGCTCGGCAATGCTCATGAAGCGGTGGCTGAAGATACTCAGGTGGACCGGGTCTAACTCCGCGTTGATTCCGTGTTTGCCACCGGTCTTCACATCCATTATGAGATCTCCGAAGGCCGTCACCTGGACACCGCACTCTGGCTCCACGATGATCGTAGACAGCTGATCGATCAGCACTGCGGGTCCGGCGATCTGGTGGCCTCCCAAGAGGTTTTTGGTCAGGTAAATGGGGGCATCGAAGCTGCCCTGATCGAAGTGGATACGCGAATTACCTTCAGCAGGGGGTGTGGTCTCTGAGTTACGCTTGATCTCGGACTCGGGTGGCGTTTCATTTTTCCCCAGACCCCGAATACGGATGTCATCAACGATGATACGTCTGTTCTGCAGCACGAAGCCAAACTCCGTGCGATATCGCTTTAGAAATGTGGCATGGAAGTCTCCATAGGCCGTCAAAAGAGGGGACTGAGCCGCCGAATCCTTGCCAGCTGTCGGGGCACACATCAAGGCGCCATCGGTTCCTTCATAGCGCAAGTGGAGGAAGGGCTCCAGTTCGATCTGACGGAATCCCTGTTCCGCCAGCTTGGCGTGGCATTGCTGGGACAATGCATCCAGGCGGTCCTTCAGCTGCTGGCCATTCGCATCGCTGAACTCCAGACCACTGGGTTCCTGCAACTCCTGGACAACGTCGGCCAGGGCCATGCCGTAGGCCGAGAGGATTCCAGCGTATTTGTGGACAACAACCTGGAATTTGCAAAAGGAATCATTAGCCTCAATTTTCATGCTCCATTAAAGGAATCACCTTGGCAATGCCCAGATTGCGAGCAATGGCACAGGCGTGTTGTCCTCCGGCTCCTCCGAAGCAGGAGAGCACATGGTTGGCCGTGTCCAAGCCCCGCGACTGCGTCAAGGCACGAATCGGCCTGCACATGGTCTCGTTGGCCACCCGAATGAAGCCCAGGGCCACCTGCTCAATGCTCAAGTGTCTGTCATCTCCAGTGGCCTTTAAATGGCTGTTGATATCCGCCTGCAGCTGGATAAACTTGCTCTTCGAGATCTCATAGTCCAGCGGCTCGTTCTCCTTCGGCCCAAAGATCTTGGGAAAGTATTGTGGCAGGATGCGTCCCAGAATCAGATTGGCATCCGTAACAGTGAGGGGACCTCCCTTCTTGTAGCAGGCGGGCCCAGGATGCGACCCCGCCGACTCTGGACCCACAACAAAGATTCCGGAGCGGAAGAACAGCCGCGATCCTCCTCCCGCTGCCACAGTGTTGATGTCCAGCTGTGGAGCTTGAATCGTTACACCCGCCGTGGTGCTCTCGATCACGTGCTCGTAGCTGCCGGCATACCTGGACACATCCGTTGAGGTTCCTCCCATGTCAAACCCGATCAGTGGCAGCTTCGTTTCCCGCGACCCTGTCAGGGCATAGCCCACCACACCGCCAGCGGGGCCAGAGAGGATGGCGCGGGCTCCTCGGAAGTTCTCCATGTTGGTCAGGCCACCATCAGACTGCATGAAGAGCACATCCACGCCGGCCAGCTGGTTGTCGAAGCCAGATTTGAAGCTGTGGAAGTAGGTTAATCGTCAATGAATGAAGAATAAATGGGAATTAACTGGAAAGAGGTTAGACCTCTAAAAGGCGTGCGCTTTATTCTAGCCACCACTGTTACACTCGTCGCTAGAAGTGTGCCCGTTCATTCGATACCCTTAAATTTATTGGGCGCAAGGGTATATTCTGTGGGTGACTGGTAAAAGAAGACTACATTTGGGAAATGTGATAAGGACTTCAGAATGATCATCTATATTGTGGGTATTGGGTATGGTAAGGTAGAGCCAACAAATATGTTCTGTGCAGCAATGAAACCGATCATGATAGTTCATCTGTTGCCATTACAGTAGAGGGTATTTTCCAGTCGATTTTGAGATCATATGCTTTTGTGTGTTTACATTTCAAAATTTGTTTGCTTGTTTTGTTTTTAGACTGGGTGTTGGGTTATCTTTATAGAGGTGCCCTCGGTCTCAACTGGTTTGTTTGACTCCAAGAAAAAGCCGTCTCATCGACTTAATTTACAAACAGAGATTAGAAGCACTCACCTCGCCAGGTAGCGGTCCACATGAGGCGTCAAATAGGCCTCTGCACAGGCCGTGTAGCCTCTAGCCACCACCCGACACATGGGCATGGCCTGATGAGAGAGTGTCACATGGCTGAAGCCCAGCTGGCGGGCGATCGCTCCGATCTGGAGCTCATGCACCGGACAGGCGTAGCTGTGGGCCAGCACAACGGCCACAGACGACACGCCTTTATCGCGGGCAGCTGTGAGGGAGGCACGTACCGCCTCCACGTCCACGGGTTGCACCTCCAAGTACTTTGTACTGGCCACACCCTCGAGCACCTTCCAGCTGTGATCTAGAAGAGACTGCATTATAGAGTGCGATTGGATTCCGAGTGGAGACACTTACTCAGTTCACAGCGATCCGCTTGCTCGGGAACAATGCGACAATCAACCTCGACCACGGACTGGTAGAGATTCGCCGGCTTGCGAATGTTCAGGTCGAAGATTTTCGGCCTTGCCTGGTTGCCAATGTAGAGCAGATCCCTGAAGCCACTGTTGACCACCAGCACCACGGGATCTCCCTTCCGCTCTAGCAGGGCATTCGTGGCAACCGTGGTGCCCATGCGCACCCACCCGATCTTGGAGGTGTCGACCAGGCCAGAGGCAGCCAGCTCCTGTCCCGTCTCCTCCTTCAGTATGCGACGAATGCCCTCCCTGGGGGCGTCGCTATACCGCTCTGGGTCCTCCGACAGCAACTTCATGGTGCGCACCTTGCCACCCGGACAAATGCATAGTACGTCGGTGAAGGTGCCGCCACGATCAATGGCGAAACAATACTTATTTCCACTTGTTGGAGCAGACATTTGCACTGATAATAAATGCGGTCGTGTGGCGTGTGCTTGTCTGTTCAAATGGAAGAAATGGAGCACTTTGGTTTTGGTGTCCAACTAAGTCTCTTGCCAACGGTTTCGATTGTGCTCGGATTGCGGTATGGTATGGGGCTCTTGGCGCTAATTATATATCACGAAATCACACACGACCGAAATACGCAAGCAACCAAACAGCGACGAACAACAGGTACTTTTCAAAAGCACACGGGTACAATACGACCACGGCGGGATTTAAAAAACAGCAGATAAACGGTACCGATAAGAAATCAAACTTAGCCCACTTAGCCCCCCTTTATTAAAAAGGTCTAACGACTTGAGGTAAATGGCGGAAAATATTACTGATTGTACATTTTTCTTGTAGACCTGTGCCAATCTTCTTCTTAATTTAAAAAAAAACACGATATCTGCGCTAAAATTATTTAATTTGTATTATTTTCGGTGGAATATTAAAATAGCTTGGCCTACAATGGGTTAATCGTTCTCCGTCACGAATTCGAAACCATATTCCTAGATTTTGATATTCTGTGGAATATTACCATCTAGCTAAGACTTCCATACCTGAACACACAGTTTTATCCCATTGATAGATCAATTTTCTACAAGATATGCAAATTTTAACTAATCGCTTTTATTGAATTTTTTCTAAGAAAAAAGGTTTTAGCGAAAAATTAAAAAAAAACACATGAGAGAGTAATCGTTCCTATTGCCTAATTTTGATATTCCGTTTAATAATTCTGGCTAACTAAGACTCTTAGCGCTGCCCATATAGTTTTATCCCATTGATGAATAAACTTTCTACCCGATAAACTACTTTTAAGTATTCCTATTCTTTTGTATTTTGTCTAAAACAAGGTTAAAAAAAATGTCAAGAAAAAAAATATTCCTGGTATTTGAAGACTTGTTGCTTATCAACCGGAGCATGTACATTTGTATACCCTATTTCCTTCAATAATGTTAAAATTCGGTTCTAATTGTAATTAATAATTATGTATATTTTCTCGGATGGAAATGTTTTTGAAATATTCATGCATATGCTTCTATTCGTATATATGTATGTATGTGTGTATGTATGTACATACATACATATGTATATCTCGATCGCGATACCTATTTTTGGTCTACATATGTACATACATGTACATATGTACATACATATGTAAGAAGACCAATTGCACAATATCGTTGAAATAGCTTTAAATTAAAGACTGACTAGTTTCTGCATTTATTAGAGCCTGGGATACGAACATTTTCCTCAATATTTGATCTAGATGTACATAGTTCTTCATCCGGTTTTTGAATCTCTTTTATACCACAAATAAGTTGGATTACAGCAAGACTGAAAAATTTCCATTGAAGAAACCAATTTGCACTTGTCGTAAAGACACGCACAGACAAGACCTACCTACCCCACTTTCTTGACGACTCCGCAACACATAAATATTTATATGCAAATGCATGTTTTATCTGTGTTTTACTTCGCAGCAATGAAATTTGATGACTTATTAAACGAGGCCATAAAGTGCGCATTCCCCTGCTTTCGCGACTCGATGGCATCGGAGCCTGTGGGCCCAATTGTTTGCCCAAAGTCGGCCCATATCAATAGAGGCTCCCAGAGGTGCATTTCAGATTGTTTTTCGTCGCGTTATGACCCCTAATGTGTACAAAGTCCCGGGGCTGTCCGGGTGACAGTCGATTTTATGTGCGAACGGCTATTTACGGCCGTTCCTGTTCTACACGCTAGAAACACAATCGGCTTCGAATTGCCTAGCATTTCCCGTAAATATGGAACGCCTGAAAAGGATGAACTGGAAATGGAAGTGGAATCGAGAGGGCGAAGGAAATGGACAATTCAAGAAGGAAGAAACGAAAACCGAAAACGAGCTGTGGCTGGAGTACTTTTCTGGGCATCTGCATGTCTGGCCCTTCGAGGAGCTCTGCTCTAGGCTGGAAACGAATCCTTCTCTGGTGAGCCCTAAGACATCAGTATCGGGGTATCAGGGAGAGAGAAGCTTAAACTCATCCGTAATCCTTGACAGGGCCTGAGCGAAGAAGTGGCGGAGCAGCGCCTGGCCCGGAACGGAAAGAACACATTTTGCTTGCCTGCCCAGCTGAATTCGCCTTTGTGGAAACTCTTGGACAACTGCTTCTGGTGCTTGGCGATCATCATCCTGCTGATTGCGTCGATCTGCTTCGTCTTGCACCACGGCGAGGTCGAGCGTCACCCAACCACGAACGTCGACCCGGAGTACCTGATAGCGGGCATATTTATACTCCTAATTTTGCTTCTATCGGCAGGGATGATTCTTCTGCAGCGGAACGACGATTCTGCGGTGGTAGAGGCTTTCGAGGATCTGATGCCCATGTACTGCACTGTAATTCGGGACGGGGAGAAGCAGGTCATCCTATCCGAGAACGTGGTTCAGGGCGACGTCCTGCCGATAGCCTACGGACAGCGACTGCCAGCTGATTTGCGCTTTTTTAGCTCCATCGGCCTGGAGGTCAACAACGTGGCCCTCACGGGGCTCTCCCGTCCCGTGGAGATCAATCATCTGGTGAGGGAAGGGGTGCCCAGGCGCCCTGACGTAGTAGTCCCAGTCGCTTGACAGCTCTCTGTATCCAACATTATTGAATTTAGAAAATAAAATAAGTGAGAAATGACCGGCAAGCTTTTGTCCAAGTGGGACTCCAGAAACGTGGGTTTTGGCTGCAGCCACGCAACGCAGGGCTATGGTCTGGGACTGGCCATTGCCTGCGGTGATGCCTCAGAGGTCGGGGTCATGGCACGCCTCAGCATGGAGAGACGTCCGCCCAGCCGAGTGGGAAAGCATCTTCAGCAGGTGGGTTTTTGGGTATATGAAAGGCTTTCCGATAAGTTCCTTTCCACTTATCTACTAATAGGTAACCTACTACGCGATCGTGTTGGGTATTTTTCTGTTCTTCTTGGTGCTGTTCACCTTATCGGCGGACAAACAGTCCATGATTACCACGTCCCAAGTGAACACGTGCCTGGCGATTGCCCTGATCCCGCTCTTCTTGCCCAGCCTCCTGTACCTGGGTCTGGTGCGGACGCAGAGGATTCTAAAGGAGAAGGAATACTACGTGCGGAACCTGGAGGCAGTCAGCACTTTGGGGCTGTCCACAGTGATCTGCGCGGACATGAGGGGCACAATGACCATGCAGCAGATGCGTGTGTCGGAGATATTCGTGGATGCGGATCTGCTGCGGGTGCAGAACCTAAACCTAGAGGAGGTGGGGCCGCGATTCATAGAGCTCATCCGATCCTCGCTGCTGTGCAACGATGCAGTGTTCTGTCCGGGCTCGGTAGGAGTGCCCGTGGAAAAGAAGAGCATCTACGGGAGCAGCTATGACAGTGCTCTGCTCAAGTTCGGTCTCACCTTAATTCCCAACGTGGACCAGCTGCGTTGCGACCACGAGAAGGTGGCCAACTTGAGCTACAACAGCATCGACCACGTCCACGTGACAGTGCACAAGATCCGGCTCGAGAACGGCGGGTCGCGCCACATCCTCCTGATGAAGGGATACGCTGACGTGGTACTCAGCCACTGCTCGACCTACGCGGTGAGTGACGAGGAGCTGCTGCTG
The DNA here is from genome assembly GCF_009870125.1 of Drosophila pseudoobscura. Lineage (NCBI taxonomy): Eukaryota > Metazoa > Arthropoda > Insecta > Diptera > Drosophilidae > Drosophila > Drosophila pseudoobscura. The sequence goes on along the minus strand of NC_046680.1, from coordinate 12,691,269 downwards.
GACGAGCCGCTCAAGCAAACCATTGGAAATCTGTCCACCAGGCTGATGGAGGCGGGACGGCATGTTCGCGCCTTCGCCTACAAGGAGATCCTCTCTGACGTGGAGCGCCGCCGCTTTTGCCAAGTAAACTTGGGCCGTGACAGCACTCCAGGCAGGTACAGGGATTTCCTGTCCGTGAACATATTTTCACTGAGGTTCCTTGGCTTGATCGCCACCCACAATCCGCCCCACGCGAACATCGCACAAAGCGTGTTCAAGTGTCGCTCCGCTGGCGTCAAGCTGGTGATCATTACCCGTGCCAAGGCCACCTTCGCCCGTGCCCTGGCCATGAGCGTGGGCATAATTGCACCACCTACAAGTGACGGCGTCGACATCCCTGACTCGTCGATGAAGCGCCACCAAGTCAGTGCTGCTGTCGTCAGCATGGATGAGTACGTGGAGCACAAGATGCACCACCAGCGATGGAAGGTGGAGCAGCTCCTACTCGCCCACCCCCAGTTGGTATTCGCAATGGTTAACGTGGAGCAGAACCACATGATAGTTGAGACCTGCCAGCGGCTGGGTGCCGTGGTCACCGTCATGGGATACTCCGTGCACGACACGCCCGCCCTGCGACGCGCCCATGTGGGGGTGGCCAAGTCTGGCTGCTCGACCACGAGCCACTTCGGCGCCGACATCCTCCTGACGGACAGCCCCTTCTCTAAGCTAGTGGCTGCCATCGAGGTGAGTCGCCTGCTGTTCGAAAACACGAAGAAGGCACTGGCCTACTGTCTGGCCACAAACACGGCCCTGATCCTGGTGCACGTGTCCTTCTTCCTGGTCAAGATCCCACTACGCATATTCGTCATGCAAGTGTTTATCATATCTATATTCGTGAACTTGGTGAGAATTCCCTGAGAGGAAGGGCTATCTGATTGAACAGACTCCTTTACACAGCTGCCTGGCCTGACCCTGCTCTTCGAGAGGGCCGAGGAGAAGCTGATGAAGCAGAAGCCCAAGATCTTCGACGACTTCCTGCTGAATAGACGGTAAGTACTGGTTCTCATCAGCCTTGTCCTTGCACACGAATATCCCGCGCTTAGCTTGCTCTTTGTATCCTGCATCCTGGTGGGTATCATCGAGGCTGCGGCTGTCTTTATCATGTACTTCCTGTTTATGGCCCGCAACGGCTTCCTGCCCAGAACTTTGGTCGGCCTCAATTTTAAGTGGTATGACGAAACGGTCACAGACATAACTGATTCGTATGGCCAGGAATGGGTAAAGCTTACGCCAAGTACAAGTGAATCATATTATATTTAACAATCTTCGATATTTCCTGCAGAGTCCGAAGTCTCGCCAGCGCTTGGACTGTCAAGTATCCGCCATTTGCCTGATGACCCTCGCTGCGATGCAGTGCACCAATCTAATGTTGACCAGGACCGGACGTGCCAATCTGCTAAGTCATGGATTTTCCAACATTTGCCTGAACCTGGCCATCGTTTATTTGATTTGCATTTGCGTGCTCGTGCCTCACGTGGATTTTCCCCACTGCCTCCGTCTGGTTGGGGGCACAGAGTGCGTTCGTCTTCCTCCTGCCTCCGGCTGCCCCTCATTGGTTCTCTTTGCAGATTGGTCTTCTTCTGGTGGTACATATGGCCTCTGGTCTCGTTGCTAGCTTTCCTCGAAACTGCCCGGCGATACCTCCTCAGGCGATTCCCTGGAAGCTGGCTGGAGCTGGAGACTTTTTACTAAACGTAGCAGCATCTAGGATAAATGCAAATGCGAACAAAATATGAAGTATGCGCTTAATGTTTCATCCTTCCCGTCTTCCCTCTACTGTTGTCTGTGTTAAAAAAAAGGAAACAACTGGAAATGTGTAGTCAAATGATCGCAGCTTCAGAGTCGGATTGATTTAGAATAAATGATATTCTTTAACAGTTCAGTTCTTCAAGTAAAACTCCTTGGATTTGTATTTTTAAAATATTGCAATTTATTTGTGAATAGCTCGAAGCTGTGTGGTGGTGGTGGTGTCGTGGAATTGGCTGCACTTTCTCACATTGAGTTCGCCTGTGTGCCATTTAAGACTTTGTTTAGTTATTTAATTTAAGTTGCATAATAGACATCTACACGTAATGGCATGTGGATAGGATATGAGTAGGACCTTACACGGATTTGCTTTCATTCAACATCAATAATTTACTGTATTTTTACGTTTATTTTACGCTTGTAAATATTCGTTTCGTTTCGTTTCGTTATGTTTCCTTTTGATTAAACTTTTTTGAACATTTATCGATTAATGCTTGCTTGTATGGTATGTATATCGGTTATCGCTATGTATAGTATGTACTATGTATGTGCTTATCCTTGCTTCTCATCCAAGTGTAAATCTTTAGCTGGTGGAGTTCCGGGAAAGGGACATACATATACGTACGTAATTCTTAAAGTGCAACATATTGTAGAAACGAGTCCGATCAAATTCCCTTAGTGTGGAACATAAGTTCATTATTTAGATATAAAATATAGTGTGGGGATGGATGGGAAAAATCTAGCTAGGCTCAGACAAAAGCGCTATCCTGTCGGTTTCCTATCTTTCCTATCTGTATGTATACTCGTAACCTGAACAAAATATAACTCTGTAGGTAATCGCTGCTTTCGATGTGCCGAAACTTTCCGTTCTCGAACTGAAACCGAACTATCTATCATATCTAGCACAAGCTCTGGGCTGAGTGGGGGCTAGGACTATTCAATCAATCAATCAATCAATCAGGCAAAGTAAGCTGAAGGCGGTGGGATCTCTCTGATCGGGGTCTGTCTACTTTATATAATACCATTTACGAGTATCTTTGACTTTGTCTTTGCTTTGTTAAACATTTTGCTGTTAAAACTCTTTAAAATTATTATCTCATTAATTTAGTAGTTTTGTTCGGTTTAATCTTAGTTTATGTAGATTTAAGTACACACGCACACACATACTATATAGTTGTATATATCTGTATATGTATATGTATGTGTTTGCTTGTATTGTATATAAGTATTGTTGTATGGTACTTGTGTGTTCGGTACTCGAATTCGCATTCGTATTCGCATTCGCATTCGTATTTGTGTGTATATTTAGTTAAAGTAATTTGTTTAAAGTAATTGCGTTTACATTTTATTTCTATTGAAGTTGCTCTCTTTAATTCTCTTTAATTTGACACTAATTTTAGGTTTCAATTTGTTTTTAAACTTTATTCCATTAAATTTAACATTTCTTTTGAATTTTTGTTTTTGGTTTTTTCCTTTCATTTTCTTCTGTGGAAATAAAACATCGCATTGAAAATATTCGCTCCGTTTATTATCAGTAAAAAATAAAATCGTGTGGCACGGGCACGAGTGTGCACTGTAGACGCGACACAGCTCGTTCTCGTATAAGTTCACAGTTAGTCCCTAAAGATCGGTATAGTCGTACGTCTGTACGAGTACGGGTATGCATTCGTGTACGGGTATACATTCAATGCGGTGTGTGCATCAACTACGCAAAGATTAATGGGTTCCATCCTCAAGGTCTCTTTAAAAGAAGGAGGCGGGGCACATCGAAGGCGGTCGGGATGGACTGGGACCGTGGTCAGTGGGCAGCCGCAGCTGGAGGAGGTCACTGGGTTAGACGCCTTGGGCGAGACTCTCCTTGGACAGCGCCAGGAGGGGCTGGTGCTGGTGCTGGTCGACGGCCTGGTGGTGCGGAATGATGAAGGGCGAGGCCAGCATCTGCAAGGGCCTGCAAGGGAGTCATTCGATGTGGAACTCTGGGATGGGGGCGGGGCTGGAAGGGGAAGGGTGCACTCACTCTGCATAGCTGGATGCTGTCACCACAGGCTGTCGAACCGAGTGCAATGCCTGCGAATTCTTGGCTCTGGCCAGCAGACTCATCACCGTTCGTTTGGTGGGATTCATGCCAGTACGGGGAACGCCCAACAACGGACGCTTGCGTCCCAGGCCGCCACCTGCCAAGAGCCGAATCGGGATTAGCCTTTGGGGAAACGGGGGGCGAACGGAAGCTGCAAATGGAGCTGGTCACTCACCTATGTTGATGGTCTTGACGTTGCGCAGTGCGGGATGGAGGAGAGCTGAGCCAGGCGGCTCCAGCAGCGTCAGTGTGGATGTGGCTGCCTCTCCGTCTGCGCAGTTGGGCAGCTGCAGGGCCGCGGCACTCGCCTGCGTGGTAGGCAGCCCGGCCATTGTTGCACCAACCCCGGCCGCCGGCTTCAGAAGTCCTCCGATTCCAGCTGCTGTTAGCTGGTGCTGCAGCGCCACTGCCATGGCTGTGGTGTGCACTGTGGGTGCAGATAGGGGGGGTAATGTGGGCGTGAGTGACAGCTTGAAGATTACTGAGAGGATGGGAAAGAAATTGTCCTGGGATGGGGACCAAGACCAAGGGAAGCTCCCCAATCGGAAACAATAATTCCCCATTATTCATCCCAATACCAAGACCAATTCTTCCTCCAATCCGGACTTACGTGCCGCTGCCGCTGCCGGAGTGGCCTGTCCGGACAGATGCTCCCCGCAGGCTGCCGCTGCCGCTGCACTGGCTCCGCCGTGGGCCTGCTGCAGAAGCTGGTGGAAGTGTGACGGCTGGGCGTGGGCGTGGGGATGTCCGTGATGATGGTGATGATGGTGGTGCTGGTGGGGATGGGCATGGGCATGGCTGTGGGCATGCTCGGTGGTGGTGGTGATGCTGATGCTGCCGCAGGCAGGGGAACAGTCTAGCTTGTCCGGTGAGAGGCAGTCCATGCCACTGATGTCATTGTCCGATTTGTCATCGTTCGATGTGTCCATGTCCGCCAGGCCACCGGCAAGACCACGGCAGGTGTTGACGACACTCGGATTGGGATTCGTGCCCGTACCCGTGCCCGTGCCCGTGCTGGTGCTGGTGGTGGGGCTCTGGGAGTCGTCCAGGTGCGTGGCCAGACCCGGCGTGGACGTGAGCGCCTGCATCTCCCACATCTGCTCCTGGCGGATATCATCGTGGTAGTCCTGCGGGACACAGAAGTATATCAAATGGGAGTGGCACTGGGATTAGCCATGGAGCACACCTCTGCGGAGCAATTAAATTTAATTCTCGCTTTTCTCATTCTCTCTCTCAATCTCTTTGAGATTCTCCCACTGTCTCTCGTAATAAATGCGAATTTTATTGGATGTCAATTAAAAGTTTTCCAAGAGCGAACCAGGCACAGGCGACCCCCGCCTCCAGGCAATGCCTCTCCTGCCCGCAGGATGCGTGCGCGTCGAGGCAGACGCACATATCTGGGAGTGCTTAATGCAATTAAATGGGCGGGCCTGGCACTGCAGGTCACCTCTGGGATACACACCCGCCGGTTGGCAGTCGAGTCGAGGCGAGTCGAGTGGATGGATACACATTCCATTAACCAGTTGACTTGCTTATGAGTATCTCTAGATTTAGCACTGAATCGGATGCAACATACTCTCACCACTCTACTCCACCCTCTCCCCCCCTTTTTCAATCCCCAAAGAAGTGACACGCATGGCAACATTTTATGGGACTCTCCCTCCCTCCCTCCGCGGCACACATAAATCGCGATTGCAGACGCCATAAACAATTTCCAGCCAGGTGAGCGAGGCTTAAATATGTCGCAGATGAGATTTGGTTAGACACTCCACAATCCTGTCCTACCTCTGACACACACACACACTCACACACACACGCAGCTCGGTGAAACCCCAGCAATTTATCTAAATTGAAACAGTTTCTCTTCGGCTTTGTTTCTCCCTCTTTTTTGAGATATCAAATAATTTCTATGCAAATTTTCGTCGTGTGTAATCAGATCGGAATAACTCAGGGGGGAGATGCGAGAGACCAGCAGCAGGAGACAGTTTTTTATGGTGCCGACAGCTGCCAGTCAAAGGTTGGCCAGGATGTCAATATATTAGATTACCCTCAACCACAGCCCCCCTCCCCCAAGCCCCTTACAGATGGTGGCAAGATGGTTAAGCCCTGGCTCAAAGCAATGCCGCAGCTTAGGCATGTGCGAGGTGAGAATTGAATTTTGAGGGAGAATACAGATCAAAGCTGGAGATTAGAGAGCACACACACAATTATAAACAACGGCAGCTTACTTTCAGGGTACAGTACCCTGTGAAGACCTCATCTATCCCATTCGACAGTTGTCTTTAGGATACTTCATATTTGTTGGCCTGTCAGGTGTTATTTAATCTAATAACCCCTCATCTTTCCCCAAGCAAGAAGCGATTTTCACACATTATGAGCATTACAAGTGAATGTTATGTATCAAAGCACCCAGACATTAATATTTTGTATTGCATATGAAATTACTACACAGACCTAATTAGAACAGTGTTGGTTTGGCAATCTTTGACATCCCCGATTGAGTTAGCAGTAGAAATTTATTGGACAGTGCTATCACTGGCAGCAGAACTGGTTTATGTTAAAACGAATTAATGTCAGTGGAAAGACTCCCGTATTCGGTGAATCCACAGACTTATTGCGAATCCAACTCAATCGGTTGGAATTCGGTCGGATTTAGATTCAATAAATTTCCAACAAATTAAATATATATGTATATATTTACTTGAATGAGTTTTTTCTATTTAGATTAGTTCTATCTAACTTCTAACATGGTGACGATCCTATTTTTTCTCTGAGTGCAAAGATTTGGTGCCGGTGTGTAAGACTATTCGATTACTACTCATTCCCACTATAAAATAAGCCAGATAAGAGAAGAGTTTAATTATAATTCGATTAAAGATTAAAGATAACTCGTACAACCAGTTGTACTCTATACTGCTCATTTGAAATTCTCTGATAAATTGCAAGCTCCTTGTATAGATGTCCTGGAACCCATTTTAAATTGCTTCATGTCCACCTACCACTTGCATCTTGCATCTTAAAGAAGATATAAATATAGTATGCGCTCGCCAGGCGAGTGAGGATAATGCCCAGAACGTGGCCTGCTGGATATAGATAGTAAACGGTTAACATTTGTGTCTCAAGTGGATCTGGTGCCAGAGAGAAGGAGAGAGAGCGTGAGAGAGAACCCTCCCCCACACACACACACACACACACACTAAGGGAGTGCGCGATGGCGATGGCGTGTCGAGAGCCACACAATGGACGGAGGAAGATGCCAGGCAAGTTTGTGCAGCGCGTGCCGTGAGGCAGGCGAATGGTAGTGGTCCAGGCAGCCGCCAAGCACTTGCTGGGGCTGAGGGGGTGGGGCTGGTGTGGGAAATGTAATTACAGCGCAATGCAATTTAGTCAGTGAGAGGAGGAGAGATAGCGGTAGATAGACAAGGACAGAGAGAGAGAAACGGCGAATTCTCGCTGTATGGCAGGAGGACACGACAACACGGAAGCTGTCGTCGATAACTAGAGCAACCTTGGAGCAATCGTGCTCCTCCGTGCATCCTGCTACTGCCTCGGAAAGCGCCTTTGCCATAACATTAAGTTCCGTGCTCGACAAAACTTTAAGATGTTCATTTGCCTGCCCCGGGTACTGGGGAAACTTTAATCATTAATGGGTATTACAGACAAACAAAGGGAACCAAAGGAAAGCAAAGCCCCTGAGTCCCTCCGAAATAAAAGGGTCAGGGTCCACTACTCACCGGAACCAGAAACCGACGCACTTCCGCCAGGGCATAGGCGATGCGGGCATGGGCCTCGGCTGGGGCGGCGAACGTCGATATCTCCACGTGCAGGTCCTCGAAGAGATGGGCATACCGATTGTCGCCGCTGGCGCGCAGGTCCTCCTCCTTCCGCCGGTCGCGCATCGACCCGCGGCCCAGCACGGCCATCTTGCACATGGTGTCCTCCTGGAGGCGCTTCATCGAATTGCCCTTGGGTCCCAGCAGTTTGCCAACGAAATTAAACTAGAAAATAAACGAAATGTTCCTGGCGTCAGTAATCAGACTTCTCCTTCCTTCTCCCATCTATTGGCTCTCACTCACCTTGGGGTGATCCCTCACGGGCACGGCCACTTTGACGGCCACCTTCACGGGCTTATCGCGGGTGATGTCCAGCATTTTGAGTTTCTCTGTGCGACGGAGTAGGATACAAGGAAATGCAATTAACTCTCATGGCGGAAAACTTAGGTAAAACTATCACAATGTCCCCACCCTAAACATTCCTCCCTTATAAGTATGCTGGGGACATAAAAAGTTCATCGGATAATCCCTTCCACTGCTTGACAGGGGCCGCCTGCCTGCCCACACCAGAGACATCGCTGAGACATTTGCAAACATTTGTCGAAGCCGTTAAGACAGCGTTAACCCGACCAGAGATGGATACTTTCCAAAGGGAAAGGGAATGGGCCACCATATCGTCCCAGGCTTCTGGTCATTGTACGTTTGTCTCTCCGTTTCAGCTGTTTGTAACTAATTAAGCAAAATGCTTCTTCACACCCACAAAACAGGGGGCGTGGAATGGCATGGGGGGCGGGGTAAATCTGTTGACAAGCCCAAACATGAAAACATTTTTGTTTGCTCTTCAGCTCAGGCGCAAGTCTTGGCAGGCGGCAAGGACTCACGGGTACACAGACACGCCCACAGACACAGGGTTAGAGCAAGAGTGATAGAGAGGCAAAAAAACACACACACACACGTAGAGACAGAGACATCGTCGGCACTCATTAGCAGGCGAAATGGCTTTCTTAACACCTTTTGTCGTTGCCTTGTGCATGAAATGCAACATTTGCATGTCTCCTGCCCCATTCATGCCCCATCTATGCCCCAGCCCCCTCTTGTCGACCCTGTGAGAGATTTTGTATCCCCTTATAGACCCCACCTCTGTTGTCGCAGGACTGCTGACTGCCTTGTCAGTGGCAGGAACATGCATAAGTAGCTGGCAGTTGTCAGCAGAGTGCACTTTGATGGGGCACCAACCAGCCAGGGCCAGGCAAGGCAGGACGTGCGACTATTTTTGGGGCAGTGGCAGGGGGGCAAGTGGTGCAAGTGCATATCTGTGTTGATGGCTCAAGACTGCAGCAGCAGCATCAGCAGCAGCAACAGCTGGAGAAGAGGTAGCGAACAGTATCACAATATTTACGGGAACCACATAAATACGAAGGCCGCCCCCCTCCCCCCCATGGGATCCCTGCTGCCGTTCTTTCCGCTTGATTAATTACATTCCGCCGAGTTATCCTTCATAAAAGGTTTCCCGTGTTCGGCTCCTGTTGCCTGTTCGGTCGGGAATTAGATTAATTTCCATTTCATTTAGCAATTTAATGTACATCTGGAAAAGTCGAGAAAACGTCCTCTATGCTACTCGGCATCCGCAATTAAAAGCATTTCACCATCAATTTAAGCCAGTTCGAATAACTTTACACTTCATTTCGAATTTTATATAGGCTTATGTATTGTTTGCTTTAATCAAACAACGTCGGCTGGGACCGAAGCTGTCCGTAGCGGGGCCGGGGGCGGTGGAAGTGGGGGTGGCGGTGGAGGGGGAGTGATAATTGCATAATGACTGCAGCTGGCCAGCCGCAAAAGCGTTTTAAATGGTTCTCTCTTAGCCAACGAGTATGGAAATGTATTGATTTACCTGTCCTGTGGTGTCCTTACCCGTCGATTCACGTCCTGCCAGGAGAAACAGCCAAACCAATAACAATAATAATAATTACATTTCGCTTACGGCCATGGCCATAATTATTTCATCCGCCCGCATCGAGGAAAACTTCCGATGCCCTTACAGTTTCTCCATTTCCCAATTTCCCAATATCCCAATTTCCATTTTCCACTTTTGGTTCGACATTACAGGGATCGCATGGGATCCCATGGCACGAACACGATTTTGGCTGCTGGCACAGCCTAATCTCCACTAATTTATGGCCCGGACGGCCATTAACGTAATTAGGTATGCATTTCAGGTCCACCTGGGGCCCCTCCCCCCTCCAACCACCATTCCTGCACTTATCAGATTGCAGCGAGGGATGCCGGTGGATGAAGGTGCCTTCGCGCCTGGCAACGAGTCAGACACCGAGGGGAGTGCCCCCACTCAGTCAGGCACCTGATGGTGTAAATCAGATTTAAATATCAACTTGCCACAGCCACAACAGACCTTAGGAACTGCTACTAGTACTTCCTGCCAATCCACCACCCCCTGGGGCAGATGCTAAACATTTGCTCTGTCATTGCAATTGTTTCCGGTGGCAGTTTTTGTTGCCACCTTTTGTTGTTGCTGCTGCACTGCGAAAAAATAAACCACGAATAACGACTATGGCTTGGCAGATGCTCGCACGAGTGCTAGTCCCATTTCAGGTTATATTTTATTTGTTTGGTGATCCTGTTCGTATTTGGGGCAGAGATAGATATTGCCTGTAGAAATGGTGGTAGCTAAAACTTTATCTTTTTTTAAATGAATGTGAAATTAGCTCGTTTTCTGTGGATTTTGGAGAAATTTATAAGACGATTATATATGCTAGGACTGGACTTTAGATCATAAACACGATGCTGGGTGTCCTGTTTTTTTTCCCAGTGTGCTCCTGCTACTTTCTGTTTGGTTTGCCTTTCCTTCTGTTTGCCATATTTTCTACATTCCTTTTGTATGCTGCCTTCGTTTGGCTTTTCCAGGTCATTTGCTCATCCGGAACAGCGGAAAAGCTCTGTCCGGAGCGCCTGCCTACGCCGGCAAATGTCCGTCTCTGACTGTCTTCCCCTTCGACTGTTGCTTTGTCGCTGCCTTGGGCGGCGCAGGCACTTGTGCCGACACCACCCCTCTGACCCTATCCCAGGGGCTGGAAAGAGCAGGAACCCTCTTCAGAGCGATGACGTTGTCGGTCGGCATGATTTACAATCCTTTTACGACTTGAACTTCTAGGCTGGGCACCTGTCCGGCTAAGGTCACGAGGGGAATGAAGATTGTATTGGAATACAACCGACAAATTATTCAATTTCAAAGTTTCCCTTCGACATGCCCCCAGAGGGCATGCCAGTTTAATCAACATTTGGTCCGTGTTAATGTCTTTGGCCATTTCTCGGCTTTCGGCCAGAACCGAAATTGATAGTCCATTTAAGCGATTTTCGACAGGACAACGATGATGTCTTCTCACTCTGTTTGGTTTAACATTTCCCCAGGGCCGGATTACACCCGGAATGCGTCTCGTTAGCCGAAACAAAAGTAAAAATAATCATAAAAAGCGAAACAAGAAAAGAATCCTCTGCCCAGAAGCTTAAATGTCAAATGGGGCGCTCCATCTTCCACGTCTCGTTTATTGTATCCCCTTTTTATGCACAGTTCCCTTCCTTCTCCATTCCACCGCTGTACGAATACTGGAGTATTCTGTGTTGACGACAATCTGTAATCCAATGTTATTTCTTTTTCTCTCTGTTTAAATTTCCAGTATTGCGTGGATTAGATTTAAGGGCGAGGGTGCGCTGTTCCTTTGATGGATACCACTGCTATATGTATTCCGACGCGCCTCTCTGTGGATCCATTCCATCGCCTCCCCTCCATTCGGATTCCCTTTAAAGTTAAGCTTCTTCGGGCACTGATCCGACTTGAGTTGAATTGAATTTTGAGTTCAAATGAAAGGCAAAAAGGGACACACTACAATACATAGTTTTGTTTTGTTGTTTTCGCACATGACGTAATCGACTTCTGTGTGTTTATGATTACATTTATCCCACCCCAGTGGGCTCCTCTAGCCCTACGACTATGTGTGCTTTTCGCTATCGGTATCAGCCAGTGTGACGACAGTTTTTACGATGGATGCCAGGATGCCCGCTCGCTTTTATGTCCTTCCTTAACTTTTGCGTAAACAAGTCGAAAGTCGAAAAGGTGGAATAGAAAAAAGAAGCCCCCATTTCCCCCTACCCGCAGCACACCCCACCGCACAAATGGAGCAGCCAGGAGAGAAAGCGAGACAGATAGAGGGGAGTTGGGGTTTTTCTAAATGCCCTCAAAGCACATGGTAAGGGGACAGGACAGGGGAGAATCAACATAACGGGGCTGGCTTCTCCTCTGCTTACTTGACGTTCCCTTGTACCCTGTACGGTATTCGATATGACTGGAACCTCGTACCACGATATAAAAGGTGACGTAAGGGCGCTAGAAATGGGTGATCCCCAAAGAAATCACAGCGAACAATAGTTAATAGCTGACCTATTCGAATTTTAATAGTATGCTTCACCCCAATTCTATAGTGGATTACGAAATTTTTCAACGGTCTCAAAATTCTGTACCGCACTGTAAGAACGAATCTATTATGTGTGCCTCAGTTAATGTCGACAACCGTCGCCAACTTCTTGGAAATTCTCAGCAATGATATAAGCCACATACCTGAACCTTTCAAGGCCCTTTCCTCCTGTGAGCTTAAACCAGCTTTAGCCTCCATCTTTTGTTGCTTTTGTTGCGGTAGACGACTGCAAAGTGAAAGAATGTGAATAATCTATATGAGCATGTAATAATAGTTTGAGGCCAAAAGGGATTCGTCCTTTCAAGTTTTCAGCTAAGCCATCCCAACCGGCTCAGGCCCCCCATGCCCATGCCCGTGTCTCTACCTTTTAGCCTCTCGGCTTCTCAGGCCGCCCATCCGCCCCTTTTCTTGTCCCATCATCCCAGCCAAAATCTTGCGGTAAGCTCGTGTAAAAAGCTTAAGGAAAACTTTGTAAAATTTTTATCATAATGCAGCTGACAAAAACCCTCCAACACTGTAAATACTTACCAAAGTGAGGGGGCCGCACGGAGGCGGATAAAAGAATTTTGTTTCAAATCTGTGGATAAGTTCCCTAATGAAATAAGCCGGAGCAAAAGTTGCTCAAAATTTTCATGCATATCCCAGCAGACAATCGAAAGTTTCGCTTTTCTAACCCCGTGGAGTGAGTGGAGTGGAGCTTGCCCGAATCTATATGAATATTGATTGCTGCCGTCGGTGATCCTAGAGCTTTGTGTATTCAGGGCAGATTGGATTTCTCTGTGTGGCTCTGGCAAGCCATCTTCTGCCAACCTAACATCTGCCCCATTTCGATTGCGAAGTATCGGTTTTCATACCAGTTGACAGCAAATATTGCGGCCAAATTCTAGGCGACATGAAAGAGAAACTCTATTCAAACTCAAAATAAACTCATCCTGCCCCATATCACTCACACTCACACACACACGCCCACACCCCACCCCAACAGCCATAGAAGCATAACAACTTGTTTGATAGTCGAAGCGTAAGTGGTGACCCCGATGCTTTGTGCTCTGGGATAATTGGCCACCATGCCCCATTAAGTCCCAGAGACCATCAACCATAGACCATAAATTCGCAATCTAAATCTGTATCTGCTCCTCCTGTTGCAATCGAGAATCTAAATTGTTAATCTAAAAAACATGAATTAAAATTTTCAGTTCCATAAAATCCTCAGTCATGCTGCCTAATTACCTTTTACGATGATTTGAAATATTTGTTCGACAACGCCCAATTTTCCCCCCACCCCACGGGCTGTTAAGCCAAGGAGGAACTACCTGAAAAATTGATGAAGGCTGGAAAAAGTGCTGGTGTGGGGTACGCGGGTGAGCCTTACTGCCGGAAAGGGGCAAAAGTTCTTAAAATTAATGACAGATCAAGCACCTCCAAATGTGCGCCAATGTTTGTTTTTGCGTTTACGTTTGCTTTTGCTTTGGTTGCTTCTTTTTCACCCTCTCCTGCACCCCCACCACCCAACCATCACTGAGTTTGACGGATTTGTGCGCAGTTTCAGATTAATGCTGCGATTATTGTTTACCGTTGGAATTACGCACTGTGGGACTGATAGGTGTTGTCGGCCCACATTCAGGTTTGTCTTTCGCCTGAGGTACATATGGACATACATATACCTCTTCCCAGGATCCAGCTTTATCACAATGGGAACAAACTTTGTAGGTGTAAAAATAGCAATTAAATTGTTAAAAAAAAACAATTTTATCCCTAAATACGCATCCCGAAAGCCTTCTAGCACCTAGGAGAAAACTAAAAACAAAACAATTCAATTTCAAGAATATTAAATTAAAATAAAAAAATGTATACTCAGACCCACTGTGCAGTGTTAGTCGTGACCGCCTTGTCTTTCTTATGCAAAATTTAACCCACTGTAGAGTAGAGTAGGTCGGTCCGCTCACTGGGTGCGGCGCGGTCGGTCGCTTGGTTTGTTTGCTTTATTCATTCCAGACCTTCCACTCCCGTCTGTCGCGACGTCTTCGCATCCTTGCACTCGCTCATCTCGCATAGTGCCCTCTCTGTTACGGTGTACCTCAGCCTTCGTACCGCTCGGGCGATGCCTTTGTATTTATATACAGCTTCGCACGCACGATTTAAGGATAACGAGGATGGAATGCAGGAAGCGAGGCAAATATTTACACAGTTGGATGATTTAGATAAAGAAGACATGAACATGAAGAAGCCGACGACCGAGGCGGGTGAAAGCGACAGCAACAGCAAAAGCAACAGCGACGGGTAAAAGCACGGCCATGAAGAGGGGGGTAAATAATCCCGGGGACATTTTGAAAACTGGGGACAGACATTATAAAGGGATAAAGAAATTTTAGTACGATGATGGGGGCTCGGGCGATGGCCGTGATTGGGTAGCATCACTTCATGAGACAACAAATTGTAATCCAAATTAATGGCATTATCTAGTGGGGTGTTCTTCCCGATTGTCTGCTTCATATTGTAGCTGTAGCCTAACGCTGTATAATATGTTGTACGAGTAATGCATGCAATAATCTATTTATGGCAAGCAGCGTTTGATTTAAAGCCCTGTAAGGCACATGTTCTCTCTGTCTTTTGGTATGCAGAGCCACGCTCACCTGGATAATTTATTCAGGCGAATATTGCAGTCACAGTCGACGGCAACAACATCAGAAATACAAACGAAAAAAACTCGAATGGAAATGCAAATGCTACAGCAGAAGCCCCACCGATACAGATGCACACATACTAACTACATATATAGATATACATATGTACATATGTATGTATGTATGTTTCGAACGGACCAGACCAGCATGTGCGAACGGAAACTCTATATTCTGCACTCTCCTGCACTCCTCCGCTCTCATCCAGCCGAGATGAGATGCTGGAATGAGCAGCGCAGTCTGTGAAATGGGCCCACTTGAATTTTGAATCTGCATTTTCCCAGCTACGTGTCAAATCCATCTAAAAGCTGAAGGGCTCACCCAGCATCCAGCTCACGCACCCCCGCCCTCAGATCTGCATGTAAATGAATGTATAACATATTTCAGCAGATTCGCACAACATTTAAATTATTTTGGGCATTGTGTCAACATTTCAAAATCCATAAATTTCGGCCACCACATTTGGAGCGGAGTGGCTAAGAGGCTGGGGCAGGGGCAGAAGCAGGGGCAGTAGGTGTGGCTGTGGCATTATAGCAATCGAATTCTTTTATCGAAAAATCTGTGCCCCTCCAACGATGCCTAGATATGTATGCTTTTTGCTCCTCATGGTCTGTTTATTTGCTGTGAATTTATTTGACCAGTTGGTCAATATGAAAATACGAAATTGAAATATTCAAAATGGTTCTGCTCTTGCACAGCAACAGAGGCAGAATCAGGCGTAGAAGAAGCAATAGCCAATATGCTCCATCGACACACCCACCTCCTGGTGTTTGCCTCCTAAATCCAAGTGAAATTCCTGACCGGAAATTGTTTCACAAACGTTGGCCAATTAATTTGAAAAAATAATGGAGAAAACTTTCCCATCGAGTTTATAAAAAATATATTTATAATTGAAAGAGCGGGACAGAGCGAGAGAGGGAGAAAGATAGGAAAGCAGAATTAGAAGAGCCTCGAGTAACTTTTTTATTATATTTAATCAACTGGCGGAATGTTTCCTTGACGAAAAGCAGGTTTACTAGATGCCAGAGCTAAACTTTTGCCTAAAGTTGATTACATGACTGTGATGCAGCACTTGAAATGCATTTCATAGATAATAGATTTCAGCAGCAAGAGAAATTAGATGGCTTCAAAGAACTATTATATTATATACAATGAGCAGGCGGAATAAATAGTGTTAGCTTTGCGAAATGAAAGGGTCTAGAAGTCAAAGGTTGTTCGGGGATGTATTTATGTTTAATCAATGTTTTCTCCCCCCAAACACAATGAATGCATGCACGAGGTGAATGTGAATGAAAATATAGAGAAGGAGGTGACTAGTCCACAGGTGGGACTTTCCAAATGGACTGGGGGATGGGATTTCAGTTTGGTTTCTGGATAGCTCGTTAGCCTTTGAGAAATATCCTCATTCCCTCTGCGATGTGGTCTAACCGACTGGACTGACTGGACAATTTTCCAACAAACAAAAACCACGTTTCTAACGTGTCCTGCATAGAGAAACCATATACATATATGTAGGTATATAAGTGTATGTATGTTCGAACATATAATTCACCCACAACAAGTAAAACTTTTTCCTTTACTCCCAAATAAGTTGGGGAAGCAAACACAGCCACAAAAAGGCAATGCCAAAAGGTCTTTTTCGCAGGCATTCCTTCATAAATAAATTTATGATTTAAAATTCCTCACTCCTTTGTTGGGGAGACAGGGCAGCAAAAGGTTTTAGTGGTTCAACAGAGCTGTGGCCGAGGTTCAACTTAATGGTTGGCCTTTGGTTTGTAAGAATGGTTTCCACTTGGGATCCCTTCCCCAACCATCGCACCGGACCGACTTAACAAATTAGTCTTCATCAATAATCATCTGGGCAATAATTTATCTAAATAAGTTTTATTTGGTCAGGTCTTGGCGGAAATCACCGAATAAATGGCTTTTCACTCTATTTCCGGTCTCTCTCTCTCTCTCTCCCTGCTGGCGATGAGAGTAAGATAAATCAAAAGCAATTACATTCATTCATTCTCGTTTTGATGACCACCATCCATGGCCACGGGGGAATTAGCCAGTTGGTCCGACTGTTTGGACATATTTTGCCTGCTGGCTACATACTCGTACTCGCACTTGTGCCACCTGCCTTGGTAAATACTCCCACTCGCACATTCCGGGTGAATAATTTAGTTACTTCTGCTGAGCCTGAGCCTGAGCCGTAATTAAGTCGTAACAGGTGTGAAAGAGAATCCCCATTTCATTCGCCGTCGAACGTGTCTCTTTCTGTGTCTGGAACGGATCTGGGCCTTCACCAGAAATTCAATATTTACCTAGTTAAGTCCAAATTTAGCTTGAATTGAGATTTGGATTGGAGCTTCGTGGATTCGCCTGCGGGCTAGGCGACCTTCTGTTATTCGAGTTTTGTTTAATGGACAGAGTAATCCGAAGGAGGAGGAGGAGCACGCATTTGTCTTAATTTTCACAGTCACTTCAATTTTCACTTTGTCGAATGACAAATGCCTGGGAGCGCTTATTTCATTTCTTATTCATACGCCGTAACCATTTCGCACGGATCCACGGGCACGGTGCGGCGACACGGGGTGGCACGGAAATTCATCGGTGCTGATTAAAGATGCATGCCTAAGGTGCGAAGACTCGTTTCGCTTTTAATTTTGTTCTCGCAAACAAAAACAATTCTCCAGAGGCAGAGGCAGACTAAAAGACAGAGGCAGCATCACCATACCCACGGGGTACCACCACAAATGTCCTGCGGCCCGCAGCCCACACAGAGATAATGTCATCCGATTTCGACTCCCCAAACCGCACGCGTGGAGCAGTGGCAGTGGCTCCAGAAGCAGCGATGCCAACACAACGATCCGGCAGGTTTACTGTTTTTGTTAAGTACTCCACAGACAGAGGCTCCCACAACAGCCACCAGAGATGGCGACACAAACTTTCACTGAATGACTGGCTGGCTCCTGGGCGGGACTGGCAAGGGGATGGGTTCGTCGGGTTGGTGGCGGATGTGGCAGTGTCTACCCCAGCACTTGACACAAGATAAACAATTTGTCTCTATGCCACAAAACGAAATGGGCAGCTTGGCGCCAAACACCTGAAGGTAGGTGGCTATGGCTATGGCTATGGATGTGGTCGTGGTCGTGGCACTACTCTGTGCTAGAACAAAGACTCGAAAGTGAACCGCATTTCCGAGTGTGAGAACCGTTCCGTAGAGCCCCCAGCGAGCAACTGATGCGAACCCAAAAACTCGGCACAGAGGACACCCAAACGACACGGACAACTGTGGATGCTGATTCTGCGCAATCCTCCGCATTCGCCCCGTCTCTCCATCGGATCTGAGTATCCGATACTGGGAACAGTGGCGCCCTATGAATGGGAAGTGCAAGCCGATGTTAAACATTTTCATCAGCATTTCCGTTATAATTGAAAATTCTTACTCCAGTAATTACTTTAGTCAGAGCAAGGGTTGTGAGGCTGCGATTAGCAGCAGAGCTTCGGCTATCCTGTCTTATGCTTGAAATGCATTCAGCAGTCATTATTCTGGTCTAAGAAACTTGCAGCTGAAATTTGATTCTCTGATGCGATGGTTGCCGCAGACGGAAGGGACTCTTCTTATACGAGATAATCGCAGCCAACTATCAATAAAAATTAATGATCAATCAGGGACAACACAGGGACAATTCTATTGTCTGGCGTGGCATTGTTTCGACTGATGGCATTGTGTTAAGGAAGAACCCTTTGAAGAATCCTATTCCCCATAATCGTTCTGCATCCGGAAAGGGGGGCGATGCGACTTGCATTGTATTCAGATGCTGTCTTTAACCAAAGCCAATGCAAATTTATATTCAAGTTTTCGGCAACATTCTCGAACCGCAAAAAGGAAATGAAGGGATTGGAAAGCGGGGGATGGCCATAGGAGGAAGCGTGTTCTGGCCCCCCAAAAAATGCACGCTTGTTTATTTTGGATGCAATGTTCTTTCTACCTTCACCTCCACCAACCTCCCGCAGGGTGTTGGTACTGGTACTGTTAGCGGTACTGCTACTGTTCCTGTGACTTCCTTTTCCCCACCGCATTCCATTCCCAACCAGCGTCGGATACAAAGCGCTATGGGGCCCCATTTGGGTAACGTCCAATGCACCAGGGACCTCTCCTATGTATGACAAACAAACATAAACATTGTGTGCGAAATGGAGACCCCAGAAGTATCGTTTGCTTCTGGTCGATCGCGGTGCAGGGGCAGGGGAAGGGGAAGGGGAAGGGTTGTGGGCCAGAACGAGGGATTGGAGGTGGCGATGGGAGGCGAGGATGTGCACCATGTTTGCGTGGCGCACTCTAATTAAAATTTTCGCTAGGGGCTGGTCGGCCAGCCGTAGTGCTTGTAAAATGTTTTACGAGGCTACAGCCAAAGCGGGAAAAAGTAAACCCCCAAAACAGAAACTAAACAAATGAACCGACGGCTTCATTTTGGTCAAGCATGGAAATGTAATAAGCTCGCGCCCAAGGCGATTTGTTCGAGTACGTAATGCATGAACGAGCAAGAGCTGGAGCCGGAGCCGCAGCCGGAAAGTCTCCGCCGGCCAAAGCGTGGCAAAGTCTATCGAAAGTGTATATTAACATAGCAATATGTAGTCAGAGGTTATTACAACGGCCTTGCAGGCCTTATGGGCCACTCAACCCTAGCAGAGTAGAAGGACTCGTTCAGATGTGTAATTTGATTTGCGTCCATGTCATCGGTGGGCATTAATTGTGCATTGCTCGTTTAATGTGTACATCAGTTCAATTACAATTAACGTCAGATGTTCAACAAGCGAGGGCATTTGTATGATATGCCCAGGACACTTGTTGGGATCTCCAGCTCCAGCTCCAACTCCAATGCCGACGCTGATGCCCAAGAGGAGTGCATAAACATGGTCAAGTCCCCACTCCGTCTATCACCGAGTGGTTGCTGCTCTGCTGCCCTGGTGACATGATAGAAAGTTTTAATTGATTTCCTGGCATCCCATTTGTTTGGAGACTCTCGGGACTGGGACTGGGACTGGGACTGGCATAGCGGACTGTCGCCCGGAGACACACTCTGGTCGCTTTGCCAGACCAGGCAGAAAATCATAATTCAACATGCGAATGGGAGCGAAGGAAACATGACGGCCTCCTCCCGGAAACGGAGGAGCACACCATTTTATGCCTGACTCTAAAGACAGTTCACTTTAGCTGGCTTTCGTTCCGTTCCGTACGGTTCCGTTCCGTTCAGTTTAGTTCAGTTCAGCTCGTGTTTCGGCTTAGAAGTTTCCGCTTTGGGAAAACGCCGCCGAAGCAACTAAATGTGAGCCGTAAACTTTGGCTTTAGTGCAGTGCATTCCATTCCACTCGCCAAATAAAAGGATACAAAGTGTTTTGTATTTGCCATTGCTCTGCCATGGCATCAAAACTGGCATCCTCTGGTTGTCTCTCCCGCACCCAACATCCACACTCCCTTTCCCACTCCCATTCGCAAGCCCTCAGTCATAGCCTCAGACGCTGCTCCCTGACACTGGCAGGGCAGGAGGAGATTGTGACAACACACATAAAGTTTGTCAGAGCACTCGAGCGCGGCCCCTGACATGGGGCCCATTCCTAGGAATAGGCACAGGCGTAGGCAGAGACTCGGAGGCGAGCACTGAGATGTAGCTGCACATCGAGGCTGCGGCTGACGCTGAGACTGAGGCGCGGGAAAAGCCAAATGTGCCATTTATAATTTAAGCGGGATTAAAGTTTCCTTACAATGGCGCTACTTGCCACAGAACATGCCGCGCTTCGCCAAACTTTTTTTATGGCCGAAAGGAGGTTGCCGAAGTTGGCTGCAAATTTGACATCCAGCGCCCCAGACATGGCAAAGCGGATTAGGCAAGTGGCCCAAAGGCATGCTCGTGCCGAGCGAGCCCCCGTCAGGCGATTCCAGCGTTCAACTTCTCCGACAAATTGTTTAAATTGGCGGGCACTGACTCCAGTTGCGGTCGCGGTGGAGATGGTGGGACTTTTGAAAACTGCAGCACAGCTTTCACTATCGGATCCAAGAGTTTTCCAAGGCAAATTGAAAACCAGAAAGACCTCGGAGAACAGTTTTTTACTTCCGTAGAAGCATGAAGTCCAAGCTGCATTTCCCTTTTGGCAAAGCAATGGAGATTTTGATGCAATTGCAGCCGAGCGGCCGAGCCCTTGCTACCTCCGCTCTGCTTTTTTCTCTCGTGCAAGCCCGAGGAGAAGGAAAATAGGAAGACGGAAAAACAAAAGCCACGAGGTAAAGGGGGAAAAGGACTGTCAAGAACAACAAAAAAAACAAAAAACGGCCCGGCAGGCAGGCGGCAGTACTGCAATTTCGTAAATTGTCTTGGAAAATGGCGAAAATGCTTTCCCAGCAGCCGCACACCGTACCGCAACAAGCGGGTGGTAAAAGCTCTCGGAAATGGCCCCGCCAGTTGTTGGATTAATTATGAAAAATACCCCAAACCCATTCACATCCCAGCACGAGCATCAGCAGCATAAACAACGCGGGAATAGTGTGTAAAATGCAACCTGACTGTCATCTGGCACGGCACGGCACAAGCACAAGGCATACGACCCTTTTCATGTTGTTTGGGGGTCAGCAACTTAATTGTCTGTTAAGTGTCACAGTGCGCAGGGAATGTGTGCGGATGGCTGCCGCAATGGGAGCCACGGCCCAGTTGCACAGTCACCTGGTTTAGAAGCAGCAGCAGTCTTGACACGTGCCACATGCACTCGCACAGACACTCTCCGGCTATCTCTGTGAAACAGGTACAAGCACACACAGATACTCGTCGTAGTTCTGCTAATTTGACCTGGCCTAGAACTAAGCGTAGTGCCCAACACCCGACCGGAGCTGGAGGGGATTGCGAGAACTACTTTTCACTAATCAAAGTTATCGAAAACAGTCAGGCCACTCAGCAGGCACACAACTACATAGGAGTACGGACGTATTGATTGCCACTTTGGAGCATAAAGTTGCCAGTCCAAAAGACCGCATTACTCCGGGCGGCTTTTGACTTGATTTCTCTACAATCGTCACTCAGCCGTACCACACGACCGAAGCAGAGTATGCCATGGACCATGGACCATGGACCATGGACCATGGACCAGGCATAGTCCTGGCCTACTTCAAAATTCAGTGGCTTTGATTTTCAATTACCTTTACTTGATTCATATGCAATGAGAGAGAGCCTGCCACAGCCAAAGCTGTCTGACAGACATCCACAAATACTGACACAAACAAACACACAGAAATGTAATCGCACTCTCCCATTCCGTTCCACTCTCTCCATTCCTATTGATGTGTACGTGGCTGTGTAGTGGAGAGGGGCTGGAAAAAACAGATGAAGGCTTCGGGTCGTTTCGGCCTTGGGCAAATATTACATCCTGCCTCGGACATGAATGATGTGCGCTTTGTGGAGAGCCCTGTAAAACACTTAACGGAGCCGCACAGAGGAGGAGATGGAGGATGGTGTGTGGGTGCGGGTGCGGCCCAACCTTGCTCACAAAAGATTCCGGGCATTGATGAAGTGCTCGAACAGGAGCTGCTGATGCTGCGGTGGCCAGCGCATATAATACACTCCATTGGGCATCCGTATCCGGGCAAACACTTCACACTCTCCGCCAAATTACCGAAGTCTTGATTAACTCAACGAAAGAGGCATGCCCGGGCCCGGGCGCCCGGGGCAACAGGAAATTTATGGACGAGAGGAGATGTTAAATTGGAATGCATTCCCTGTTGGCCAAGAGGATGAGCCGCAGGACGCGCAGTAAGACCACATTGTTCAATGGAGCAAGCAAAACCAGTTTCCTTGGCGTCTCCTCTTTCTTTGGTTTTATCTTCAGTTTTTTCTATTTTTTTTATTAATTAAATGCCACAAAAGGTGGCAACTTTCTTTGTGTGCCATCAATGTTGTGTTCAGTCATAAAAAGACAGCCGATCTCTCAGTGTCTGTGCCTGTTTCTGGACTGTTCATTAGCTAATGGCTTGGAATTGCCCCTTAAATATCCGTTGGAGAACCGTTTTTTCATTTAACCCCAACGATGAGGGCGCCCACACCCCAGTGCTCCCACTGCGGCCATCCAACAAAATGTACAACAAACAGTGGCACAACCTCATCCGTAACCGCAAAGCCTCCATTTTCAATTCAACTCTGGCGCTGCAGCCAAAGGATTTCCCACATTTATTATGATTGTTTCGCTTTTATGATTGTTGTGCCTTCTGCAGTGCCCTAACTTGAACTCGAGACGAAAGCCTTCGTAAGTCTTCCTTTGATGGAGCATTGGGGTTGGGGGTCCCGCATCTGCCTCTCCCTCGGCTACCCTCACGGGCAGAATATGACCTCTCCCAGAATATGGCAGAGTATCGACAGGTTCTGTCTGGTCGAGACTGGCTTTTCCCTTCTTGTTTTTCTTCGTATTTGCATTTATTCTGCTTACATACATGCATATTCATGTTTTTTGTCCGCCTGTACCATATTTTTCCGTATCATACAACTACAACATCGGTATATATTGCATGCTGGGCCTTTCATTCAGCGGAGAGGCGATGTACAGAGAAAAAACACAGTCCGATGGACAATAGAGCTTTGAGGTTTACCTTTTGGAATCGGCTGGCATTTAATTCAATGGATGGCTTTAAATTGGAAATAATAAAACACTTGCTGCAATTAGCGGGGAAGTCCGAATAAGGGAGCTTAACCTGCCAGAATCAAAGAACTTTTACCACACGTCTCCATCCAGTAAAGGATTCACCTGGAACTGACACAAAAGGTGCACGCAATAAATATAGCTACAATGAAATATATATCGATTTTTAATTAGTTTATGTTTAAGCGAGGTCGAATGCCAGAACAGAACAGTTATTTAACTAATTAAATTGTCAAATGTCAAAGGGCAAATAATATTCGCCATGACAGTTGGAATTTATGTTCATTTCGGAACCTTTTCTAATAATCCTAGTCTAAAGCAATTACTCCAAACTTTACTAATGCTCTATTTACTTCTCCATGCACCTCTCTCTCTCTCCTTCTGTCTCTCTGTTTTTCTCTCCATCTCTGTGTCTCTAAATTGTGTCCATTGTTGTGTAATTTGGGGCTTATGAGCTTACTGTTTTGGTCCATTGGCCCGAACAAGGACCCTGAATGCAGTCTAATCAATTACCTGCCTGTCTTCTGCTACATCTGCTGATACTGGTGTATCGATTGCCCTGGCTCATTAATTTCCTCTTCAGCCATTCATCAATATTGTGCCGAAGCTAACATTTCGAATTCCTTCAGCCAGAACTCCCATGGGTTCCACTGGGGCGACATGGAGACAGATCAGATCCCTGGGCGCCTCGCCTC
Source organism: Drosophila pseudoobscura (assembly GCF_009870125.1). NCBI lineage: Eukaryota > Metazoa > Arthropoda > Insecta > Diptera > Drosophilidae > Drosophila > Drosophila pseudoobscura. The sequence goes on along the minus strand of NC_046680.1, from coordinate 12,667,103 downwards.
GGCTCGCCTCGCCTCTCCTCTCACTGTGGATGTCAATTAAAATTGTGGCAAACTCAAGTGTCACTCAAACCACGCATCTGTGTTTTGACGCCCGCCCCCGAAAAAGAGCTTGCACACACACACCAACAAACACAGCGAGCCCCAGCGAGGGGCAAGTGCAACGGCAACGCAGCTCCTGCGATACCAAGTGCCACATTCGCATGAATGTGCATATGTAATTGCGGCTTGGCAGGCGGTCTCCTCCTCTTTGCAATTGCTGTAATGATTGGAAAAGCTTCTCTTCTGCCCTCTCCACCTTTTCCGCTCTCGCTCCGACCGTTTTCGGTTCAATAATTCAAGCGCTTTCACACTTGAAGCGGCGGTTTGTGGTCACCGATTGAGTGCAATGCGGAACTGGCGTGGCCAACGACGATTGCGGTTGGCGCCTCGACCTGTGTGCGCTGTCTGTCTGGGAAAATAATTATAAAAGAAGACAGACGACTGCTGGTTTCGAAGCTATCCATACCCATTGATCGAATAATGGGTAATCTGGAAATTTTGTAGATTAATTTTTTTGGATTATTTTCACAGGCAAACAAACATGTGCCTCTTCTTTCTGGTATTCTTCTACGACAGACATATTTGATATCTGATATATCTGACGGTGGACAAAATCGTAATACCACTCTACAAGGGCATGAAATGGCGGGAAAAAAAAAATGGCCCATGAAGTAAATCAATTAATTTTTGACATTTCCGCAAACAATAAATAAATTGATGGCAGCGCTAATTGAATATATTGGGCCCTGAAAATATTATAATTAATTTTGCATTTACTTCTTACAGGGAGAAGCTTCCTTCCTTCCTTCCTTCTATCATCACCCCATTACTAATTAACAAGATTCAGTGTGAATTATGGAGTGAATTGTGATGAAGAGCAAAAACCACCGCTAGAGGCTATGATCAAAGTAAACATAATTGTTTAGCGAACTCTGAAGTGCGCATGAATTTACCAAAATATAGTTTCCACTATAATCATAAAATGATGTGGGATTAGTCCCCACAGCGCACTCGGTGCAAAGTGTCCTGGCAGTGGGACTCGGTTTGTTCTCCACTCAGGCGATTAAAAAACTTTATCCGGGATAACCGCAGAAATTGTTTGGATTAAACAAACAACAAATTGCTTGCACCAATTAGCCCACGCTTTGAGCCAGCGCTCTTCAGCCAACTACAGCAAACAAAATAAAAGTAAAAAAAACATCAACTTTTTAAACTTGTTTAGCCAAGTGTGTTCTTCTGGCCAACCGAATCATGGCTTGACACTTAACGACTATGAGAACAGAGGGGAAGTGCCAGCCATTGTGAAGTGACTTTTTAATGCAATTGAATTGATTGGGAAAAGCGAAGGCTGCCGGAGGTAGCCGCGGTGGGAACCGAATCCACAATCAAACCCACAGCAGCTGCCTGATGAAAAGGGATTCAACTAAGCGACAATCGAATGAATGAGTCCCTGAATGAATAGAGAATAGAGGAATAGAGAAGAGGACGGACAAAGCCAGATGCCAAATGCTCAATGTAGCTGCATTTAACAAAAATTGGTAGCGCTGGAAAATAGTGGTGGAAGGAACATGCTCCATCCTTTCTCCTCCTGCTTCTCCCAGCCGGAAAAGTCTTTGTTCGCTTAGTTGCGTGTGACTTTCTATAGGTTGACTGTTTAATCGTGTGGCAGTAGCACGAACATCGATAGGGAGTAGCAGCTATGCACCACACCCCCAAACCCCCCGACCCCCCAACCCCTCAACACACCACGCTGATGATGGTGGTGTCAAAAGTTAATGCCAACTCGGCGATTTCCATTTGACCTCGTTTAACCGACACGCAGCTCCCTTTGGATAAGTGGAGGATGGGCTGGGAAGGAGCTATGACATAGAATTTCATTGTTTTTGTACGAATCTCGGTACCCTTCAGTGTTGCTGGTTATACTAGGATCCAGAGAATATTTCGGTTGCTGTTAGGGAACTCCTATACAAGGCTTATCTTCTGTTTTAGTTTCGAATTTACATTGAAAAATAATTCTCCACCATTTATCCCACAGATCGTTTATAGAGAGCGCTCAAAGCTACAACGCTTCTTGAAAAAATGTCCCGTAGCGGGACATATCCCAAGGGTATCCAGAGTTCAATTTACACTCTCATTTGTTCATTTTCTCTTCGTTAATTGTATTGTTTGAGTCTGAAAATATTTGTTGACCTTTTTTTGTGGCACCTCCGGCCATTGATAGGGAAATCGGGTGCATATTCTCGTATATTGTGTGGGGTGTGAGTTCTGGGAACGCCATCGAATGGGGTCAGCGGGATGGTACGATTAAGGGGGTGAATCTCTTGTCAGGATTCGAGTCGCTTGGTCACGAAATCTCCCGCACTTGTTTCTCGTCACCAGCCACCAATCCACCCCACACCGCTCCCAGCCCGAGCTTCCGCGCTACACAATATTCCACCCAACCCCTTCTGCGACTGACATTTGCATAAATTTCGCTCTACAAAAAGCATTTAAGCATTTGTTTAGCGGAGAGGATGGCAAAGGATGGTGGGATTGAAATGACATACGATGTATATGTGTATGTAGTCGTGTATGTATATGTATATGCATGAGTGCTACCAAACGTTACGTATACGCACCGATGCACGGGGGAAAAAGTTGATTTTAAGGGGCGATGAGTACCGACCGAGTAGAAGGACAAATCCACGCGATCTACATTTGTAATTCAAATTGCCTTCCCGGCCGACTCCCTGGCTTATGGACTTTGTTCCCCGTCTAATTACAGCATCACAACAATTCCATTCATTTAGGAAGCACTAGAGCTCCCATCCCCCATCCCAGATCCCGCAGTGCTAGTGCCCAGCACGGTGTGAGGGACGGCTTTATGGCTTGATTGGCGGACAGCAGATGGAGCCAGGAGGACAGCGTCGTCGGAGTAGCAGTGCCAATAACTTAAACATTTCCAAATTGCCATCGTCCGCTTTCACATTACCTGATGCTTCATTCCAAATGATTTGCCGTTGGTCTATCTCACTCTCAATTTCTCTCTGGGTCTGGCTCTGGTCCTGGCTTTGGTTCTGGTTCTGGCTTGGCATCAAACTGAAATTTATCTCGTTAGCTACTGGCTCTGGCAGCTGTCACCGAGACGAAGTCCTCCGAGGACGCACACAGATCCAGACACACGGGCCCAGAGCGGAGGCGGAAGCAAGGTGCTGTTGCAGCACTTGGCGACAATTTCCAAAGCAAATTCAAAATTATGAGGCCGGAGACAGGCATCAACCCAGACTTTCGTTAGGAATCGATGACAGCGATGATGATGATGAAGATGAGAGGATGCTACCCACTGCCGGCATCGAAAGATGCCTGGCGTCGCGTAATGAAATCAATTAAATTATTTATTTTTGCCTTTTTACACCCCCTCCTCATTTGCATATTTATTACAACGTTCGGCTGCGGCTTGGGGGAGATAGCAATTTAAGTAAGGAAATTTAAGTGCCAGTAAATTGTTGCCCTTAAAGTTCGTTATTGGCTTGTGACCTTTTTTTGTAGTCAGTCTAGAATTAAACTGGTAATATTGCGATAGTCTTTTTAAACTTTACCAGCTGCATGACGATATTGTTTTACACAACTCTGTTTGAATAAAATCGAACACTTCTTTATATAATGCATCTGCGTCAAAGGTGGTCTTTGTTGAGCGGCTTCTCCTGTTACACATTCGATTAACTTTGGATTCAATACTCGTATTCCTATGAATGCAATATATAGAGAGTGCGTTGGCTTTTATCGAGCTACCGTATGGCTTTAGTCGATTGCTGACCTCAAAATCCACGGCATTCCACAGGAATTTATCCTCCACATTTGGGGGGAAACCAACGTTCTGTCTCTGTCGCAGTTTGTGCCGTATTCTTCATGAGTTATGTTTGCGCCTTTCACGTCGGAAACGAAAGAAATTTCATAAGAAATTCCTGTAAGCGATTTTGCGACTTATTTTTTAATGAAGCCAAAACAGCAATTATTACAATACACAAACAGAAGGAGAAGTGGGAGACGTTGGAATGTGGCAGGTAAAGATGGTGGTCTTGCAGGGCAGGAACAATATTTTATGTATTTCCTTTGTTCGCTTCACCTTTAGGCGAAGGCTTTTGTTGGCTTCGCCAGCCAAATTGCTTCTCTTCAAGGAGGGAGTATCCCGTACCTGTACTCCCCGGTTCGTTTCAACGTTCTTCTTTCCTCTTCCTTTTTTGTTGTTGTGTGGTGGTGACAAGTTGCCGTGCCTCCGATTGGGTGTGGCTGGGTGGCTGTGCACCTGGCTGACACAACTCCCTATCCCGCTGTCGCTGTCTCTATCTCTGGCTCTTCCTCTCTTTGTGAAATATATATTGCCGAAATTAAATTTTAATTATTCATGTGTGTGTGCTGGTAAAGTTTAATTAAATGTTTTTATTTGCTTGCTCTGACTGACACCCGCGCACCACACCACACCCTCATAAGCCGGGGACTACTGGAGCTAAGGCGGCTTATTGTGACGCCATAACGGAACTTTCTCGCTAAGGATTATGCGAGTATGTGCATTATAATTACATCAAAATATTTATTTATGTTTACCAACATATTCCCGGATGTCTGTGCCTGTGTCTGTGCCTGTGTCTGTGTGTCTGAGCCCAGACAAAGTCAACAATTTATTAATAGATTGAAACACATACCACTCACACAGCAAAATAAATTTAAAATAACTATATAAAAGCTATAAAAGAGTAATTTGGGAATTCGCTATAAAAATCAATTTAATTAAATTTTCTTGAATTTAATAATTGCAGTACAGACCTGTTGGTCGCCTCAAGAGATGCAAAAGAGAACAACGGAACTTTGAGTGGAGTGACAGCTTTTCTATAATATAAAATAGCGAAAGGTGTGAGAGCGGATGTGAGAGCGATAACGGGTTTTTAAGACGAGACAGTTGAGCGATTCAAGACGAGGTCGGTCACGACTGTGTCAGATTGGATATCAATTGTGCGAAGTGCGAGAAGTATGTAAGTGCCAGATCAAGACAAGCAGCCGAGTCCTAATTAACCGAGGCGATCAAACAACGAACAACAGATAGAAAGAACGAACGACGCGAGATGAAGACGGGAGAGAGCGTTTGCATTGGCTGATGCAGTGCGTGAGCTGTGTGCTCTCTTTCTCTGACACTAGTCCACAGCTCACACACAAGCGAGATGGCAACACTGATAATTGAATGCTGCTTGAAAAATGCAGCAGCGTGTAGACGAAGCTTGCATCCTCACAGTCACAAAATCTCCACGTGCTGCTGCTGCATACAACCTGCTAAAGAAGTAGTAGGCAGGGACAGGGAACAGCAAATAAACAGCAACGGCAGAAGGAGAGCATAGCAGAGAAACAAGGGAAAGTCGTAAAAAGAGAATAACAGGAGCCAGACCTAACATTAAGCAGAACCATCAGAAATCCGCTGAGATCAAGCCATTGGGTTTAAACAATTGTTCTTATACTTTCCAGAATACAGCGATGTCACATTATCAATAAACAAATCATTTAAATAACAAACAGACAAACAGTTATAGGATTTTACTATACTGCTGCACCATTGACTATGCTATCTGGCTTAAGGCTAATAAACACCATTCTCAAAAGGCTCTGTCACCTGCAAATGTGTCTTCCGGCCAAGTGCCCGGCTCTGGTTCCGTTCCGTTCCCTTTTTGTTGTCAGATTGCATCTCTTTGTGGACGGGGAGACAATTAACTTGACTATCCAACAATGTGCCAGCATTTTGTCTTCCCCACTCGCTCTTTGTGAAATTTTCAATTTTCCGCCAGCGCTTTTCAGGCGTTTTCAGGGCGCTACTACTCTGATGGGCTTCCACGCCACTTCCCACCCAGGCATGCAGCAGAAACATAAAAAATAATTGGATTCAACTAAATTTGCAGTTTCCCCATCGTTTCCATAGATCCATAGACCCGGCCAATGGGCCCGCAGTTTAGGACAGAGCTCGAGAGTGGGGAGACCTAGACATCCATTAAATCTCAATTAGGTTCGCTTGAGATGGGCAAAACGTTGATGTCATTATAATGAATCGGCGGCTGAATTCGGCTTTGAACCTTTTTTTTGCCTCCAAATAATTTCAACTTATGTACATATATGTATGTCGAAAGGAGTTTCTGCTTGGCTGAATGGCAGGACACGGCCAGACATAGTCAGAGCAGGAGCGGAGGAGGAAGGAGTCAAGCCAAAACCAAACCGAAGATGTGGGCGCAAGTTTTTTCTAAAATAACACAGTCAGCAGAAGAACAGAACCACCCGACCACCGGCCCACTCCCCGACAAACCGAAAACACCAGCCAGAGCCACCGTCTCCCGTAACAGGACGATGGCAGAGAAAGTTTCCTTTTGTGTAACTTTTGCATTTGTTTTGTGTGTTTTAATAGAGGCAAACTTGATGGCGGCACTGCCAATTTATTTTGCTCTTTTGTCTACCGCTTCCCGCCACCAACATCCATCCATTCATACGAATAGGTGCGGATTGGGAATAAGCCTTTACTTTGTGCCGTTCCTGGCCTGGCTTTCTGCTCTCATAAATTTCAATTTTATTGCCCCTAATTTGACCCGAACGGAGCCCGAAATAACGGAGCCCAGTTAACGTCCATCAATTGGCCAAACATTATTCATTGTTCGATTCCAGCTCATGCATTCACAAATTTGCTCCCCCCAACAAGTGTACCTACATCTGTACATATGTGTGCAGACATAGTCGTATTTATGGGCGGAAAATGCCCAACTACGTAACTTGTTTTCATTGGATTTCATGTTTGAGTCTGAAAACAGATCCATAAATAATCAAAAACGTATGAAAAAAAGGAGGAGAACTTTGCTTCATTCTGCAGAAAGAAATGTGTCAAAGCTAAACTTTCTTCGCGATGACCCTGCAAAAAGTGTCAGCAAAAAGTAAAAAATTATCTAAGTGGCAGAAAGTTCGGCAAGTTTAAAACTAAATATGGGAGATTTGGAGACCATCCATTACAGAAAATAAATTAGTGGGTACCGAAACTTAGACTTAAATATATATTTATATATATTGAAATTAAGTATTTTTAATTAAGTGAATTCTATTTTATTTCACTTAAAAACCGAATATTTAATTTAAATATGTATGTGTTTAGTTTAACGATTCCACTTTTTCTCTCAGTGCAGATAAGTGGATCCGAAATGAAGAGCATGCGTAGAGTAACACCTGTCTAACGTAAAATATCTAAATACAAACAGAATTAATCAGAATAATCAAGTTGCTTCATGTCCCATAAAGCTCTCACGCCATTCTGCGTCAGCAATGTTATTTTCATTACAGTCTTCTATTTGCTGGCAGTTGTTTCGAATCGAACGGAACTCCTCAGCAAAACTGCTTGCCTCGCCATAAAAGAAAAACACCAAAAGGAAAGCCATGCGAAAAAAAAAAATTAATAAGCAAAGCGAAATTGAATAAGGACATGAGGCTGCAGAGGGTAGTATCCCTCTTGATCTCCGTCTAGGCACGACGAGGACGAGTGCCGGTCCCTGCCAAGGCACGACCGCAGTGAGAAAAATGTTGCATGCCACTTGGACATTTAATGGTGCTCAATTCAAATACAAATACAAATAGAGCACACAAAGGCATAAGTATACGTGAGAAATCAAAAATGTTCCACATTTACAAGAGAACTCAACCTGCGACGGGGACTACGACTTCCCAGCGATTACCACGACGGGATTATCGAGCACGTACAAAAAATCGAATCGAATCGAAGCGAAGGAAAGGAAACGAATCGAGCAGCTTCAAATTTAGATTGAAGTGAGCGTCGAGCAGGAGAAGGGGTGAGGGTGCGGCTGCGAGAGCGGGTGTGGGTGCAGCGGAGAAAAAAAATGGCGAGCAGGGAGGTAAAAAGCTTCACCTTGTTAGCGGCTTGTTTGCTTTTCAATTTCAAAGCTGGAGCCGAAAACGGCAATAAATCCATCCACACAAGTGGCGGAGGAGACGCAGCACAGGGGCGAGGGGGAGGGGGAGGGTGAGTGATTGGAATGGGAAGAGCGGAGAGTGTGAAGAATCCTTGACTGAAGGAGCAGCTGCAAGTGGAACATAGCAGCGGGAGCAGCAGCAGCAGCACTTGGGCCCCGCCTGCATGAATTAAACGGTGTGGCCAGAGGGCGAGAGGATAACGGGACAAGTGGAAGTGGAAGTGGAAGATGGCTGCATTCCATATTTTGCATGTGACCCTTTTACCTTGAGCTTAAGCGTCAGCTGCAGATGCAGCATCAGTATCAGCTTTAGCGTTCAGCGCTCCGGCTGGTACTCGCTGGAGCTCTAAAAGGGAATAGGCAGCTCTGCCCCGGCCAGATGGCCAGAGCAGAATATATTGGCCAAAAATCGATGGCATCGCTCGGCTTCTAACACAAAGTAAACCGACTGCAGCCCCGTGGTGTATTTATTGACCCCCACCCGCAATATATTTGCCCTGAGCACTGTTAACTTTCCAACGCTCCCAGTGCGGTTTGATTTTATTTCTTTGGAGGAAAGCCAATGCTCGGGGCATGATGTGGCAGATAAAATATTGCCCGTGTAAATAAATCAACAGTTTTTTTTGCGGGTGTGTACTCGTTTGTTTGTATTGTACATTGTATTAAAGACAATATTTCATTCGACTGCAGCACGGATCAAAAAAGTATGCTATACTTTTTTGAATTAAAGTTATTTTAGCCAAAAATCATAATCATTTATCTTCATAAATGAAGCATAGCTTCAGGGTCCGTGCACATCGATGGTATGTACATACATATATGATATAATGGGATCATAAGAAGCGCAATCGCTCTATATGTTATGCAATGCCATACAAGTTTTGTTTCTTCCACCTCATCAGCCCAATCGATTAAGTAATTTGGTATTCATCGTTTCAGCTTACACTCCCCACAATATATAAAACCCGCTTACACGATTTTCATTCCACGGGTCCTGCTTGGGCGAGACAATAATTTTGTTGACTTCAGGAGCTCAGTCCACGGCTCAGTGCGCCCGTTTAACGAACTTCATTTGCATAGACTTCCTCGATTGTAAAACAGTTTGAATACGTGAACCTCATCAATTCGGGGAGTGGATCGCTGCAGATGCTCGAAATGTAGTCGAATGGAAGACAGTTGGCACTACTTTTGGGCTGTGACCTGATGAGGCCGGGTAATAAATGTTGCAAGAGTAATTTGTATGCTAGCCCACGTGACTGGAAGGAAGTGGAAGACGGCGGACAACGGACAGCGGACCGGGCCCTGAACCAGACGCAAAATAATGCGATGCAAATTTCATGTAATCATATGCAAAGTCACCGAGACGACAGCTTCAGTGTTGGAGCAGGCGGTCAGGGGGCCAGGGGGCCAGAGGATGCACAAACTTTATGTTCTTGATGAGCAGGGCATGTCAAGGGCTTACGAGGTCAGTGAGATGAGATGGTACGAACTTAGAGCTGCATCTGGAGCGGGGAGCGGGGAGCGGGAAGCGAGGACCGAACATCCCGGACACAATAATGTATTTATATGGCCATAAATATTCATTCGTCCAGCCAGCAAGAGTAATAAAATTAGACGAGATGCCAGAGACGGAGCTGCATAATCAAAGTGACAAATTCTAACAGTTCTGAGGCTAGCCCCAAGCCCCCAAAAATTACCAACTGCATCTCATTAAAATATAATATCTCAACTTGTTAGCTCCCTCCTTCTACCCTCCACCCTGCACCCTCTCACTCTACCGAAAATGTGGGTCAGGGCCGTTGCCAGCAAAGTTGACACCTCGAAGACTCCGCCACCGAACCCGTCTCGGCCTCGGCTAAGCGGAGACAGGTCCTCGGAGCAGGATAACTTTTGCAAGTCTTCACTTAGCTGATTATGAACATTTTATGCACATTAGCCAACCTAATGAATTGCAATCAACCGAATTTGTGTGTTTCAATTAGTTACATTATCCAGAATGTGGGCGCTAAATTCGGTTTTAGTAAATGGCGCCAACGCAATTGGGTCGGCAACTGTAGTTAATTGACGTACACCTGATCAAACACTCTGGGCCCGCTCGAGCAGCTGCAGCTGCAACAGCAACAGCATCAGCCGGAACAACACCGCAAGGGCGGCAGGAACAACAAATGTCAGGAACACGAACTTCGAACCACAAGAGGCAGGAGGCCGCAACACAAATCTTTAATGCCGATGCAACCGCACTTTGCAGCTGCACAGTGGTTGGGAAACCATTTACTAATGGTTTGTGTTGATTGGATTTGACACTGTCAAATATTACAGGTGCAAATCGAGTGCAAAACTTTGGTATCAATGGAGGAGAGGCTAGTGCTAAAAAGTTAAGAAGCTAGAGCTTATAAGTCGAACTATAGGTATAGTTGAATCCATTGTAATAAAAACATACGCCGCTAAGTGCCACTGAAGTTTGAGCTCATTAGTTCGGCTTGGTTCCACAGTAAAATTGTTATGTTTGCATTAGTTTACGAAAACACAAACACAAACTTTGCCTGTCCTTGCCCCACTGTTTTCATGGTGCTAAATGTTGTCCTCCGTATAAATAAAATATTTATTGAGCACATACATAATTGAGAGCCGACACAATATTTGTGGCTTGAACATGTCCTTACGCCAATTAATCGAAAGAGATATATTGTAGATATATGTAGGTTCTTGTGTTGGTATAATTTTTAGAGGGAAACGCCCCACTGTGCCCCCGGCTGTCAATTGAAAGGGAGAAGTGTATGGCAATTGGGCGGCGACCGCAAAGCTGTATTGAAATTTGCGGTCAATACAAAACAAATCTCGACTCCATTCCCCGATCGGGCGAACAGGGTCGTGGTGGAGAGCGCAAGGGCTCGGTGCGCGTGGCGCAGGGCCCGGGGCAGGGGCAGCCAGCAAAGCACTTCTCAGTGAAAGGCAATTGTGTTTTCAATTGATTTGCTCGAAATTGCATTTGGCAGTGCATTGGCAAATAGGTAGCCCCAGTCCCCAGAGTGATGGAAGGAAATGTGAAAGGCAGATAGAGGGTGTGAAGGACCTCTACTGACCAGAGGCCCTTGGAGGCATCCTTGTTAATCAAAGAGTAGCTACAGCTCCAGAGGTAAGTGAAAGGCACTTAACAAATGCTGGAAGATGGGAGAGTATGCCTAATTTATGGGCAACATGGCATTAAGTTAATTATTTATGCCCGGCCAGACACGAGCCTGGGGAACCGGAGTCGGGCTCAGTCCAGGTCCACACCAGCATAGTCCTTCCGTCTTCCGCATGTCCTGCAGCATCAAATCTTTTCCCCGAAAAGAAAGAAAAAAATCGGAGAGCGGACAGCGGACTCCGGACCACCGCCCAAGTGTTGTTCTTTAATTTCAAAGTGATAAAAAATTAACACGACAGACAGAGTGGCAACTTTGGTCCGGGCCCAAGGACATGCGCCAACTCCCACAGAGCGACAGGCCGACTATCAGACGGACTGGGAAGGATGAGAAATTGTCCTGCTATTGGGTGCCTGCGCCATTAGTGCGTCTCCTTCCTCCTTCCCTCTGAACCTCCGCAGCTGTGCCGTATCACTTGAGGTGTGAATGGAAGTTGAAGGAGGTCCCTGGAGCAGTAAACCGTAGATGGGGAGCGAGATTCGGGGGTTCAGACAGAGACACGAAGCTGCTGGCGGTCGTGCTTTGGCTGTCAGCAAAATGATTTATATTTGTTATTAAATTTCGCCTCGGCATTTGAATGCGGACTCCGACATTCTGATTGCCATTATTTGCCGACAGGGTGCGGCCTTTGGCGAGACTCGCACACTCCCACCCTCCCGCTGTGGTCATAAATTGAAACATATGGAAAATTTCACCAACGCATTTGACAAATGGAAATTTACACAAATTCCCATTAATGTCTGGCCTCTGAGTGCTCGATTCCCTTTAAAGTCAATCCGGGTCTTATCTGGAGATTTCTTTACAATCCGTTTGAGTGGGGCGGCCACTCCGGCGGCCGAATATCAATCAAATTCTTATCCACATCTGTCGGCTGTCTTGAGCAATTTCTTCGATACTGGCCAACTGTCAGAGATGTCATCTATCATTTGGCCGGACACACGGGAAGACAACTGGCTTTGGCCTCTGAGCCTGGCCATATAAACTGCCGCACATTCGATGGTTTAACAGAGAGAACGTTCACCTGTGCTGCTGCTTGCCCATTGGCCAGCCAAGGCTCCTTTGCTCTTCGTGGCGTATACTTGATGTGCGGCATTTAAGCGTTGAAAATGGAGCACTCTTCAGATTGCGAGGAAGGGGACGAGGTCGGGCACCAACTCTACCGTTTTCATATGCACACGGTTAGCCAGCTCCTTCTCCTTTGTTTTTTTATGGCTCCCCTGGCACAGAGGAGGAGCAGCACAAAAGAGCAATGCAGGGTGTGAGGCACGCCTCGGGGGCATAGATACTACTCGTATGTACATATGAGATGTGTGAGTGTATGTGTGTGTGTGAGTATGGTAATCAGGCAATCCTATAACAAAGGGAACTGTTCATTTGCAACCGGCAACTGTTAGCTCTAGTGTGGAAAACTTACTTTATCAAGAAAATCGGAATCATTGTTTTGACTGCTTCCTCACACCATTGTTCGGTTCGACAATCCAATTTGTTGGCCTGGTAACTCGAAATGCAAATCATAATCAAATAACAAATCATAACTGAAGGCAATTCTCCAGCCTTTATTTTATGGCGCTCATCCACATCCGGCCCAGTCATTCCCAGTCCCATCTCCGATGTCCTACAACCACACAGATTGTACCTGAGCTTCCACCGAAAAAAAAGGCCGATGAGATTCCTCCCAACGCTCCCAGTACGCAGTGCCGTAGGGTTAAACGATGCCCATTATTGACTTTGGGAGGCGGGGTACGGCACCAAAAAGAAAGAGAAACAATAACAGAGGCAGAACCAACAAAAAACACACAAGGGACATATTACTCCAAAACGGCAGCAGAAGAATCGCGATGAAAATGGCTCTGCGGCAGGCGAGAATCCAACCATTTACTGACGGCTTTAAGCAATGATTTTACCTGAATGCTGCGTGGGAGATATGTTTCAGTACTTCACAGCATAGAGTAATTTCCATATGGAATGCAACTCCACTATGGAATTCGGCCCCCGCTTCAATATGATGATAATCATCAATCGAAACGCTGCAGGGGATCATAGCTCAACAGCAATACCCACGCATCCCGGATGCCAATTGTTTAGACAAATAAGCATAAACTCTTCAAATTCTATATGAAGGCAGCACTTAAATGTAGCTTAACAATCTCCCATCTATATTACGGCTATATTACAGACAGCTGTCTACATTATCGCCAGCTTCTTGTTTCCATTCTGCCTTTATTCAAGGCGTTAGATGCTCGGAGCAGAATGAGGAAAAAACCTGACACGAAGCACGTGCAATCGCTCAGATGAAAAAAACGATAGAAAAGTTGGCAAACATGCACATATACATATAGA